>NC_064618.1:481888942-482216442 GCF_023898315.1 Schistocerca nitens
CGTAAACACCCATTTTAAGCTAATAAAGAAAAGATATTGCTACGATCGTTTTTTCGTTGTTGCTACTCAACTTGCTCCGTTACACATGATCTGCATTGTACAGAACGCCCCGGAGTACTTCCCAACGTACGTTACGCAAGGTGTAGATAGCAGGTAAGTGAAATGTCATGGTCATGGTTAAGTCTTGGGACAATAGAATGAAGATAAATTTTTTACGTTAAGACTGGATATATGATGCGTTCGGAATTCCTTCGATCTCAAGGCACAGACGATATGTATGGGCTGTTAACTAATTCCTCTTAGTACGCAATACTGTACATTTTTTACTTTCTGAACATCATCTATCATTGCTGCCTCAGGATCACGGGGTCCCGGGTTCGATTCCCGGCCTGGTTAGGGATTTTGTCTGCCCGGGAATGGGTGTTTGTGTTGTCCTCATTTCATCATCATCATCATCATCATCATCATTCGTGACAGTGGCTCGATTGGATAACGTGAAATAATTGGACTGGGTGAAAATTGGGACTTCGTACGGGCGCTGATGACCGTGCAGTTGAACGCCCTAAAAACCAAATATCATCATCTGAACATCTCCCCCTGAGACATTAAAGCTTGCTTTTCCGTTTATAAATAACGTCAAATGCACGACTTGGCGAGAACCTCCTACAGGTCACTATGACAAGCTAGCGGAATAGGTTGTTTGTATGTGTTAATTTAGAAAGTCTAAGCACGATTACACCTCTAACAAGGCAGAAAAGAATATTACCATTTGAGGAAATACTAGATCAGGTCCAAGTCCACATGAATACTCTTTCGTTGGTACCAGGCATCCTTATTTTTCGTAAATCAGACCAGACAAAAGCTGAAGGCCATTCTTGTCCAGCTCGTTAGATACTTTGTGTGGACGTTGATGTGAGTAACTTGTTTATTTCTTCTTTTTCTACGTCGTTGAAGTCATTGCCTCTATGTAGTCTTCATGAAAACTTCCTAAAGGTGTATTCATTTTAGTGTTTTGTATTGGTTACTGTCTGGGAGCACTAGAATTTTATTGAGTAACTCATGCGTCTACGCACAAATTCACGTTTGTGTCTTGACCAGGAATACTGTGGTATAACTTGCAACAACAAACATTGAAGCTTTCCTAGGACTGGCAATTTCCTTGAGTTCAACCACTCACCTTTTTGAAGAGTCATAGAATACGAAACGGTGTTGTTTGTCGAGCATCTAACACATTCTGCAGCCACAAAGCAATGCTGCAGTCTTTTATTCCATATGCATAAGTATCTTCTTTAGAAACAGGGTGGGAGACTGTAAACGTACAGTAAGTAATTGAGTAACTGAAAGTATTCACTGCTTTCTTCCTGACTCGTAACTTAACTTGGATTTTGGCTGTTTCAAGCAACAAACCCAAACGATGTGGTTGCAGTCGTCTGTCGATCACAGGAGTTTTTCTGGAATATATCTACTCTGTCGCTCCTTATAATTTATGTGCAAAAAATCCCAAATTACTAGTTTGTTCCTAGTCGACGTTAAACTGTAATATCCAGCTGTGTGTGTATGAAAAAACGCTGGAATTAAACGAAGCTTGCCATTGCAGATAAGGAAATAATCGATGTTCAGACGTGTGCGAAAATTATACCATTACAAAGGAATTTTTTTGCAGCTAAAATCAAAAATTATACTGATACTCATTGTAAGTACAAATAGGGAGATATTATCTGTAGCTAGGTCAAGCAAAACGAATGCCTGGCGTTTAGGACGGAAGGTCATCGCGTTGTATTGTGATATAGATATATTCAAAACAATGTGAAAATGGAACAGTCTCTTGTATTCTCTTTCACGAAAAAGAAATGAAAAGTTACAGTATGTTCCAAAGCTTTAGGATGAAAACCATACAGATGGTAGGGGATCCTATTTGGAGCAGTGGTAGGTAAGGAACTAATCTTCATAGTTGACTACTCAATTACCTATTGACATAACGTCACAACAACAACGAAACTTCAAATCAATTTATTGTTTCTTACTGAAGTCCGCGAAGTTGGCAGATGCTTGCTGGAGAACCTTCTCCACACGATTCGACACTGACTCTCAAATTCTACAGTGCAAACACTTCTTCGTCGGCAACTATGGCAAGCTTCCTGTGGCGTAAACGAACGTCCTTCTTGTCAATTTCTGTCCACGGCGATGTCGTCCAGCTAGGAGGACGTCTGCTGCAAAACGTTCCTCTGCAGGTCTACATTCTTTCGGCTTTACGGGCAGTCCTACATACATTAAATACATGGTTACAAATTCATATAATGAGTAATGATGCGTCTTCTTAGACTAGTTATGAACTGTAAACAGCGGTTAATTCGACCACGTATAATGTAAATATTTGGCTGCACCAGCTGATTCATGATGATAAATAAGTGATAACGTTGTAAGTTAAAATTAAGAATGTCTTTGGAAAAACTCTCGAGAACATGTGGGTTCGTAAGTATAATTAAATGAATGAACAAAAACAGGACAAGTGTAACAGGGCGCCGTACAAACTAAATTAAGTAGATAGATAGTTAAGTTAAAAGATTTGATTAGTGAGTTCGCGAGTATCAAAATATGACACACAAATGGCAGTATCATTTGATTGCATTGACTTACAAGCTTAAATCTTGTACATCACCAAGGGACCGTAGACCTTAGCATTTGACATGAATTTCAACTTTATACCTGTAACCGTGTCTGAGAGAAAGATCTGTTAACATACGGACAACAAAGTGATCCTATAAGCGTTTCGCATTTACTGACTTAGGTAGGGAACCCTAAAAATGAGCGTTCAGCGCTTTGATTAGTTGTATCATCAGATGGACACGCAGCTGTTGCACTACAAAAGTACTTGGAAAGTCCGTATGACCTTTCTGATATGTATTCATTAATATCAGTTGAATTGCTTGAATGAAATAATTAGAATGTTACGTAAATTTATGTAGTACACCGAGTAGGCCGAGTAATTTTTGGTACGGTGCACCTCAGAATATGATGTCAATCAAATATATATCCGGACACTCTATCTGACAAGGAAAAAATAGTGGTTTTTCAATAGAGCATTTTATTTTATTTCATAATGGAATGTGGTAAAAGAAGGCTGACAGGGATTCAAAATCCACTCCCGGAGCGTCGGATTATAACAATCGCTACGGCAGACATTATTTTAAGCTTCAGGGATTTAATTTAAGCGATGTTAAACATGGATACATGACTGAAGACTGCGTATTATTTTTCAAGGTAGCGCTACATCATCTGTGTGGAAGTAGTTGTTCCATGAGATATAAGCGTCTCATAAACACGTGCCTCGCAAGAATTTCTCATTCAGAACCATATACCACCTGAAATATTAATTTTAGGACATTGGTTCCCGATCTAAAAATACGCAGGTTAGAATCCGCTACCGTTCCTTTTACTGTGACACCCTACATAAGTGACGTGTGTCTTTGGAGTATGGAAGACACTATACCAGGGACCTACTGTATATGGTTGATGGCGCAAGGCTCCAGATGCAAGTTACGTGCTTAACAACTTCCGGCGGAGACAGAAATTTTATTTTCAGTGTTAACACATTTAAAATGGTCTCGTAATTTACTTATTAATAGGTATACTGTTAAATGCATAACACAGTAAGCGAAGTACTTTAGTTGGAAACCGTGTGTATGGCGTGAGACAATGCAACTGGCGAAAAATCACAAAGACCGCGTTCATTCAGTAAAGAATGAGAGCACTTAGGCCCTGCAACAAACTTTACACGTAATCTCATACATTTTGGGAACTTTTTCTCACTGACACCCTCTACATAAATGACCAAAGGAAAAAGTTTATCACTTACTACATTTCCACTTTTCCTGCAGTAAAACTGTCGCATTAGGCCTGTCTTCTTAATTTATTGCTTCTTCACTACTAATTCTAATCGCAACACATTTTGCAGTCCCCTCATGGTACCTACAAAAATTGTATCATTGTGCGACACATATTCAGGAGAAATAACGTCATGAACATTGAGATACGTGAAAAACTAGCGCAAATTAGCTAAACTATATTCATCCAGTGTTTGATAATGAGGGCACTTAAATATTTCCAACAAACTTTAAACATAAGTTCAGGCCATTTCTATGAACTTTTTCTCGTTTACATGCTTTAATATTTAAAACATTAACTCAATTTTAATCAGAAATTTGAAGCTGTTTATACATGGGAGTTCGATCTTTTACAGAATCGGTGCTCTGCTGGTGTATACTGAATACACTAAAATGAAATGTTTCTGTCTTGTTGTTTTGCATTTGCGCCTGCACATTAACGATTGTCCGTGAACTGTCTACAGTGGATGCGCATCAGCAAGCTGCTTTGAAGACGCACGGTCGTCACTACAGTCACTCTCTTCGCTCAGGCGTATCGTAAGAGGTTTAGAAACTGTGCAGAAGATGCGGTATTTGGTGGATGTCAACATGGTAGGTCACGCCGGTATATGAAGCACTTTGTTTGCAGTAGTATGTTGTACACAGAAGAAGATGCAGCCTACACCCTGCTGTTCGCGCGCTCTGACAATACTTTGGCCTAGGTTACTGATAGGCTTACCTAAATCGATAGGTATCGAATGACATCACTCGATAGAAATTGCTTTACGTCGCTGTCAGCATTCACTGCCGTGCAACACTGTGTGAAGTGAAGTGTGTCAACGTCTACTAAACCCTAATTAACCATGGCCGAAGTGTTATATGCAACGGAGATTATATCTTATTTATTTAATTTCAGACGGGTTAAAGGCTATTTTATATTCTGGGTAATGCCTGTACAGCTGGAAAGCATTCAATACCATTCACCGTATTTAGATTTCGGTCGATCCCCTATCCCTATTAGCCACGTCGTCGCAAGTCTTGATAGAGTGTGCCGTGATATCCAGACGGACAGCAACGATCGCTTAGTGGAATGTAGGCGAGAAAAATGAACCAACCATCGGATATAAATTTCATGTTTCCGCCATTTCAGGAGCACCACTTGTCTTACACTGCGTACGAGGGCTGGCGGATTCTAAGTTAACGCAGGGGTCGGAGGATGAAAAGGCGCTGCACCGCGTACGATCTTGGTGCGCGAGGTGCGCAGGTTGGCACCCCTGGCGCGTCTTTTATGAATGGAGCCGGGCAGGCTGTATCCCCGCTCCCCCTCCCCCGCCAATCCCCTCACGATGGGGTCACTCACCGGACGCGCTCGGATGAATGAACGTGGACCGCGTGGCGAAAGTTGTCGAGTCTGCATATGCATGAGCGTCCGCGCTGCCCTAATCTCCGCTTCCTGGTTCGCCACTCTGTCAAGAATGCCATCGATTTTGATGTTGCTAATAACACATCCGGTTCAAGTTTCATTCAGGTATTACAGGACGCGAACTAACGTTTCACTTTCCGCTGTAGAGCAGCAAAGGGAGATAAATGGCTAAGTACTGCTTAATTGATAGTAGACATGGCCTGTGAATGTAATGTATGGGAAAATGTATAACAAACAAGAAATTGAAATTTAAAAGCGACTGTAACATTAAGTGTTGAGTTGCTAAATCATAAATGTACTAGATACGTGTAATACTACAAATTATAAGGGGCAGTCAAATGAAAACGAGACAGATGGACAAAAAGTAAGTAAACTGTTCATTATTTCGAAAGTAATCGCCATAGTTGTAGATACATCCACCCCATTGTGAGAGAGGACTGTTAACGCCTTCATGGAAAAATGTTCGCTTTGGCTATGGAACCATGATGGTATCCAGGCGTGCATTTCTTCATCCGAAAAAAAATGAATGACTTTCTTCATATCTCTAAACTATATGAAAATCGCTTGGGAGAGTTCAGGACTGTATAGAGGATGCGCAAGGGCTTCTCAGCGAAACTTCTGCAGACTAGTCGAAACAGCCTTGACAGCATGTGGGCACGTATTATCCTGCAGCAGAATGATGTCTTCCGTCAACATTCCTGGGCGTTTGACATGATGTCGCGCTTAAATTTTTGCAAAGTTCCCACTTAAATACAAGTATGGACCGCATGAATAGCTACATAGAACTCATATGGAAACCTATATACCTTGAGAAACTAAATGATACTGACAGCTGGTATTATCTGCAGTGGAATGCACTGTGGTAACAGGGTGCAAACATATTCGTAGCAGGTAAGGCATATATTATCCTAAGATCGTATGAGTCCATCGTAGAACTTCCATCCATATATAAGTTTTACTTAACTTTTCTAAATTATATCTGGCGAATTTTAGGATAGGTTCTTTAATAGTGTCACGGCCGTTCCCTAACCCTTGTCAGACTCAGCTAGTGCTGCAAAACAAAGTGCTTACCCCTAGCAGTCCTTCCTTCGCCATCCTGTGGGAATGCTAGGCAATTAATATGGTACCGTTAAAGTCTGTGCAGGATTTTAATCTGGTCTCAAAGCACGTGTGATTAGTTCATGCCTCGGGCATGGATGTGTGTGATGTCCTTAGGTTAGTTAGGTTTCAGTAGTTCTAAGTTCTAGGGGACTGATGAGCATAGATGTTAAGTCCCATAGTGCGCCGAGCCATTTGAACCATTAGTTCATGTTTAGGCAGCCTATTGATAAAATTGGGTAGAATCAACATTCAGCACGAACTTTAGTTAGTGGAAACCAACGACCGATGTCGTTGATGGTGAAACGTAGGTCTGTCACTAGGCTGCGAAATGTACACGTACGATTTTTCTTAACGTATTACAATTGCAGATAGATGTTGAAATGTAAACAAACTTCTATGTGCTTCTTCAGTGGCATAGTAAACAGAAACGGCCACGTTTCGTCAAAATCCTTACAATGTATGTTCCCCAGGTTGATATGAATGGGCGATACGGTAACTGTTGCCTAGTCCTCTGCAAAAAGCATATCCAATTTTGCGTTGCGGTGCTGTAAAACCGGTCTTCCTTGATCCGAATAACTCCGGAAACTATCACTGCAAAGATCTTAAGTCGCAAAGTACTGGTGCAGGAAGCACGCCGTGCAGTTAATTCGGTGAGTCACGGGTTATTGCATAATTTCCGCAACGTTGCTGAGCGACCACTCAAAGCAGACACGGTTAGGAGTTGGAGAAAGGTTGTTTCTTCTGTTGTACATCCTCCTTCTTCCACTTCCCCCACCCCCTGGTAATCTCGTGGAAATCTTTCACATTTTGGGTAGACCTTGGGCTTATAAAGATCTTGGGAACAGTATGATTTAAGTGATTCACCACAACCTTGCACTGCAGACAGAATTAGAGGTATCAATTAAGATCCAACGCTCTTCAAATGCGCATGCTGTATTCGTCGCGATTCTAGCTGGGCGTGAAGAAAAATGTAAAAGAAACAAATCCTCGCTCTGTTTGTATTCGCGTGCTGTTATTAACAGATACACGCTTTCAGGCCTAAATCATTGTAGTTTCAGGGCTACATTCCAGCATGTGGTGCCGAAATTGTACCTCTTCGTCGGTTCAGCTGTCATTTTACCCCGACAGGCAATAGCTAAGCACAGTTTTTCTTTCCATTTGCAGCTGAATAGGTACTGCTTTTTATTCGGCCAGGCAGAATGTCAAACACAGCATCGTTTTCACCATTTCTTCGTGAGTAGAATATACTCACGCACCAACCTTCCAGTAGGTGTTCTGAAATAGTCATTAGCTGCGTACTCAATGCAGCCAGAACGGTGGAGGTCGTCAAGTTGAGGCAACATGATGCATATGGTCAGGGGGACTCTATGAAAGACTGTATCAGTTCATTTGTACCAGTGATGTGGTTGTGCTAGTCTTAACGTTTGTTTGTAATTCTGTATCTGATAATTCCATCATGGTGTAGCAGTACACATTTGTTTGGATTTATTGTTCTATCGACGCCGAACACCTTAGATATTTAGCTGGGAATGTATATTCTTGTTTAATTCGAGGAAAGTCTAAATCGAAATTAATGGAAGGAATTTGATTCACTACTGTGCCGTCAGTGTCCTTAGCACAACGCCGCCATCTGTCGGGAATGCTGTATTAGCGTTGGCAGAAGCAAGAGATTTCACTGAGGGTCAATGTTTATGGGATGCTGTCCCTAGATGGAACACCTTAATATATTGATGGCTGCTTGGCGTTTTTCTTGGGGATAACGGAACAAAAGTATGCATCTAGATGTGTCGATCCCAAGTTTCAATCTGAAGTCTAAAACACAATATTTTCGTGCTGTACTGTGTGTAGCAAAAACTGGTTATCCAATTGATAAATATCACTGTAATAAAAACAGAATGGACAGACATACGTAAGGTATGTACGTAAATAATAGTGTGAATTACCTTTAAGTGTAAGATTCATAAAATGAACTTTCCGTTTTCAAGGTACATTCTAGTTGCTAAATCCTGTTGTCGTATATGTCTTAGTCTTTCACTCCACATTCTTTTCTTTTTGCGTAATATTGGACTTTCCGATATCTTATATTTCCAAATTCGTTGCTTTACAGCACATTTACGATTCACTACTTTAAGCTAATTTTAAAAAATATCGCGAAGCAAGAGATGTTTTATTTCTCTAAGACTCTATTTCCGTAATGTTGCACTCCTCGAGCTTAAGTTTTTCTACAATATGCACACCTCATGCCATTGTATCATACGATTACATTTTGTACGAAGATTTCATTTTAGTAAAGCTGTCGTCGACACAAAGAATGGGTTGAGCACCATACTATTTTAGTAGACATGGTGCTATGAGAGGTGGTATATCCTTTTGTTTTCCTCCGAAAGTTGAATTGATTTAGCCAGTTACAGGGGAAGGAGTAGCGATAGTTTATCGTGGACTCCAAACCATTAACAAATAATTGACAGAAGTTAAAGAAACGATAAGTGACAGACAAAATCCTTGCACTGAATAGGTATCGAATTCTAGATATTTCGATTTGCAGTCTCGCGCTTACCAATGAGCCACCTTACTCTTTACTTCTTCTGGTAGTTATATAAGGCCTTTCATTCTTCCTTCTTTGCATTATTAGCCATTTTTGAAAACTGAAGTACGCAGTATTGATGTTACACAATAATATTTATTTCGTAGTTCACGGTGAAACAGTTGCAGCTTTTAGACCGCCCTCAGACAACTTAAGATCAAACAGATAATCCACATATCATCGAAAGTTTATAGCTGTAAAAAGACTATTTTTCAAAATAGACGTGGCCTTTTGCGGCTATATATCTACCCGAAAAACGCAGGCATAATGAAATACACGAAGCAGGCATGAACAAACACAAGATAAGATTTATTCGTTATAGCTACTTCGTGTATTTTCGTATGCTTGTGTTTTTCATATAGTTATATATGTTAATCATAAAAGATCACATATCTTTGGAAAACAATATTTATACAGCTCTAAACAGTCCCTGATGTTGGGTAGACCGTCTGTCTAGGCTGAAGTTGTTTTTAGGGTAGCCTAAAAAGCCGAAAGCAGGTCCACAATGAACTATGAAATAAACATTGTTGTGGAACATCAGCATTATGCCTGTATTTTAATATAATGAGCAGTCAACTGAAAAAGGCAGCTGGAAAAAATAAGTAAGTTGTTTATTATTTTAAAAGTAATCAACATATCTGTTAATGCATTTCTCATTGTGACACAAGACAACCAACTCCTTCGTGATAAAACGTTTGCGGTTGCCTACAGAACGATGATTGTTCCCAGGCGTGCACCTCTTCTTCCGAAGGAAAATCTACAGCCACGAATGTCTCTCGTCAAGGCTCCAAAAAATTGGGAAATCGCATGGGGGGGGGGGGGGAGGGAGGGAATCAGGACTGTACGGAGAATGTTTAAGAGCTGCTCTGCCCACCGAAACTTCTGCAGTCCCGTCGAAACATCTTTGGAACATACGGGCGGGCATTTCGTTGGCAGGTTGTTTAGACTACGCTGCAAAAGTCTCACAGGGAAACTCTTAGACGCCCTCTGTGAAGTCCCAATCTCTCCCCAAGCGTTTTCCATATTTTTTTTTGTACCCTAAGGAAGTACATTCGTGGCAGTCGATTTGCTTCGGACGAAGACGTGCATGCCAGGATACAATCATGGTTTCGTAGGCAACCGCAAATTTTTTTCCGTGAAGGCACTGACCGTCTTGTCCCACAGTGGGGTAAATGTATTAAGAGTTATGGCGATTACTTCAGAAATAATGAACAGTTTACTTACTTTTCACTCGCCTGTCTCGTTTTCATTTGACTGCCCCTTGTATGCCTGTGTTCCTCCAAGTGCCGACGAAATTTCCATAAATGCTTAACCAATTGGCTTTACAACGAAGCTTTTTACATTCCGTTTCTTCAGTGGGGGCTATTATATAATCTTCTGTATCTATTCACGGAAAAAATGTCTTCAACGTCTTCTAATTGGGAGGTACCTTCATTGTTGCTCTTAAGTGGTTGCGATCCTGTGCCTCTTTTTCTTCGGCGTCATGGTCTTTCTCTCTCTTCCTGTGTGTGTCAATCTTACTTTATCACTCAGTAGATGATGCATTCATTGTAATGTTTCTACAGGCTGACTACAGGAAAAGTTTCAAACAGCAATTTTCAGCCGTGATTTTGTTAACTGCTTCTGGCTGTAACGTCGTCTTGTACGATTCGGGTTGTAAGTCACTTATCACTGACAGGAAGCAAGAGGAGGTGCGAACATTTAGGGGCGAGTGTCTCGCGAAGGTGATTATTCACGACGCAGTGGCTGGCAGTAGGAAGCGGGCGCGGCCGGCAGTGGCCGCGGGGCTCGAAGCCGCGACCGGTCCGAGGCGGCGTGGAGGGGGCAGGCTGGAGGCTGGGCGGCCTGGCCTGGACAACACCTGACCGTGAGAACGGGCCGCCTTCCTGCCGCTGCCGCTCGCCAGAACAGGTTCAATTAGGCGCTTATAAATAGCAGCAGCAGCGGCACCGTCGCGCGCTCACGTGACGTGCCGGAGATCCTCACCCTGTCTCCAGCTGCTGTGTTGTTGGCCATCCGAGGAGTTTTCGATCCAAACGTGATCTCGCAGTCTTCGAGAACTGCCTTCCAGTATGTGAGAAGAAGGCGTCACGTCTCACGTTGGGTATCGGCTCATGCCGAAAGCACTCGAGAACAGTCTTGTACGTTGTTCTCGTAAAAGGTTTCGCTTTTGGAGTGTTTTGATTTCCATTTCTTCTACCTCCCTCTTACCATGCGATATCTACAACGGTTTTCATTTGTTCACTTCTTGTACAAAAATGCAATTTGAGCGGCCTGGCTGGAAAAATATTAGCTTTTATACACTGCCTTCAGTAGAAGATAGGGAAGATGGTTTTACGACCGTGGCTTATACCATCCACCATCAACATACACACATTCACCACTAAGTAATTGCTTTACCACTCAAATAGAGTTTTTATCTTGGAGTCCCACTCCAAGTTCTGACGAGCGACCCCACTATTCCGTTACTTTATATCTGGGGATCCCAACACACTCTTTTCGCGGCAGTCGCCATTGATCGCGCGCCAAAGCAACAATGACGACACTAACGGCGGATTATCGATGTGTACGATGTGCAGCATACACACTGAAAGATGTATAAAAGCTTACAAAACGCTCTTTTCACCAATATTTGAATAATGATCGTCTGTGTGGGATCCATACCACGCAGGATTTATACAGGAAGTAGAGAAGATCCAAAGAAGAGCAGCACGCTTCGTTACAGGTTGCATTAAGCAAGGGCGAAAGCGTCACGGAGATTCTCAGCCAAATCCAGTGGTAGAAGCTGCAAGAGATGCATTCTGTATCGCAGTATGGTCTACTGTTAAAAGTTCCGAGAGCGTTCGTTCCTAGAAGAGTTAGCCAATATATTGCTTCCTCCTACGTTCATCTCGCGAAAAGACCATGAAGATAAAATTAGAGATTCGAGCCCACACGGAGACTTACCACCAACCAATGACTGGAACAGGAGAAGGGGAAGGTGACAGGGGTTTACGAAGTACCTTCCGCCACACACCGTAAGGTAACTTACGGAGTATAGAGGTAGACTATCTCAAGCAACTGTATATTTGCATTAACATAAAACAATGATACAATTTTGCTACGAACTGTTCCATTAAATTTCAAAAAATATTATGAAAACAGAAGAAAAATATTTTGCAAACAAGACTTTATGAATATACTGTAATATTTCGGTATGGTAGCTATATTTTGTATGCGTCAGTGAATTACGTAATGTGAACGGAACATGAAGTACTCAGTGGCTACGATTTTCTTTCCAAATTCTTCGTATTATGTGCAGTGAGGTACTTGGTTTTGGAGCATTATAATAACTATGACCAATAAGAAGAAGATTCATATGGAACTGGCGATGTGAGGCTATAATAACCTGTTGTTGGTGTGGTCTTCAGACAGACGACTTGGTTTCATGAGATTTATGGGCTCCTGGTGACATCACCATCCTGAGTAGTAGTCCGCGCCTGGATAACCGAATAGGGAATTGTATTACTTCTGGAAAAGTTTACCCGGGAAGATACCATCATCATTAAGCTATACAGTTCACATGCATGGCCTCGGAAAAAATAAAAGCTGCAGTTTCCCCTTACTTTCAGCCGTTCGCCGTAACAAGGCCATTTCGGCTAATTCCTTGCGTTAAGTCAGTCACTCAAACCGGTGGTCCTGCAGCTACTGAAAAGGCTGATGACACTAGAACAGTTTTGTGTGGCTTATCCACAGGTATCCCTCCGATGTGGCTGCACCTTCGGTACGGCTATCTGTACTGAACCGTAGAGGCATGCAAGCCATCGCACCTCGGCAAGGCCCATAGTTCGTAGACGGATAATAAGCTAAATACTCAATTTCCTACCTTCATAATTTACTTATAAACACGCTAATCTAAAACAGCAAAAAGTAAAATATTATCTCAAAACTAACTTCATTTTGACAAAACTATTTTCATTAAAGGCTCAGCTGATGAAATGAAATCCCACATTATGGATGCAGGCCCACTGGGTACTGTTCAGAAGACAGAGACAATATTAAATACTGCATTACTCAACCATGTGGTACCCATAGTAGCTAGCCTGTAATTGTAAGAAAGTCTGAGTTCTTGAATGTTTGTTTTGGTTTTCGAGAACAGAGTTCTCGACGCCTTGAAGTTCTCATTTTTGCCTAGCGCTACCTCACAGTCAATCATACGACAGCCATATATGCGACAGATCATATTTAGGTCGAAGAAGGAAGTAGCGCACCACTTTTATCAAGTTGTTATTGAGGAAAGCAATGACAGTTTCCATCATTCTCCCCAATTCTCATCGTCTGGGGCTTGCTGGACGGACTTGTATAAAAATCGGTAACCAACGTTGTCAGCGGTGTAGTTCTTCTGTTTTGCACTCACAGATACAATAACTGAAAGGTAACAGAAGTCGTCACAGACAGATGTCTACGTTCTAGACTCCAATCTGCCTCTAAGGCGCATAAGAAAACTTGACGCCCTTAGACTACTACTAACAACGTTAGCGAAAATTCCATGCCGGACTCCCGTTGTTGATTAAATGAACAGTGTGTTTTACGCTGTAAAAGCCGCATTGAAATATGAAACTATCTCTACGCAGGTAGTAACTCCAGATGTGAATCGATTATGATGAAGATTATTCCTTCGAAAATATAGGTCAAACTCCGGGCATACTATGAAGATGTGGTTACCTGTTTATTGGAGGAAGGAGGACTTGCAACAAGCATTGGCTAGACAGACTAATTTACTGATTAGCTGTGAAAAGAGGCTTCCTGACTGTGCAAGAGAAAGAAGGGTAACTTTCTATAGCCTTGTTGCAAGATTGCCTCCAAACAGATTGACCAACCGTACGTTCACCTTCTGGCAACACACGAAGCGTCGCGCCACCTGGCTGACAGAAACTGAAAAGGACATAACTGGGAATAACTGATCTCCAGAACAGACTGTTCCGACACAGCACATAAAGTATACCTGACAGGATGTCGTTGATAGTAACAAAGTATCTCTGCTTTTTCAGGTTTTTTGGGAAAGTCTCTTAAAATGGATGTGGATAACGTCACACACTTCACCAACAAAAGACTAAGGAGCTGTCAGCGGTTAGTCTGATACGGACTTCTAGGTAGATCGTTAACTTTATAGTTTCGTGATATGTCTAGAGGTGTTTAGTGTGTACTGAAGTCAGTATATTACATCGTGCGCAGAGATGAGCGGAGCTCTCCATCATTAGCATAGTCCATTTGCTCTAGGCGGAACAGTGAAACGCAGTCACTGACAAGGACTGCGAAGGCAGTACCAAGCATGTTGCGGAAACGCAAACAGCAGTGGGGGAAGTTAGAAGTTGTATTAAAAGAGAGGGAGAGAGAGAGGGGGGGGAGGGAGAGAGAGAGAGAGAGAGAGAGAGAGAGAGATAGAGAGAGAGAGAGAGAGAGAGAGAGAGAGAGAGAGAGAACTGCGAACTGTGGAGGAGGAAAAGCTGGCAGGCGTTCAAATTTTCTGTGATGTAAGACAGAGACTGTTTCGCAACTATATTAGCATGTGTACCTAGTACAAACAAATACATAGAAACGTCTGGAAATGATTAAAATAAGCCTCAGAGATACAAATCTAAAATGCTTAGCACGGAATTTCGATCGCGCTGTAACAGACTGTTGAAGGCAGTTTACTGTGTTAAATGTTGTATTGGTAAACGTACTGTATTGTCGGTTAAGAAAGTTTAGAAAATATATAATGGAAAGGGGGCGATGACTGATATTAAATGTTCTAAAAATTAAGTTAGCCACATCCTTTAACCTGTTTATTACTTCAACGCGGGAAAGTGATTACGGAAAAAATCCTTCTCTATTGCTCCGTTATTCTGCAGTCGGCGTAAAGGACAATTATTATGATGAAATGCTTTCGACAGACTCAGATGTTACTTCTGCCTCTCTTTTAGAGGGGCTTATTAATGACTGTCTCATAACTCATGAATAGTGTAGTCTGAAAGCAAACTCCATGCAACCAGGGGAGAGTGTTAGGGTCGGGGGAATGTTTTCGTGGCATTCTCTGGGTGTTATCATCATTCTGGAAGGCACAATGGATCAACAAAAGTGTGCATCTATCCTTTGGTACCATGTCCACCCCTACGTCCAGTTTATTTTTCCTCGACACGATGGCATCTACCAGCAGGCCAATGTAACTTGTCGCACGGTGCGTGGTTCGAAGCGCACCACGTTTAGTGTACTGTACTCACCTGGCGACCAGATTCCACGGATTTAAACCAAAATGAGAATCTGTGGGACCACTTCGTTCGGGCTGTACTCTCCATGGATTCTCAACCGAGAAACTAGCGCAGCTGGTCACGGCACTGGAGTCAAGGTGGTTCCACATCCTTGTCTGTATCTTCCAGAACCTCTCTCTCTCTCTCTCTCTCTCTCTCTCTCTCTCTCTCTCTCTCTCTCTCTCTCTCTCTCCACACTTCTCGCAGTGATTCGCGTTGCAAAAGGTGGTTATGCAGACTTTTGGCAGCTGACCACATTAATGTGACTGGACGGTGTAGTTTAGAAAAGATTGCCACACATTTTTTGTTTATTTTGTTAATACCTCTGTTGTGTGACTCGAATAACTGCGTTTCAGATGTCGGCTCAGGAAATTTAAGTATGTGTTGGGTACTCATCTCGTCTGCTCTGTAGTGGGAGACGCACTGAATATCGGACACTTTCTTTTCACTGAAAATAAATAAATAAATAAATAAATAAAGCTTTAAAGATCTTTACCTTATTCGTGTATCAACTAGAGATCAGGCTGGTAGTCAGATAGTGACGAACAACCATAGCCACACCTGCTAACACAGGAGTACCTATTCGCTCCCGAGGGACGACCAGCTGCTTCTGAAACTGTGGCTTTATGTAACATCATGGCGCTTCATTGTGCGCATGAGAGTCGCACAGACGAGCAGCTTGTTGCTTTTGTAATGATACCTCACCTGCGAAAGGCACACATGATTTATGCGTTCGCCTAGCGTGCGCCGTGGCGCACTGGTAGCGCCTTTAAAACTCCTGAAGTGGCCGGCGGCAAGACCACTTTTTGCGCCTGCTTACATCCTGGCCCGGCTTTGCGCAACGGGTCGACTCGCCTGCACCGCCGCCGCCGCCGCCGCCGCCGCCGCTGCCGCACGCCGTCGCTCGCGCTGCTGTGCGTCTTCCTCCCATCCTTATTCCCACTCCTTCATCTTCATTCCTCCTCCTCCTCCTCCTCCTCCTCCTCCTCCTCCTACTCCCGTCTCTTCCCATTTGCCTCCATAGGTAAGGACCGTGGCCGATTAAGCGAGGCCCCAGCGAATTAATGGTACTGAATGAGTTGTCCACTCCCTTCCCTTTCCTGTCCTTTCTTGCTGGCGCGCCGTTTGAATGGGAGCTAGGAGGCTGCTTTCACGGCGCGGGCCGTATGTTGTGCTAGTCGCGGTGCGTCCGGCGGGCTCTCCCGACACAAACACCATTCATTTCAACGCTGCGAGTGACGTGTCCTTGGCACCAGCACCTCCGGATGAACTTCCCCCTGAAAGGTAATGTGATTTGGAGGTGGCAAATTTTTCGCCAACAACGGAAGCATCAGTCGATGCATGACGGAACTGTGTAAAGCAGATCCAGCCCTCAGCTGTGTGTGTGTGTGTGTGTGTGTGTGTGTGTGTGTGTGTGTGTGTGTGTGTGTAAAAAAAAAGTACCCAACTGAAAGTAATTAAACGAAAAACAGAAAGAAACCAACCACCTTAAGGATAACAAAAGTTTATCCGAAAACAAAAACTGATGATGAAACTTCTGATGCAAAATAAACTATGATATGAACAGAAAACAGAAGAAGAAAAATCTAACCTACAGATTCCCCACCACCAACCCACTGATTATGTCCTGGAAAGAACTTCACACCAGCCCACACTCTCGCACTATCGCAAGGAGTCTACTCCTAGTGTTAGTAGCAGTGACTACATCTGTTGTTAGTACAACTACGTCTAATACCAGTGGTATTTCATCAAATCTGTGGGATTTCGGAATGGTTTTTAAGCCAAACCATGACTCTAATACCACATGCTCTACGATGATGTATTTTCTAGACGAACGAAACGGCTGCAACTCGTTAAAAGCACAGTTACATTAAAATGTGAAGTCATGTAGAATCATATCGTAAAATACTTTTCAGTTACTAATTCCGTTATTAAGATCCTCTGAAGCTTATTTAAGAAACCTCCATCGGCAGCCATGATACGCCACGGCACCTCTGAATGAACCCTGAGACCCTCTTGGGCGATTTGCTACAAGCTTTTAGTCAGTGTTCTATTTTATGGCATGAAAGGCAGGAAAACTGTAGGCTAGTTCTAGACGTATCTTGATTACGAAACTGACATACCGGTGCAACCGAAAGTTAACTCTCCATATTAGATTCCTAGTTTTAGCCTGTGATGGACATTTCAGCAGGAAACATTTCAGTGGGAAACAGAATTCTTCATATGTGTGGTTACGTTACCTACGTAAAAGGAGATATAAAAACGGTAAGTAAGTAATCGCGTAATGAACATCTGTGTTACTACGTTCCCGAGTGTTTCTGGATTGTATTATAGCTGTAACGCAACAGCCATTTGCGAAAACCTCGTAATCCAGTCTTCTTATCATTCTTCCAGGTCGTCAACAGCTGTTTGTGCGAAAGTAATCGTAGATAATGCGTACAGTTAATTTTCTCTGTTCTTTCTTCTAATACCGAAACAGAGCATTTTTTAGTTCTCTAAAGAAACGCTGAGCGCTAGCACATTGTATAATCCTCTCTAACAACGCCATGGGTAACCGCCGCACTTAACATCCACATACAATGGGAAGAATCATCGTCAACGGTGTCCCGTACCCTGTCTTCAAAGACGCTTCAGGTATTGCGATTTAACCCAGGAAATAGATGCCAAGCCTCGCGACCAAGAACTGACACCTCCAACCGTCCCCTCCCTCCTCCCCTTGCCGGCTGGAAAATGGTGACTGAAACTACTGTCAGCGCCAGAGCTCGAATCGAATATGTCCTGTTCGTACGATAACTGGTTAGAAACACGGGTTTCATAAGTAGTACGTTGAATTTTACGTTTATTTGATTGTTTTGAGTGATAGCACTGGCTATTTTGCTAGGACTAAACAATCCTTTTATTTTATATTGTTCGCGACTACGTAATTTCATCGGCGTAGCTATTTTCAGGTGTATTCAAGTATATACGAAATGTAGCATAATTGAAATATGAAGCATAAAGCAACCATTAGTTGTTTACTCGGCGTAATAAAAAGAGAATTCACGAACCACATACTACGGGCTAAAGCCCGTAGCACACAATGTTCACCTTGTGACTCTTGAAATTTTCCCGGCGTATCGAACATTCCATAAGATTTCGGGATTGCAGCCGGATCTCATCGACTTCTTTCCACGATATTTCAGCTGCCAACCTTACAGCCATCTTCAGGCGAGTGTCTAACACTCGCCTGAAGATGGCTGTAAGGTTGGCAGCCGAAATATCGTGGAAAGAAGTCGATGAGATCCGGCTGCAATCCCGAAATCTTATGGAATGTTCACCTTTTCCCTTGCCGCCACTCATATATTCTAGAATGTTAGTTTTGTGGTTAAAGAATATAGTACTTCCACTCCTGTTTCTCACTGACCAAACAGGCACTAATTGTCTTTGTCCTAGTTCAGTATTCCCGTACACTGGTTAGGTGACCATGCTGTGTAACTATTGGTTTTTAACACCTGGAGTTATGTCTATATTCTAGAGTCCAGTAATGTAACTAAATTTTTAGTTGTAATGTATCTTCCCTTTGTGTCTATTTGTTGTTTTAATTAATTATTTATTTTACTTAATTCCTGTTCATTTTGTTGTAGGACTATATCAGGTCCCCCACGCTTTCATTCTAAAATTGTGTAACGTAAAGTATTCTGACAGCAACGCAAGTATGTGCGTTTAACGGTTTATACTCTACAAATTCTCTTGTTATTCTGTCGACTAAAGAACCAATGATGGCTGTATGCTTTGTGTTTTAATCACGGTATATGTTATATGTATTGCAAATACTTCAGAATGACTGCACAGCCGAAACTACATATGAGTGAACAGTATAGAATAAAAATAATGGTTTAATTCTAACAATAACAGTCAGTGTGGCAGTCTGATATAATTTAAAAAAATTGTAATGGCTGTAGGCTCCATTGCAACTAAAATGTTGGAATTTGTTCGTGGTGCATAATTTTCCTTACTAATTGACGAATTGACGAAATGCCGGCCTGAAATCCCAAATCGCCGTTGCCTGTGAAATAAAACCACAACTAATGGCTAAGAGATCATGGTGCACCGAGCGAGGCCTCAGATATAAATGCTGTATAGGGTCGAAAAATTTTTACGAGAATTTGATGGCAGCTAGGAGCGGAGCGCCTTTTGTCTGACATTCCAGCCGACGGCCCGCCGGGAATGAAGAATGGCCGCCCCGCCCCCGCAGCTGGCGTGAGGGGGTGCGCGGTGGCAGGGTTTTCTCGCGCGCATTGTGCTCGCAGCGGCGCGGAGAGCTCGTGACAAATCGCCGCATTGAGTCCGCTCTTGTCGGCCGCCCCAGACGCAGACGAACCCCCTCTCAATGCAAACATCCGGCGCGCCGCGCCGCAGCAGCCCTTCCGTCTACACCTGCAGGCGGGGCCCGGGCACGGACAACCACCTAGCCCTCGCCAAGTGGATCTACTCCCCGTCGTCGGTGCGCGCCCCTCTTCCCGGGGCACCCTTGAGACACCCCCCCCCCCCCCCCGCTCTCCCATCAGTGGAAAAATATTTTCATGGGGCTCTCGTCAAGTCACTTAACCTACAAAGTAGATTACCACAATGTAAACGGGGTGATGTTTTCAACAAAGGCTAGGCTCTCGTCGACTGTGCTTGGGAAGTGTAGTCACCGGCGATAATGGGAGTCTATAAAGCGTAAGCTGTAAGCGAATAAGGGACTGAGTGTTTTTGTGTATACAGGTGAAATTTAGGTTGTTCTTCAGATTTCTGCACTCGAAGATGACAACGATGACCCGTGTAACCAAACCCATCTCCGAAATAGATGTCGCTAACGCATAGCTATGCGGTGTCACTCGACTCTGAGGCAGCTAGTTCCAATCATGGAAGAGGAAGAAATTTTCGTAGCCTGTATTTGGTCGATAATGGGATGAGAGTTAGTGGCGTAAAGTTCCTTATCACTATAGTTTGCGCCAGTGTTCTGAATTAAATTCACCTTTCCGAAGTCCCCCATGGCATGAGGGCATGGGGATGTTCAGCACACGGTACCTTCGGTGCGACTGCAGTGGAGTAGGGCATGCTACTCGGGTGGACTATGGTGTGTCTCGACATCGGGTTGCCGGCCGCTGTATCCTCTACGGTCGCAGGTTCGAAACCTGCCTCGGGCATGGATGTGTGTGATGTCCTTAGGTTAGTTAGGTTTAAGTAGTTCTAAGTTCTAGGGGACTGATGACCTCAGGGGACACACACGCACACACCTACACCTGCACGTAACTACGCTCACGCTCAACAGAACCACGTAAGACACCACTAGGTGACATTCGCGCGTAGAGCAAAATTTCTTTGTTAGGTGTCATAGAGCCGGAGTGAGTTAGACTTGCCTTAGAACAGAATATTACTCCACAGCCAAACCTTGTTTCTACTGTGACAGGAGAGCACACACAGAATTTTCTTGTATCCCTTCAGTACACCTCCTCCTCACCTGGTGTTTTTTTATTACAGTCGGATGCCATTTCTGTCGCCATATAGTCTCTTTCAAAATACGCTGGAAGGAAAGTCTTCGAGATTATTGGGTTAAATGCTTTTCTGCTTTGTTAATGGCGTAGGTGGAAAATCGTTGCCTGATACATTTTCTCCTGGAGTCCTGAGTGGCTGTTTGGAGATAATTCAAAGAAAAAAGTTGCGTGGAGTTAGTGAAAGAGTTGGGCAATGTCATTATTAGTTAGGTGCTCAAAAAACATTGGATATTTTGTAAGAAGTGCGTCGCGATAAGATCCATCTTTGAATTCTTTCCTGTCGTCTCAGTCAAAATAGAAATTGATAGCCGCCGTCGCCTCCCCCTCTTTTGTAGTTACATCGCAAAGGTGTAGACGAGAAATGTGGGCATATCTCAAAATGTCGAAGGGAAAACGAAGGCTTAGCTTCTGCAGCAAGACCATATTGAGTAACGAAGTGTTGCGTCCAGTCCCTAATTTCGGTTGATGCTTATGCGAATGGTGTGCACTGCACTGTGTTCAGCAGCCCAGTGTTGGGGTTCAAAATCTCTAAAGCGTTGTTCGGATACTCGTGAAAGGAACAGTGCTCCCATGGCAACTTTTCGCCACGCCGCTGCTTATGTAATATGCCACCTGGCTCTCCGCCGGGGATTCGAACCCGCGCCGCCTGCTTGCGTAACTTGGCACCACTTCCCTCGCTCCAGCTGTCCACGCGCGGGGCGTTTTGCGTAACGTTTAGTGCCACTCTCCACCGCTTACACTTTCTCCGCCCTCTCCAAAAGGTCATCATATGCCGCCAGTCTCCGAATTCAATTTTCTAAGTTTTGCTGTCTACTACTTTGCATCATACTAAGTGGGTCGCTGGCGCCCTCAAATTGGCGACCCCACGGACCAAGCTAATTATCTGGTGTTCCCTGCACGATGCTTCCGCCGCGGTGTTTCTTTTTGTATGGCTGGTCTGCTCTGCGAAGGACAAGGAGGGCTGAAAAGAATGCTTGATTATACCTCTGCTAGATGGATGTGAAAGGTACCAGTGAGTTCTGCCGATTTACGGAGGCAGTTGCCATATAAAGTGATGAATCATAACACTACATAGCAGTTGTTTGTTGCACTGATTACGTGTCTGAGACAGACGTCCGCAGGTAAAAAAAAAAAAAAAAAAAAAAAAAAGGAAAAGGTGGGGCAATCTACAACGTCAGAGTTTCAGTTGGCAGTTAGCTGTCGGTTGAAAACGTTGATATATTTCCGTGACTTATTCTTTTGGCCGTGACGAAGAGGATTTGATCAGTTGTAAATTAAATTTGTCCGCATTATAAGTGAAATGAATGATCATATCGCATTATTGCTCGGGAGATGCCGCCTGTTGCAATTCTTTCTATTTGCCACCACTTCGGAGGAGGCTTACGCGTTGCAAACACCCAGTCCACGAGTGAAGGAAGTCGAACCTGGGACTCCGCGATTTAGAAGCAGCAACACTAACCATTAGAACACAAACTGTGGACATTATAGATGAAAACATCTGTAGCGGCGTTCTCATCCTGTACAAATGAAAGAATCCGCAAGGAAAAATAGACATAAGCGCTAGGAAATTCCCAGTCATGGTTCGTAATCATGTACCTAGGATGTTTATTAGTTTCTTTAAATTGTATCTCACTCAAAGTTATGAGTTCCAATCAATATGTCCGATGTGCGTAGTTTTATTCTTCATCTGTGTGGCCATAAATTCATTAGTGTGGCCATAGTGTCCATAGTTGCTTTATAATTCTTGAGGGTATCTTTGTTCTGTCGTTGCATTATTATTTTCACCAGACGCGTTTCACTTTATCGAGGTGAAGCATCATCAGTGGTCTGTAATTAAGTTATTTACGCTTTGATTTGCTTTTAGATCGAAAAATAGTTCGTTAAGAATAAATTGATTTGTACTTACGGTGACTTTCGGTTGATTTCTCGCTTACATCGGGAATTGCCTTCTACTAGGATGATGCTCGAAATTGTGTACGGCAAATGAGGTGCGTCAGATGTTTGTCTAATCTATTCTATTTGTTGCTGTCGGATATGTCATTCATAAAACTTTTGACCAACTTTTTCTAATTTTCAAAATGTTTTCCTCTACTCTGCCTACCATTAGCATGGTTTTAGTATCTCGTTTCTGTCGTCGATAGTGTGCAGATAATACAGCTAAGATAAGAGTCGGGCGTTGGCTGTAGTAAGTCTTCAAAAATCTTACACGTGTTAGTCAGAATCGCAAACAAATCATCCCTGATACGTCCCGGACTCCAGAATGAACACTGGACTCGCATTCGCGAGGATGACGGTTCAATCCCGCGCCCGGCCATCCTGATTTAGGTTTTCCGTGATTTCCCTAAATCGCTCCAGGCAAATGCTGGGATGGTTCGTTTCAAAGGGCACGGCCGACTTCCTTCCCTAATCCGATGAGACCGATGACCTCTCTGTCTGGTTTCTTCCCCCAAAACAACCCCCAACTCCAGAATGAGATTTTCACTCTGCAGCGGAGTGTGCGCTGATATGAAACTTCCTGGCAGATTAAAATGTGTGCCGGACCGGGACTCGAACTCGCGACCTTCGCCTTTCGCGGGCAAGTGCTCTACCACTTGCCCGCGAAAGGCAAAGGTCCCGAGTTCGAGTATCGGTCCGGCACACAGTTTTAATCTGCCAGGAAGTTTCACGTCCCGAACTATTCAGATGAACCAGCTCCCCAAATTTAAATGAACTACCCTGCTTTACACCTTTCTTAATTTTGACTCTGGGTGAATATTGAAGTAAAGAGAGTGGATCACACTGATCCGTCCGAAATGTCTCATAAGCTCTCTAAGAAAGGATATGTGATAGCTTTCATTGGCTGTGAAGCGTTATCTGTGTCCCGTCAGTTTGCTGAACGTGACGTCTCAGTTAGTGCTGTGTGACTTAATTAGTTCTCAAGGGAGTTGTCAGCAAGAGGACGTGTTGTTCCCCTCTGTGTGGCTGCGTGTGGGGACCACCCATCGGCCGACTGTCACAGGGGAAGAAGCCGTCTGTTTAGCTGGGGCTGGTGCCTGCAGATAGCGGCCGCTATCTGGCAGCATTGTGTGGGCTGTGCTCGCCGATTACCCGCGGCCGCGCCTATCGCGGCCTTCTCGCCACTCTGACAGTGGCCTTAGATACCGCCAGCTGTCAACAGTTATGGCGCCACGCTGGAGCGAGACGGGTCGGGCGACTCTTTCTTCTCCCACCACACACACACACACACACACACACACACACACACACACACACACACAATGATTGAGCAAGCGCTAAGGAAATTAAGGGTAGGTCTGGGAAGATAGTTGAATTACAGGGAGGTATTAAATTGCTATGAAGCGTATGGCAGCGGTTGCTTTGAATGACCCCTCATGTTGGAGTCTCTTCTCATTCTAGTGGCGTTTGGAGCACGGGAAAAGTGACCACTTTAATTCCTCTGTGCGCACAGTAGTTGCGTTGTCTCCACAGTCCCTGCTGGACTACTAAGTAGAAACGTGTGACCACTGCGGTAGCAGGTTAGAATCCTGTCTCGGGCTTGGATGTGTGTGATGTCCTTAGGTTAGTTAGGTTTAAGTAGTTGTAAGTTCTAGGGGACAGATGACCGCAGATGTTAAGTCCCATAGTGCTCAGAGCCATTTGAACCATTTTGAACCACTACTAAGTAGGGGCTCGTAGTATATTCATAGATTTATCACTTCAAGCTGGTTCTTAAAACTTTGTAAACCGGCTTTCTCTGGATAGACACAAACTATCTTCAAGCAGTTTCTGTGACGTTCACCCATGGGTCAAACAAACCTGTAATCATGTGTGCTGTTTTTTTTCTATTGTTCACCATATTTTGTACGGTAGGATTGATAACATGAGCCTTTTAATCTCCTTTGTAGACAGACTGCGTTCCATTAGTGTTCTGCCAATGAACCAAGGGCTGCCACCTGCTTTACCAACGACTTAGCCTAGGTGATAGTTCCATTTCCGTACAAATTATCACACCTATGTACTTGTATGAGTTGCCAGTTCACTGCCCAAACGTATGAAATCAAAGATTTTGCTCTTTTGTGTGTCAAATTTTATTAAAAAGCGAAAGTTCCAGGACATTAAAACTAGGCTCGTAGTGCCTAATGAACTCAGAGGTTGAAGTTTCATAATGTAGTGACAGGCTTCCAAATACTGGAGGGAAAAACGATATGTTAAGAAAACAGTCTGAGGTTGCAAGAGGTTAATAATGGAGGGAAACGTGGGGAAATGGGTAAAAATAGTAGACGAAAATCAGTCTTCGGACTGAAGATTGTAACAAAATTCCAAATTATATTATTGTCTTTGGTTTAAACCACTGATCTATGAATTTTTTGGAATGACAGGTAACAGACAATGGCTGACAATGTGAGGTGCACGACCTTCGTTGTGAATGAACAAAACTGAAAGATATTGCTGGATTCTCGAACGCTGTTTGCTTGAACAAATTTGTTACGTTTCAAAACACAGCTTGTTAATGTTTCATTGCGGTGATTTTTCGCATAAATCACACTGCCGTTTGCCGACACCAACATCAGGAAACAAAGAATGATCAAAAGCGATTTCAAGACCAGTGGACTATTTTGTAAATACAGCCGAATATTCTTTTGTAAATGTGTAGAATTGAACTTAACATTGACAGTGATAAAATAACCGTAGCGGAATACATCGAAAACTAAATGAGTAAGAGAAATAGTAAGGATAAGCACATGTTTGACGTTGCCATCTGGCGGACTAACGGCCACCAACAGTGACAGATTATTTTACAACTACAATGGAACGGAAGATGTTCTGAATACGAACGAAAGCAGTTATTATTGTGAAGACGAATGCGAGAATTCATTGTACTAAATACTCCAATACTTTCTTACTGGCTCCTGGGCGAAGAAGACTGTCTCATTATAACTTCCCTTATTTTGCCGTGTTAAACATCACGTCCATTCTATACATGGAAGAAGCAATAACGGAAAGATTCAAAAGTGGGTTTATAATTGAGGGTGAAAGGATATCAAGGATAAGACACACTGACAACATTGCAATCATCACTGAAAGTGAAGAATAGTTACAGGATCTGTCGAATGTAATGAACAGTCTAATGGGAACAGAAAATGGTTGAGAGTAAATCTGAAAAAGACCAAAAATAATGAGAACCAGCAGAAATGAGAATAGCGAGAAAGTTAACATCGAACTTGATGATCACGAAGTTGAGGAATTCTGATACCCTGGAAGAAAAATAACCCAGGATGGTCAAAGCAAAGAAGACACGAAAAGCAGTCTAGCACAGGCAAAGAAGGCACACCTTGGCAAGGGACGTCTAATAGTATGCAATACAGGCCTTAATTTGAGGAAGAAATTTCTGAGAATGTGTTTCTTTGAGCACAGTATTGTATGGTAATCATGAACACTGGGTAAACTGGGTAAGAAGAAAATCGAAGCGTTTGAGATGTGGTGCTACAGGAGAATGTTGAAAATTAGGGGGACTAATAAGATAGGAATGAAGTCGTTCTCCGCAGATTTGTCGAAGAAAGGAGTATAACGAAAATAACGCAAGAAGTGACAGGAGGTGATGAGTATTAAGACACCAGGGGAAAATGTCAGTGGTACTCGAGGGAGCTGTAGAGGGTAAAAACTGTAAGAGGACGGAGACTGGAATACATCCAACAAATAACTGAGGACGTACGGTGCAAATGCTACTTTGAAATGAAGAGGTTATCGTAAGTAGGGAATTCTTGGTGGGTCAGCGAACCAGTCAGAAGACTGGTAACTCAAAAAACAAATGCTTTAAATATTGGGGAACTTATACATTATCGATGAGGAAGATGAATTTCACTGTCAGTTTTCGAAATTGGTACACTCACAGCACCAGGATGTAGCGGTGTCAGCGGCAGTGATTGACATAGGGTTCGGTTTTTGTCTGTGAACAGTCTGCTAGTAATGATTACGAACACTTAATCAATTTCTTGGAAGTAAGTGTATCCGTCTGTCGAGATGTTTCAGTATAAAAGGCGGAACGGGAGATACTCCAGTGTAGCTTCTGGTTCCATTACGAAATGTGGGTTCCCTAACGCTCACCCTGGGAGGTAGTTTTCCCTTCTCATACTCGCCACCAGTCAGTTCTACCCCTGTTGAAAGTGAGTGGCTTCCATATGTCGCATGCAGATTATGACCGCTCTTTTAATTGATTACAGTATTATCAGGCTTATTCTCATATAGGGGAGAGGGATCGATAATATCGGAAATGACTAATAGCATTCAAGAAGTTTCAATTAAAACTGTCGATACATAATCTGTCATCAGAATAACGCCCGTAGCAAAGTAGCGCTTCAAGGAAATCAAAGAGGGTTTAATGCGGCTACTTTTGTTTCTAAATTCTACTATATAAACCATGCGCGGGCATTGTTAACTTTCTTGTTTTATGCGACCTGAGTAAGTCTACGTAGCTGCGGCGTGCGATATAGCTGGCGTTTCCGTGTGATATGATACGGAAGGGATCAGGACACTATTGTTACACTGCAAGAAAATTGACTATAGTTAATTTACACGGGACAGACTTTTGCCGTAAGGTCACGGACTAAGAATATCTGAGAAATTGTCTAGGGGAGAAAAAGTAGCGCTCAGTATTAACTTCTATTACATGCCGAATAACCGATAATGGGATCTGTGGTCTATACGGAGGGACGTTAAATAGAATATAAGAACGGAATTGGACACTTAGTTTTGTCAAAGTAAAAGCGTACGAAGTGTATGACCGTATCAAAATACAGTAATGGGCCATAGTCCTTAGTGCAATATCTTTGAGTGACGAACTACAAAAATCACGGACATTTTAGTTGCCGTAATTGCTGAGAGTAATTGTAGGATCAACCCCCATTTTCCCTATAAACAAAACACAATAAATCATTCATGATTATTTAATTATTAGTTAATAAAAAACTAGTGAGATTTCCATAATAGCGTGTGTATTAATCAACGATATTCATAAGCAAGTTGCAAACTGTGTCTCTGGATTACGGAAGGTTTGAGTATGAAATATTTCCAAACGTTAATTGTGAGTTAAAAGTTATTCAGCATTTCATTTCCAATCGGACGGAAATAATACAAAACCAAAAACAGTGCGGATAAAAAGTAACGGTGGAAATAGGAATTGAGATAACTAATATCAAAAGACGTTATTAACTAAATTGTCTTGGGTAACGCAGCAACAAATGAAGGGTAATCGACTTTGGAAAAAGTCAACATTAACTATCTGAAAACCCGCAATTTTGTCGCCGTTACTGTGAAGATGTTTGTGGCTGGTCCATCTGATGTGTAGATGTAATGAAATGTCGGACATATAATGTAGATAACATCAATGTCTTACGTCAGAGAAGTCGACGACAGCAGATAGACGGAGGGTGGCTACAAGATTTCTGGTCCAACTTGCTGAATGCAAGCCTCCAACTTGTTTCATCCCTAACCTCCACTAAAACTGAATTTTCCCTTTGTTTGACTAACTTTTAACCACCCACGATATGTCGATACCTTGGCTACAAGTGTGTGATTGCGTGTGTGGGCGCCAGAGCGCCTTTCAGAACCTCAATAACAGTTATTCCATAAAAATACGGGAGAACTGCCGGAGATATTTATGGAACAATCAGTACGCCGGGAAAGCTTTCAACATCACCTCAATAACAGTTGTCATTCACGGTTCATAAGATTTGTCTATTTGATGATCTTAACCCGCATTGATTTGGCTCGAGAAACAGGAGGCCGTATAAGGAGGGCATTTCGTAATGCCTATACTACTCGCCCCGTTGCAGCCGTCGACTAATTGGAAACATCAAACATTTCGATCTGATCGGCGGCCGTCTAGAATAGTTTAGATAGCAAAAAGCAGATGTTCTTTGAAAATGTCACGCTGATACACAGTAAGTCCATGAATAACACCCCATAGCGGTAGGCCTTTAGGGTGTAATTTTCGCATTGTATTCATAACTAATATTGAAACTCGTGACGTGGCGAGGAAACCTGCTTTGCCAATGGTCGATTATGATTACGTTGCGTGTTGCTAGAAGAATTTTCTTTGTTTTTCACTGATGGTAATTGTTTGTTTGAGTGTGCTTAGCATATAAAGTATTGACGGAATCTTATCTGTGTCATCCTTTTTGGCTCTACTGAACGCATATGGCAGTCTACGTCTGCATACTCTGATGAACCAAAACGTTATGACCATTTCCCTAGTAGCACGTTGTTCCACATTAGGAATCCAATGCAGCAAGAACTTTGGGGTCGCGGGGTTTTAGTAAGTCCTTTATAGGTTTCCGGAGGTATGTGGCACAAGACGTCTACGCAAAGATCATGCAATTCGAAAATTACGTGCGGCGTGCCAAATATGTTCAATCATGGTCATATCAAGGGAATTTGCTGGCCAAGACATAAATTTCAGTTCACTATCATGTTCCTCAAATCGCTATAACACGATTCTGGCTTTGTGACAGGGACAGCTAGTCTGCAGGAAGATACTATCGCTGTCGGGGGAAAGACAGCAAGCAAGAAGGAATGCAGGATGTCTCCAGTGGTGATAACGTTGTCTAAATTAATGGTGCCTTCAGTTATTTTCACAGTTTTCATGGACGCCCAGTTGCATAAATCCCATAGGATAATACTGCGCGCACGCACGCCTGCGTACGTGGCGCGGCGCATGTGCATAGCCGCTGTTCGCCTGGATGTCCACGTATCCGCACATTATTATCGACCTGGTGTGATGAGAAACGTGATTCACTCGACCAGGCGACACACTTCCATTGATCTGCCGTTCAATTTCGACGGTCCTGTCACCACTGCAATCGAAAATGACAGTGTCTTTGGTCAATCTGAGAACGCACAGGGGTCGTCTGCTGCGGAAACCCATGTTCAGTGTTGGTGTGTATCGAAAGAGCTATACACCAGCATTGTACTCTGTCGTCACATCTGGTATAGACCGCTCTACATAGCGTGCAAGCCTCCAACTTCCATGTTACGGGTTGAGGCGTGGACGTCCATCTTGTGGCCTACTCGTGTTTTCACCGTCATTTTACCACTTTCCGTAACTGATCAGGACAGTAGCACCGATCATCTTCGCCGTTTCCGAGATGTTCGTTTCCAGGGGGTCGGGACATAATAATCTACCGTTTGTAAAATCGCTTATGTCAATGGATTTCCCTATCCTAAAATGATTTCCATTTGTCTTTGCTCAGCGTATATACCTTCCTTACCGCGGCATGTGCATTCAATCTCGCGGTAGGCGGTAGCAGTGTTCATAATGTGTTGTCTCATCAGTGTAAATTACAGTGCTAACATCTCTGAATGCAACTTAGCTGGAAGAGAGAGAGAGAGAGAGAGAGAGAGAGAGAGAGAGAGAGAGAGAGAGAGAGAGAGAGAGAGAATTTGATAGGATATTTGTTGTATTAAAAGGAATAAAACGCCAGTTGCAAGCAGGTATCATACGTTGGTACACCTTATGCGGATTACTTCATGCGTCTGATTTTACAACGTACATTCCACGGAGAGTGGTGTGCTTGGGGCTGGAAACGTTGGAAGTCCTGTACAGGGTGTTGGGAAATTCCCGTTACAAATTTCTAGCATTCGTAGAGGAGAGTGAGTACATAGTTTCTTGGTTCAAATGGTTCAAATGGCTCTGAGCACTATGGGACTCAACTGCTGAGGTCATTAGTCCCCTAGAACTTAGAACTAGTTAAACCTAACTAACCTAAGGACATCACAAACATCCATGCCCGAGGCAGGATTCGAACCTGCGACCGTAGCGGTCTTGCGGTTCCAGACTGCAGCGCCTTTAACCGCACGGCCACTTCGGCCGGCACATAGTTTCTTGAATAGGAACCCGTGTGCAGAAACGTACGTTTCTGTTCTACCACGCTTTCAGTTTGGATGTATAACGCGTCCACGTCTCCTGACGGAAAGAGAAAAATCTCAGAGTTACTTGTGTTGGTATAAATTAGTGTAGACAGAATGACATGCACTGCTCCTACGGGCTATTCTTGTGGGGTGGTATGCCAAGTCTAGTTTACGAAACTTCTGTAGAAACAGAGAAAGATCTGCTGGCATGCATTCTGACCGCTGCATTGGAACTGGAGAGAGACCAGGTGGGGTGGAGAATGTGTATCAGAACATGCTTCCTAGGTACGATGTCCGCAACAACGTTGGTGGTCGCCACATCCAGCCGCTGTTATAATGCATCAGTGCTGGGTTCGTTGTTGATTTGGAGTAATGTAAACACATGACGTTAAAGTTTTAATACAAGCAAATGTGCTTGAGTAATTAATGGATTTGTCATAACGCCAAAATCAGTTCCTCAAGCAAAAGTGGATGAGTTAAACATTTGAAAAGAAACTGTCGTCGAACGGAAACCGTACTTCCCGGACATGGGTTCGATTTCAAAATATTACGTACTCACTCCCCTTTACAAGTCCTACAGGTTTGTAACGGGAATTTCCGAACACCCTGTGTGTGCGAAATCAACGAAGAATGTGTTCTGTACATTTTTAGGAGTGGTTGATAATCTGTGAACATCCTGGTCTACATCTCCCGGCATCTGCTATAACTACCGAATATAACGTACTCACCTGTGTGGAAAATACAAACATGAGAAACAGGTCTAATGGTCTTTGAATCAGGAGTTATCGCAAGCAGTGTTGCTTTATAACGAAAGTTTGTGCACATCATTTTCTGCGAATTTCGCAAGAATTTATAAATTATGGTTCCATATTAAAATTTAAAAAAAAAAGTTCAAAACGAGTGACAACTCAGTTACGCCTATATCGTTAACGCAGGGTTCTTGTAGAGTTGTTGGTGTCACTTCATATGAAAGAGGGGATTGTGTGTGGAAGGTGTCGTCGCTCAGGATGAGCGGGCGGGGGCTGGCGGTGACGTCATCCTGGCACTGCGGCTTTGTGAATGAAGCCCTGGCCGCGTGACGTCACATCCGGTGCCGGCTGGCGGGCGCTCGCGCCTTGCAGGCTGGCCGCCTGGCGCTGTAGGCGCTGCCATCTGTCAGCATCCCCAGCAACTAGGTCGCCGGCCGACATCCGGTGTGGGCACATAAACACGCAGAAATATCGCAGGATTGTTGTCGCTGCAAGCGGAGACGCCCGACCTGCAAGGGAACTGTTAGCGCGCGTAATGGGATACGCCCGCAACGAACAAATATACCTTAGTCGCCGCTGCCGATTGGTATTCCCATTCTTCAAAGGCAGGCACGACTTTGGGAGAGATCTCTCCCTGCATGTGGCCATTTATTTGCCAAGCACCGAACGGTGTCAAGGAGTGTGTAGTTATTTATTGTCATTGGTAAAATCGCATAGTTCTCAGTGACAGAGGTTATCTACTAATCTGATCTCACCGCCACTAACAAACATATGCTAGAAATTGTATTCTTAAGTACGCACCAAACGACGATTAAAAACAAGTTTGTTTGTGTGGCCATTTCCGATAAGTTTGAAAGGAATCCACAAGCATGAGTGGAGTAATGTAATCGTACCCGGGAACTAAAGTTCAGTTCATTGCCTGGAAAAATTCTATATTCGTAATACTGTGACACATTGGATGTTCATGAGATACAGACAACGAAGAACGCTTATAATGTTAAATTATTTCAGCATTGTTTCTCACAAAACTATTTAGCTGTTTGCCAAAACTTTTTCCCGACTGCATACTCCGCTCAGCTGTTCACGATAATCCAGAATTAATTACGGTAGAAAGGATAAGCTCTTTCTAGGTAAGCACACAATTTAGTAGAGAGAGAGAGAGAGAGAGAGAGAGAGAGAGAGAGAGAGAGAGAGGTGGGGGGCTGGTGCGGCTTGCAGCTCATTACTTTTTCCATGTTTCTGTAGATTAACTGCAAGACAGATTTCAATTAATGTGACGCTTGGAGGCACTCAGTGCATGTTCTCCCGTAATGGCCGCACGTTCCATTCGAGGAGTAGCGACAGCAACTGCATATTGCAAGATTTACATCTTTAAGCTCATCGCATCTCCGCACTTCTCGTCGAAAAGGTGCAATCTCAACAGGACAGTGACATGGCGTGCTGTAGTTGTATACCAGGAGAAACACTTTCTATTTGTAAAGTGACAGTACATTGACGGCACTGCACTGGAATAGCCTAGGGTTACCTGCCTGAAACTGCGCCTGACGCACAGTCGGATGCTACCCGCCGCACTGCTTTGTGCGCAAGTTTGCGGTTGACGCAGGCGCAGTGAGTCGTCCAATAGATGTGTAGCGGGCGTGTGCTATTGTTCTTTCCGCTGATACGTAATTCGCCTGTACCTTGCGCATACTTCGACGGTTCGGTATGTGAACATATTTAGGATGTAACACTCCATCATAAGTAATTCAACTGATTTGTGATTGTCACAGTGAAAGAATGCTATTTGTCGTATATTAAATCACATTTTAAGCATCTTATGAAACAATGGATATTTTAAATGACGGTTACTGTAATTTCTGGGAACATTAACAATTTCTGAAAAGAAATACATCTTCAATATAAGTAAAATGAAACAGACTTTCTATTTTCATTTATGTGGAGGAAAGAGCACATTTTACTGCCGACAATAACCGACTCGTAAAATAGTTAACACTATATCCCACGAGAAGGTCGAAATTTCAAAACCTAGGATTCACGGGCGTTCTGTACCCTTACTGCCATGAAAGCGGTGTGCATCACGAACAAATATGTGTATTGAAAATTATTCTTCTAGATTTTATTTGTTATGAAAAATATCTGATCTGTCTGCTTATCCAAATGCAGTTAAACGTATGAGGATAAAAGACAGCGTAGAAAATTCGAAATTTATTTATGAATTGGTCGAAAGAGTACGGATACGTCCACCTAACGGGAAATGACAAGTGTTATCTCCTGTGCGGGAATGTTACGTATTTATCGGAAGTAAATGAGGCTGTAACAACATAATACAGCAGCACATGGTATTGAATTTTTTCGAGTGTCGCATTACGCATCTCCAGTATCATGTCACCTGTTTCAACCGCAAAGCGATGGCGTCGGAAAAGTGAGAGTTTTTACGAACATAACCTCGCAAAAAAATATAGTGGCAGCCAACTCAAATACCAAAACACGTTGTAAACTATCAGTCCATAATTGTCAGTTGTTATTCCTCAATATGGCTCTATCTTTCAGTGCCACAGTGGAAGAAAAAAGATTCATTTGTCATATACGCTGCGAGCGGTGTGCATGGAAGCTGGAGTCGTGTGAAGCACTGTTTATTTCCTATGTCAGTGAAGGCGAATACATCGTTTATGAAATTCGCTGTATTACGATAACTGCCACATGACATTGTAAATATGCCACAACCATTAATACCTGTATACTTTAATCTGGAAGATAGAAGAACTCTAGCAATGAAAATTTTCGTTTCTTCAATCTTAGAGCGCAAACCTATGTACTTATAGCTCAGAACGACGGAAGTATAGCCTTATTTGTTTTAACCACGTTGTAGACAACTTTAATATGCTGCAACTCGGCATGTACAAGTAACCAGTAAGAGTGAGAGTTAAGTACAAAAAATGCATTACAGTGACACTTTCAAAATGTATGACTCGACTTAGTCATATTGGATAGACCAGACGCGGACTGAACCTGAAATGTGGCGCGATGTCACACCTTGGCGGATAGATACTTGATAAGCAACAAATTTCGTGTGATAGCAGTGGCCTACATTGTGTTAACACGAAAAGTAGGACCGAATCTTACTCTAAACGTACTGGAAGCTACTCCTCTCTCTCTCTCTCTCTCTCTCTCTCTCTCTCTCTCTCACACACACACACACACACACACACACACACACACACACACACACAGAGCAATGTTACTAGTGGTACAGATCATCACAGCCTTAATTCTTTGTGTATTGTCTCAGTATTTCCATGTTTCTCCTTAAGTATATGTAGCTACAGCATGCTACGTTGTTCTACAGACCAATCACTTTTTAAGGTAATACGAAATTCCGAAGTGTTGTATGGAAAAGAGTGGGTGTGATAACCCATGAGCAGGGAATTTGTGAATATGTGTATCAGTCAGAGCTAGATCGTCGTTATTTTCTTTGGAGAAAAATCGTTTTTTCACGTCGGTTTTTTTGTGTGGTTTGCATTCGAGATCAACAGATTGGTTCTGAAGATGTTATATTATTTTGGTACGCCGAAGAATCAGTACAGTGTATGAAGTAATTCGATGAATGCCAAATACAAGCATTATTTCATGTGCACCGAGCTAAAACTTGATAGTATATACTATTTAATGTAAGTGAGCATTTGTCGGAAGTCATAATGAGTTTCATATGAACCTAAAATGCACAGCGATTGTAACAAATTACCGCTTCATATCAGCTCATTTTCTCTAAAATGTTCGACGTAACCGTTTATTTAAGTGATACTGGTAAATATGTATACCATTGGTTTTAAATACTGCCAACGGCCATGACGCAGTGGTTACACAGGTTCCCGTCAGATCACCGAAGTTAAGAGCTGTCGGACTTGGCTAACACTTGGTTGGATGACCTTTCTGGTCTCCCGAGTGCTGTTGGCAAGCGGGGTGCACTCAGCCCTTGAGAGGCCAGCTAAGGAGCTACTTGACTGAGAATTAGCGACACCGGTCACGAAAACTGACAGCGGCCAGCGGGGCGGTGTACCAACGACATGCCCTCCGTATCTGCATCCGGCGACGCCTAGGGGTCGAGGATTACACGGCGGCCGATCGGTACCGTTCGGCCTTCAATGCCTGTTCGGACTGTGTTTGTTTGCTTTACTGGTTTTAATTTCTGTTGATTACTTTATTTACAGCAATCATTTTATTGGTATAAATATATTCACGATAGTTTCTCTGATAAGTATGTGGCCTATACCATTTTTACTTTCTAAGCCAGTAGGCTTGAGATGACTGCGAACAAGTGAGTTATGCTGTGAACATTTACCGATGGCCTTTGGGCCACTGGTCTCCAGAGCTGGGTTTGTGTTCAGCTAGCTCTTCTCATCTGTGAATTCACTCTTCTGATATCTTCTGACATAAACGACGATAATTTCAATTCACAGAAACATTTCATAAATTACAAAATATGAAATGAATGATGGAGTCGTTCGTAAGAATATTTACGCCTAGTTTTCATCATTGCTTTAAATGTAAGCAAATAGACTGTCGCGATTTCACTGGTTATATGCTGTGAAATCATTCTTTTAATGAAGAACAAACATTGCAAATAATGTTGTTTCACAAATTATCTCGGAAATGTTAGCCGCTGAGATAGTATAAGTTATTTCCGCCGACAGTGCACATTTTGGATGATTATTGAAAATATGCAACATAACGAAAACAGTTTATTCAAAGACTTGAATGTCATAGGCGTATTATTTACTCATATTTGGTTGGATTTTGTAATTAGATGTATCATACTGATATTCGTGAATATTTCTTTTAGATCTGTGAGAATGACTTCATGCAGTTGACTTATTTCCGTGGCGTATGAAGTCAAGGCTGATAGTGTAATGGGACTTGGGGGAAGAGGCTAAAGAACAGAATGCAGACGATTCAGAATTTGGAGGTATTTCTAAACTTCCAAACATTACTATATTACTGTCTCGGTAAGACAGCGTGGAATGTCAGAGCCCTTAATCGGGCAGGTAGGTTAGAAAATTTAAAAAGGGGAATGGATAGGTTAAAGTTAGATATAGTGGGAATTAGTGAAGTTCGGTGGCAGGAGGAACAAGACTTTTGGTCAGGTGATTACAGGGTTATAAATACAAACTCAAATAGGGGTAATGCAGGATTAGCTTTAATAATGAATAAAAAAATAGGAGTGCGGGTTAGCTACTACAAACAGCATAGTGAACGCATTATTGTGGTCAAGATAGACACAAAGCCCATGCCTACTACAGTAGTACAAGTTTATATGCCAACTAGCTCTGCAGATGATGAAGAAATTGATGAAATGTATGACGAGATAAAGAAATTATCCAGGTAGTGAAGGGAGACGAAAATTTAATAGTCATGGGTGACTGGAATTCGTCAGTAGGAAAAGGGAGAGAAGGAAACATAGTAGGTGAATATGGATTGGGGGGAAGAAATGAAAGAGGAAGCCGCCTTGTAGAATTTTGCACAGAGCATAACTTAATCATAGCTAACACTTGGTTCAAGAATCATAAAAGAAGGTTGTATACCTGGAAGAATCCTGGAGGTACTAAAAGGTATCAGATTATATAATGGTAAGACAGAGATTTAGGAACCAGGTTTTAAATTGTAAGACATTTCCAGGGTCAGATGTGGATTCTGACCACAATATATTGGTTATGAACTGCAGATTGAAACTGAAGAAACTGCAAAAAGGTGGGAATTTAAGGAGATGGGACCTGGATAAACTGAAAGAACCAGAGGTTGTAGAGAGTTTCAGGGAGAGCATAAGGGAACAATTGACAGGAATGGGGGAAAGAAATACAGTAGAAGAAGAATGGGTAGCTCTGAGGGATGAAATAGTGAAGGTAGCAGAGGATCAAGTAGGTAAAAAGACGAGGGCTAATAGAAATCCTTGGGTAACAGAAGAAATATTGAATTTAATTGATGAAAGGATAAAATATAAAAATGCAGTAAATGAAGCAGGCAAAAAGGAATACAAACGTCTCAAAACTGAGATCGACAGGAAGTGCAAAATGTCTAAGCAGGCATGGCTAGAGGACAAATGTAAGGATGTAGAGGCTTGTCTCACTAGGGGTAAGATAGATACTGCCTACAGGAAAATTAAAGAGACCTTTGGAGAGAAGAGAACCACTTGTATGAATATCAAGAGCTCAGATGGCAACCCAGTTCTAAGCAAAGAAGGGAAGGCAGAAAGGTGGAAGGAGTATATAGAGGGTCTATACAAGGGCGATGTACTTGAGGACAATATTATGAAAATGGAAGAGGATGTAGATGAAGATGAAATGGGAGATAAGATACTGCGTGAAGAGTTTGACAGAGCACTGAAAGACCTGAGTCGAAACAAGGCCCCGGGAGTAGACAACATTCCATTAGAACTACTGATGGCCTTGGGAGAGCCAGTCATGACAAAACTCTACCATCTGGTGAGCATGATGTATGAAACAGGCGAAATACCCACAGACTTCAAGAAGAATATAATAATTCCAATCCCAAAGAAAGCAGGTGTTGACAGATGTGAAAATTACCGAACTATCAGTTTAATAAGTCACAGCTGCAAAATACTAACGCGAATTCTTTACAGACGAATGGAAAAACTAGTAGAAGCGGACCTCGGGGAAGATCAGTTTGGATTCCGTAGAAATGTTGGAACACGTGAGGCAATACTAACCTTGCGACTTATCTTAGAAGAAAGATTAAGAAAAGGCAAACCTACGTTTCTAGCATTTGTAGACTTAGAGAAAGCTTTTGACAACGTTAACTGGAATACTCTCTTTCAAATTCTGAAGGTGGCAGGGGTAAAATACAGGGAGCGAAAGGCTATTTACAATTTGTACAGACCAGATGGCAGTTATAAGAGTCGAGGGGCACAAAAGGGAAGCAGTGGTTGGGAAAGGAGTGAGACAGGGTTGTAGCCTCTCCCCGATGTTATTCAATCTGTATATTGAGCAAACAGTAAAGGAAACAAAAGAAAAATTCGGAGTAGGTATTAAAATTCATGGAGAAGAAGTAAAAACTTTGAGGTTCGCCGATGACATTGTAATTCTGTCAGAGACAGCAAAGGACTTGGAAGAGCAGTTGAATGGAATGGACAATGTCTTGAAAGGAGGGTATAAGATGAACATCAACAAAAGCAAAACGAGGATAATGGAATGTAGTCAAATTAAATCGGGTGATGCTGAGGGGATTAGATTAGGAAATGAGACACTTAAAGTAGTAAAGGAGTTCTGCTATTTAGGGAGTAAAATAACTGATGATGGTCGAAGTAGAGAGGATATAAAATGTAAACTGGCAATGGCAAGGAAATCGTTTCTGAAGAAGAGAAATTTGTTAACATCGAGTATAGATTTAAGTGTCAGGAAGTCGTTTCTGAAAGTATTTGTATGGAGTGTAGCCATGTATGGAAGTGAAACATGGACGATAACCAGTTTGAACAAGAAGAGAATAGAAGCTTTCGAAATGTGGTGCTACAGAAGAACGCTGAATATAAGGTGGGTAGATCACGTAACTAATGAGGAGGTATTGAATAGGATTGGGGAGAAAAGAAGTTTGTGGCACAACTTGACTAGAAGAAGGGATCGGTTGGTAGGACATGTTTTGAGGCATCAAGGGATCACAAATTTAGCATTGGAGGGCAGCGTGGAGGGTAAAAATCGTAGAGGGAGACCAAGAGATGAATACACTAAGCAGATTCAGAAGGATGTAGGTTGCAGTAGGTACTGGGAGATGAAGAAGCTTGCACAGGATAGAGTAGCATGGAGAGCTGCATCAAACCAGTCTCAGGACTGAAGACCACAACAACAAGAAGACAGCGCCAAGTGGAAATGTGGGTGAAACGTTTAATACAGCTGCAGCTGGCAGGGCAGAATGCTTGCTTTTGAAGAGGCATTTCATGCAAGTCGTGAAACTGACGCAAATATGAAAGGGACTGCAGAAGTGCATTTATGTGCTTGGTCTAAATTTGATTTTGAACCCCGAGCTCTTTGAGGGGCTGTTTTCCTTCTTATAGCTTATTCTGTAATTCGTGGTGGACTTGTGCTAGTTTCCTCAGACTTCTCCAAGGGCAGGCAGCGTTTCATTAGCATGTGTGGGCGTAAGGATGCAGTAAGGTGATTCTCGTCCCTTCTTTTTGTAGCAGTGAGTATAATTTTATCAAGTGTCTGGAGGTTTGGGACCCAAACGTCGCGAGATATCATGGTTAGAAAAGGCTAAGAAAGGGCGCGTGGTGCAGGCAGTGGCAGATAGCTGGTAGCGGGTTGCGAGCCAGATAGGATCGGGCGAGGTCCCAGTCCGCATTGGGCACGCTCCGTCAAGGATCTGCAGTTAGACGCGACGTATCCGGCCGACCTGGAAGCACGCCTCGTTACGCGCTTGGGCGCTCTCCCGGCCTTATCACCTGCGACCACTTGTTTCTGCGCTCGCTCGGCTTGCAAGATTTTCTTTCATGGCAATCTCCCTATCAGCCTCCCATGGCACCAAATTCTATGGACAAAGCATCCATCTATAAAGATCTGTCTCTGGAAAGAACGGCGAACGCTAACAAAAACGAAGGGGTAAGATCCTTCACCTTAAGGAATATCTTAGGAGCACAGTAGAGGATGGCTTAAATAGACCCACTGAAATCCTTGGGATCATATGTTCTACATGAATGAAGACTGAAAATCTGTATAATTTTTAACTTACACATAGGAGGGCTACAGCGCTTTTATTTTCAACAGAACAGTTCAATTTTAAAAGGGTATACCTTTTACATGCACACAAACATACAACATTCGGGTACATTTTGAAATTACCTTAGCGTTAAAATTTTCGTATCCCATTCACAATGTTCAGTGGGTAGTACAACACACGCATGGCTAAAATCCGCACGGCACTTTCAGTGCTTTTGCTATTCGACGCCGCAATTCAGGCGGAGTATTTCACAAACTGCAGAGGAAAGAAAAGTCACTTATCGTGAGATCAGGCGAATCATAGATGAGCCAGCTCGTTAAGAAATGCTCTGACGTGAGGGTATGTGCACTGTTAAATAAATAAATATGGTATATTCTCACAATTGTGGAAGAATCCAGATCTCTTTCAACGCACTCCTAAACAGATTCCTCTAAGCGTCTTAAAGAAAACAAAAAAAACTCCGTAATTTTTTCTGAGAGAATGATCCAGAATACACGAAGCTTTGTCGAGTCTTCGGTGCCCGACTACCCATATGTGGCTGTTGTGCTCCCATTATTCTTAAGTTTTGATGGTTCTCTTTTTACGTAAACGAAACGAAGCTTCATCACTGAACACTAAACGTTAAAGGAACTCATCTACAATCTCCACGCCTAGAATGAATTCGCGGATCTCTGTGTTGTTGTTTCTCGCCATCGTAGAGAGATTGTAGCAGTTTGTAGCCTGTACTTTGTATGGTTCGAAACAGAAACGACAGCGCAAATTCTCCAGGCAGGCGCTTGAGGAATGGTTAGCATTGGACTTGAACAAAGAGTAGACTTGTGCTAACTATGTGCCAAACTCTGGTGAATGCGCTGTTCGTCGTGAACGGGCACAGGAGGTTCTTTGGATTTCGGTATCTTGAAACTGATTACGCCTTATTAGTCATGGCTGAATTGGATAATGTTGTAAGATAACTGAGGACTAAAATGCTTGTTCACTTAGTGTCCATGATGGACTTGATGAACCGCTTTCGTCCGAGCAAAATAATACGCTAGCCATCTCTCACCTATAAACTCTAATTACGATTCATAATTTATCACTGCTTTAATTACTCTAGCTAACCTTTTATTCCATTTGGACCTTTAGTGTACTTAGTCCATTAACAGCACCATATAAGGGAGCTACTTTAACAACCTGATAATTGTAATTACAACGCTTTGGTTAAATTAAATAATTTTAACGAAGTTCATATATACATCTGCATTCTGATATTAGAGGTAGACGTAATGAAGCAAATACAAACTGTGTGAAAGATACCTTCAGTGAATCCTCTCTTAACTGCTGTGTGATCCGCGTTTCTCCATCAGCTGTTAGCCATTAGTGTCCTAGCTCCTCACGTCATATGGAAAACCTGCCTGGCTTCACTGATAATACTCTGCTTCAAAACGTCCCAGCCACCAACTTAAGCGTACGATCTTTAGCGGTTTCATTTGTTCTAGACGCTTGTCTTAATGTTGCTAATGAGTTTTGGGAAGCTCTGACAAAACGAAAGTAGACATGGAGACAGTGTTATACGAACAGGAAAGAAAATTAGTTTTTAAGTTCGACAACAAATAGCAAAAGTGATCAGAAATGTTAAGCGTGTATATGATAAAGACAAACTCCGTCATACTAAAAATGATTTTCAGGAAAGCAAGACCGGAGACCACTGCAAAATGTTTAAATATAGGCTCGCAGGGTATGTCCTCTAAACTTTGTTTTCAAAAAGAAAATGGAAAGGTAGCCTTATCCAACAAAGAAAACAGGCGTTTCGAGAAAATATTAATCTCTGACGAACTGAAAAGGAGATTTCTCACCTCAACTACGGAAGTGATTTTTTCAGAATCGAAGCCTCCAGATAAGAAGGAACTTAATAGAAATCATTCAAGAGGTGAAAAACAAGAAAGCAGCAAGTGAAGATGGAATTGGCACAATCGTGGAAGCTGGCTGATATAAATGTATCACAGACGTTGAAAGCGAATAATGCGGAATGTATGACCCAGAAGTAATCCCAGAGGACTGAAAGTGCGCAGTAATCAGACCTTCATATAAAAAGGAGATAAAACTGATACCAACAAATGCAGAGGAATATCACTACTACCAATTACATACAAGTTCATTTCCAAAGCGGTAGAGTCTAGAAAAGCAGGTACACAGCAAAATCGGGGAGTATCAAGGTGGAGTTCGGAAGGGAAGGTTGTGTGTTTAGCAGAGCCTAAGGCTTAATCCGAGAGTCCAAGACAGAACAGTAAGGCGCATGCCCTATGTCGCTTTGTTTGTGGACTTCAAAAGTGATTGCGACTGTTGACAGAACGTCTCTGTTTCAAGTAGTGGGAGAGTTTTGTTTGGATTAAAAACAAATACGTCGGCAAACAGTAATAAAACCAAAATATAAATTTTTGGGAGAGATATCTGATACCTTCGAGGTGTGAACGGGTATCAGACAAGAAGTTGGTCCATCTTCTATTTTGTTCAATTCTTTCCTTGACAAGGTGATCCGAGGACGGGAAAAAGAACTCAAAATTTATGGAAATAAATGGCGAAGTCCAATGGGAATATGGAAACAGTAATCGTAGCATTCAGTGTTTTCATGTTACCGATGATCTTGTAAAACTGTCCAGGAACATACAAGTGGAAAGAAGAAAAAATCGATATTTTGAAAGAACTGCAGATAAAAACAGGTCCTCGGTGATGTAACTCAGATGAACGGCTGTGAAAGAGAGGATGATAGATTCATGGTAGGCAAAATACAAATGGCCCATCAGGTGATTTAAAATGTACACTTACAGAGATCTATCTCATCTCAAGAAAGTTGCTACACTTAGTCGGGAATGGGTGTCTAGCTGTAAAGCGCCTGTCTGGAAACCAAGAGGTCACGGGGTCGAATGCTGGCTGGCCTGGCCACGGATTTTGTCAGTTGACATTTTAAACTATTAGCCTTCACCTTTAAACGATGTGACGAGTCGCCAGAAACGGTACATGGTTTCAATTCCACGTTTCCCCGTTTCGATAACGGAGGTAGGCTAGGGACACGTTAAGTCGCTGAAGTGGCGTCCGTTAGAAAGACTTACACCAGGCCGTTGAGCCACACGAAATTATTGTTATTACAATACTGTGTTCGAATAATAATGGTTCAAATTGCTCTAAGCACTATGGGACTTAACATCTGAGGTCATCAGTCCCCTGTTAGAGTAATAAAACCAGAGTATTTGTACGCAGTCGAATGCATGGATTCGACTAAGAAAAGAGAAATAGAAAACATGTAAAAGACAGAGGAAAATCCTAAGAGAAATATGAGGACAGTAAAGCACAACGGTGAATACAGGAACAGGAGCAGTGAAGGGAGGTCCAAGAAAATTAAACAACTAAATGTAACTATGAGAAGACGTAGGAAGATGTTTCACGGTCTTGTGAAAACAGGATATGCAAGAGAGTTTCTGAACGTGTCAGCTGCAAGAAATGTCCTTGGTGCAAGTGGATCCAAGAAATCAGAAGTGACCTGAAAGAGATGAAGGGTGAAGAACATGTAATTATGAACAGAGATAAGTTTCGAACGAAGGCTTTAAATTTATATATACGGAGGAAGTAGCTAAAGAAAACTTGAGCAAAATAGTCAGAAGTTCGGAAACAACACTGCGACCGAATGAAAATTTATTGGAAAAACCGGAAGTTAAATCAGAAGTAGTTACTTATATGGTGTGTCGGAAGCCTAGGTGTCGTATATAAATTTCATTTTTCTTAAGCAGCAGTCTCCCTTATCTACTTCTGTAACAAACGTAAGCTCTCCTGAATCTGTTGGTTGGTTTGAACATCACAGTGCTGTACTAAACTTGGTCCTTTCGCCGACCGTCCAACTCACCTAGCCAGTTACAGAGGGAACTACAGTCTAAGGGACCCTGAATCAGAGTACAGTTTGCTCCTTTTGACCTTACAAACTCATTGCTGAAGCGAACGGAGCAATAAGTGACAGAAAAATATCTAGAACTGATTGTGGTTCGAAGTCCGGACGTTTATATGTGTTTTCTAACACTGAAGCATTGAGCCACACATTACGTACTTTTTTGGTATTTTAATTTTTTTGGTATTTTAATTTTTTTGGTATTTTAATTTTTTTGGTATTTTACTTTTTTCGGTATTTTACTTTTTTCGGTATTTTACTTTTTTCGGTATTTTACTTTTTTCGGTATTTTACTTTTTTCGGTATTTTACTTTTTTCGGTATTTTACTTTTTTCGGTATTTTACTTTTTTCGGTATTTTACTTTTTTCGGTATTTTACTTTTTTCGGTATTTTACTTTTTTCGGTATTTTACTTTTTTCGGTATTTTACTTTTTTCGGTATTTTACTTTTTTCGGTATTTTACTTTTTTCGGTATTTTACTTTTTTCGGTATTTTACTTTTTTCGGTATTTTACTTTTTTCGGTATTTTACTTTTTTCGGTATTTTACTTTTTTCGGTATTTTACTTTTTTCGGTATTTTACTTTTTTCGGTATTTTACTTTTTTCGGTATTTTACTTTTTTCGGTATTTTACTTTTTCGGTATTTTACTTTTTCGGTATTTTACTTTTTCGGTATTTTACTTTTTCGGTATTTTACTTTTTCGGTATTTTACTTTTTCGGTATTTTACTTTTTCGGTATTTTACTTTTTCGGTATTTTACTTTTTCGGTATTTTACTTTTTCGGTATTTTACTTTTTCGGTATTTTACTTTTTCGGTATTTTACTTTTTCGGTATTTTACTTTTTCGGTATTTTACTTTTTCGGTATTTTACTTTTTCGGTATTTTACTTTTTCGGTATTTTACTTTTTTTGAAGATAGTCAGTTCATTTCCTTTACCATCATTTCGATGTATAGCTTTACTGGCGAGGGAACTGGGGTCTAGTGTGTGCGAGTTTTCGTAACAGCGTCATTTTCTGTGCGAAATTGCGTAGCAACGGAAAAATTGCTCCAGCGTAACCAAGCGATTTGCGCTGCGGGTCGTTGCAGGTGAATGCATCGCAGCTGTCTTTTTTGCTGGCTTTTTCAATCGGAACTTCGGTTGGCAGGGAGCGGCTCTGCGATCTGCACTGCTAGCCTCCGCCTCCGCCTTTGCCGCCCGCCACGGCGAGAGGGGACAGGGGACGGGGAGGGCTTTCCCGGATGTTCACTTCAATTAGCGCTTTCTACGCCAGGAATGCGGACCCCGCCCCCGCTTGCGTTTCTTTATTGCAGACACTCAGCACGCGCCACTTCCGCCGCCCTTCCAGTACAGCTCTTGCGCGCAACCAGGCGATCTATGCGTCTCTCGTCTTCCCAGCTTAGCGTAGTTTCGAAAGAGAGTATTTAGCTTATAAACGAAAGAAGTGAAGGGAAACGGTATTCAGCGCAGATTCCTAATCACTGCCACTGTTTGTAGATTGGAGTTGATTACGTCTATTATTATTACTATATTCCCGCTGTTAAATCTACAGTAGGCTATTTTTCAAAACCTGACGAAAGTAAATTCCGCATGATGTCTCACTGCCAAGTAACGTAGCTCGATGAAACTTGGACCATGCAGCTACAGTATAGAGCAGTAGGTAACTGAAAAAATAAGCGATGAGGCGAACAGAAATGACACTTTTTATTCAATAATGTTCATCAGTGAGTGTCCGTGTTCAAAGATTTGGAGGTTAGTATGTTCATGCAACATCACGCCTCCATACACAGGTACTCCGCAAGCCGCCGTACGGCGCTTGGCGGAGGTTGCCCTAATACTAGTGATACCCTTTACTGTTCCAATCGCAAATAGAGCGAGAGAAAAAAAGACTATATGCCTCCGTATGAGCCCTAATTACCTTGGTGGTCGTTATGCGCAATTTACGTTGGCGGCGGTAGAATAGTTCGGCAGTAAGATTCAAATGCCGATTCTCTAAATTTTCTCAGTAGTGTTCCTCGAAAAGAAAGTCGTCTTTCCTCCAAGGTTTCCGATTTGAGTTCCCGTAGCATCTCCGTAGTACTTTTGCGTTGATGGAAACCTACCGGTAACAAACACAGCAGCCCTCCTCTGAATTGTTTCCATGCCTTCCTTTAACCCGAACTGATACGGACCCCAAACACTCGAGCAGCACTTAAGTACAGGTCGCAACAGCTTCCTTTATGCGGTCTCCTTTACAAATGAACGACACTTCCCTAAAATTCTCCCAATAAACCGAAGTCGACCATTCGCCTTCTCTACCACTGTTCTCACACGCTCCTTCCATTTACTACCGCTTTGCAACGTTACGCCTAGATATTTAAACGACGTTTCTTAAACCAAGGACACTACTGATGCTGTATCCGGACAATACCGGCTTGTTTTTCCTACTCATCCGCATTACATTTTTCCACATTTAGAGCTAGCAGCCCTTCAACACACCAACTAGAAATTTTGTCTAAGTCATCTTGGATCCTCCTCCAGACACCTTACCATTCATCGCAACGTCATCAGTAAACAACCACTGATTGCTGCCCACCTTGCCCGCCAAATCAGTTACGTATGTGGAGAATAGCGCTCATATCACACTTCCTTGGGGCACTCCTGAAGGTAGGGTTGGAACGTGTGCAGTGAGTGACATTTGCACGGAGCCTGGTGCGGACTTTTCACAGGTACAGGCGCTCTAAGAAGTCTAGAAAGTCAGCACAGCTTCTCGCGCGAGCTGGCTCGCGCTCACATCACAGCAGTGAGCAACCACGTATCGCTTCAGGGTGGCCTATTAACAGGTTTCGTGGCAAATTTATTTTTAAGACTGTTGTAGTAATGAGAACTGCCAATGTAATTCAACATATCTTTTAACATTTTGCTGTTGCAAGGAATGGGGGACAACAAAGTAAGAAACATGGTATTTCTTAAGGCGGTTGCAGCCTTATGACGACTGCCGCTTTAGGCCGAAATTTAAACTGACAAATTTATTTTTCGTTGCCATTTTATTTAAACATAAAAACACAGAATGTCAATGAACATTAATTGTTTTGCTTTCCGTTAAAGGCTTAGTGTCTAATACCATTTTTTTGATTGATGCTAATTCGAGAACAAGCTCTTAAGGTGAAGTCTGCCCATGAGCTTCTGTGGGTGGATTTGTTTCTCTTAGTTGCGAGAAAAAGCAGCTTGTACATGTGTGTCTAAACATCGACATAATCGTAGCTGCAGACTTACGAAGTCGTGAAAATTCACATTGAGGGAACAGAAGTCTCTGATTTGTGTTAAGTTCCTATGGGACCAAACTGCTAACGTCATCGGTCCGTAGGCTTACACACACACACACACACACACACACACACACACACACACACACACACACACACACCCGCGCCCCAGGGAGGACTCGAACCGCCGACGGGGGGGGGGGGGGGGGGGGAAGCCGCGCGAGCCGTGGCAAGGCGCCTTAGACGCAAACGTCACACAGTATATGTGTAAATTCTAACTGTAGCAAGAGTTTCCACACGGCCAACATAACCTGGAAATCAGTGAAACTGCGCAACCCTTTTCAAGCTGAAACTCAGCATGGTAATTTGACTCAACTTCAGATTCATTCTTCGAGTGTTCCTCTTGAAAACAAATGTTTTCTTAGTGAAAACGTTGGGAAAATTATTGAGATGTTTATTTCTCTCCTCCCTTATGATAAATACTTTCTTCAGTGATATCACTTAAGTTTTCCACATGGGCTTCTCGCTGTTCATCTTCTAAGTGACTATAATCTTTTGCATGGAATCTGTTGTAATGTTGTTGTAAACTGAATATTTTCGTGTTTTGAAGCACATTAATAGAACACTAAACGCATCAAGACATCATCACGTACAATAAAACACATAGACATCCTGCACTGATACGTTGATGGTGATGCATCTGACCACTTTGAAGTTCCTAACCCATCCACCATGCTGCTTTTCATCCCTTTCAAAACAGCTACTCTCCATTTAAAAAAAAGGAAGAAAAAAGCGTAGTTCACATCTTTAGTGTGTGTAATCTTAAATCCCCAAACGATTCGGCTGTATTCGGATTACAATTACGTCTAAGTAATGTTTAAAATACAGATTGCGTAAGGCACTGTCTCACACCGGAAGATCCCAAAGGTAATTTTTTATTTCTATCACCTTTAAACAGAACCATCTTTACTCCGAACTTGGCATAAAGTCAAATTGGGAAAAACAAGTTGCAAGATTTCCAGGAAAAAAAAGTGGTTCAAATGGCTTTGAGCACTATACGACTTAACTTCTGAGGTCGTCAGTCGCCTAGAACTTAGAACTAATTAAATCTAACTAACCTAAGGACATGACACACATCCATGCCCGAGGCAGGATTCGAACCTGCGATCGTAGCGTTTCTAGGAAAACTAAAGCGAAACAATTGGCAGCCAGTCGTTGGAAATCAATTGCTTTGTCTGTTGACTGTGTGAATCAACAAGCTCTAAGGAAACGGACATGGGTTTGCAATAAGATATCCCTGCCACTGCACGTCCTCAAGAAGACATTTAGAACATTTGAGGAAAAAACCTGCCCTGATCTTGAAATTCCAAGAAGCAGCCTCATGTAAGCAGGAAGGGAAATCTTTATGGTGCCGGTGAATTTTAATGGGTATGGGTCTTCTAGTAACACTCATTTTTTGATAAAATGTAAAATACATTTGTTTTTCTAAGCTCGGTGTTAACTTTATTATAAATATTAACTAGTCTGAATGAATTTTTTGAAGGGAGGAGACTTGATATGTCTCCTTACTTACATTCATTAATATTATCGAAAATGTAACTTGTTTATTTTATCATAAAGTTTATGTACTGGTAATTAAAGACTTACAAAGTTTATTTTTAAATAATTAGTGAAAACAAATTACTAATATTTCTCGTGAAATGAATGCACAGAACCATTGAACTATGTATGTCTTGTGAATGTACACTGAAGATCCAAAGAAAATGATACACCTGCCTAGTAATGTGTAGGGCCTCCGCGAGCACGCAGAAGTCGCGCAACACGACGTGGCATGGACTCGACTAATGTCTGAAGTAGTGCTGGAGGGAACTGACACCATGAATCCTGCAAAGCTGTCCATAAATCCGTGAGTACGAGGTGGTAGAAATGTCTTCTGAACAGCACGTTGCAAGGGATCCCAGATATGCTCAATATTGTGCATGTCTGGGGAGTTGGTGGCTATCGGAAGTGTTTAAACTCAGAAGAGTGTTCCTGGAGCCACTCCGTAGCAATTCTGGATGTGTGGGGTGTCGCATTGCCCTGCTGGAATTGCCCAAGTCCGACGGAATGCGCAATGGACATGAACGGATGCAAGTGATCAGACAGGATGCTTACGTTCGTGTCATGTGTCAGAGTCGTATCTAGACCCATCGGGGGTCCCATATCACTCCAACTGCACATGCCTCACACCATTACAGAGCCTCCACCAGCTTGAACACTCCCCTGCTGACATGCAGGGTCCATGGATTCATGAGCTTGTCTCCATACCCGTACACCTTCATCCGCTCGTCCGACCAGGCAACATGTTTCCAGTCATCAATAGTTCAGTGACGATGTTGACGGGCCCAAGCGAGGCGTAAACCTGCTTGGATGATAGCAGTTTCGAAGCATCGTCAAAGAGGCAGGATTTTATCCAGGCACGTTAGTTTTAATGGCTTTAAAAAATGCTCGTATATTTCTCACTTTTTATTTGGCAACAAAGCGTAAACATCTGAAATGGTGTTTGTTTCCTCTCAATAACTATTAAGGTCAGCAAGGAGTATTAACAACTGTCCAAACTGCTTGCTCGAACTCTAGAACGTTCCGTCCAGGAATTATAATACGCAGCTTTATAAACACGCTTTTCCTTTTGCACTGGCAAACGCCAGTATTCTGTCATTCGGTCCCCTGCTATCATCTGCAAGTTAAAAATTACTACCATTATTCATCAGTAAATTATTTTCTTGGAAGAATTTTCCTCCAGAATAAGCGGGATGTTGTGTAGTTCCCATATATTTTTGCCTAATAATATGCAAAACGAGGATAATGGAATGTAGTCAAATTAAATCGGGTGATGCTGAGGGAATTAGATTAGGAAATGAGACAAAGTAGTAAAGGAGTTTTGCTATTTAGGGAGTAAAATAACTGATGATGGTCGGAGAGGATATAAAATGTAGACTGGCAATGGCAAGGAAATCGTTTCTGAAGAAGAGAAATTTGTTAACATCGATTATAGATTTAAGTGTCAGGAAGTCGTTTCTGAAAGTATTTGTATGGAGTGTAGCCATGTATGGAAGTGAAACGTGGACGATAACTAGTGTGGACAAGAAGAGAATAGAAGCTTTCGAAATGTGGTGCTACAGAAGAATGCTGAAGATAAGGTGGGTAGATCACGTAACTAATGAGGAGGTATTGAATAGGATTGGGGAGAAGAGAAGTGTGTGGCACAACTTGACTAGAAGAAGGGATCGGTTGGTAGGACATGTTTTGAGGCATCAAGGGATCACAAATTTAGCATTGGAGGGCAGCGTGGAGGGTAAAAATCGTAGAGGGAGACCAAAAGATGAATACACTCAGCAGATTCAGAAGGATGTAGGTTGCAGTAGGTACTGGGAGATGAAGAAGCTTGCACAGGATAGAGTAGCATGGAGAGCTGCATCAAACCAGTCTCAGGACTGAAGAGCCGGCCGCGGTAGTCTCGCGGTTCTAGGCGCGCAGTCCGGAACCGTGCGACTGCTACGGTCGCAGGTTCGAATCCTGCCTCGGGCATGGATGTGTGTGATGTCCTTAGGTTAGTTAGGTTTAAGTAGTTCTAAGTTCTAGGGGACTGATGACCACAGCAGTTGAGTCCCATAGTGCTCAGAGCCATTTTTTCAGGACTGAAGACCACAACCACAACAACAACAACAACAATATGTAACGATTGTGTAGCACTTCTGTGTGAAGGTAACGATGTTACTAAGTCGTGGCCTCGACAGAAGACCTGCCCTACTTTTTCAACGTAAACTGATGTATGTAGCGTCTGTTTCTTTTGCCCACATCTTTGCCTGACAAAATGCTTTCGCACTTCATTTGTTGCTTCATCTGGAATACAAAACTGGCTGCCTTCGCCTAAAACTGTTCTTCTTTTGTGGATAGTTTTCCTTTGCATTTATTCTTTTTAAAGTTTACACAATGCCATTAAGTCATTTCTTGTTGTTTGTATAGTCTGCTTATACTAATGTCCGTTGTAAATCAATAAAGGCTTCCCCTACGTGATCTCGGTGAATTCAGTTATCTCAGCAGTAAAACACTACTTGCGAGTCAGAGATCAGCTGCAGTACTAGCTCTGCGAGAAAGCCACTCACACTACGAACTGGTGCGGGGACAGGGAACTTAGTGCAGAAAATGGGCTTTGGCCTCCTCCAGAATACGTCGCAGGTAGGCGTGGATAGGCTGGTGTATCCTACTTCTGGAACACCACAGTGTCCTGGGCTCCGTGCAAATATCAACACATTCCCTCTCCGTACAAGTGTCACTCCGTGCAAGTGACACAAACTCCCTGGCGATACCCGTGTCTCCGAACACTCGCCGTCGATGACAAAATACTGGATTCTGTAACTTAAAAATCTTTGGGCGACTCATATATCTGTGAACCTGTTCTACCTGTTCGTAGTTTCGTTATCAGCCTCGACTGGGACACCGTGTCAAATCCTTTCCGGAAATCTAGAAATTTGGAATCTGCCTGCTGCCCTCCATCCGTAAATCGCAGTATATCATGTGAGAAAAGGGTAAGTTGAGTTTCGGACGAGCGATGCTTTCTAAAACCATGCTGATTCTCAGTCTCAAAAATATTTAATATATTCGAACTGAGAATATGTTCAAGGATTATGCAGAAAACCGAAGTTAGGGATATTGGTCTGTAATTTTGTGGGCCCGTTCTTACACCCTTCTTATATTTTGGACTCGAGTTATCTTTTACAAATACTGCTTTGATTTTTGGAGAAGATTCGCCGCGCTCTTAATCTCCCTTATTTTCTTTTAAAAAAATTTGGTCACCCTATATAGGGGTCACCAGGGCTATTTTTCCAGTCGCTTGGGTTTTTGCGCAGGGCGAAAGATTAGCGATAAAAGCAAGCTAGGTAAGGGGCCAGTGTCGTCGATTCCATCCGGTCCTGGTGACTTACTTGCTTTCTAATGTTTCAGTTGTTTTTCTACTCCAGGAATACTTATTACTATGTCGTCCAAACGATAGTCTGTTCGATGGTCAAACGACGGTATGTTTGTACGTTTCTCCTGCGTCAACAATTTCTTGAAGGTGAAGTTTAGAACTTCGGCTTCCGTTTTCTATATTCAGCTACCACGCCAGATTGGTCAACAGAGGACTGAATGGAAGCCTTAGTCTCGCTTAGCTATTTTGCATGGGACCAGAATTGTGTCGGGTTGTCTGTCAGATCTTTTGCTAAGATATGACGGTGGTAATTGTTGGATGCTTCGCGCTTAGGTATTTTCATAGACACACGAATCCCGACTAACCATAACACCAGGAGCACCAAAACAATCATATTCGACGATGTTGGACGTACCGTCACATGGCGACAGGGGCGAACACGTAATGCACCTAGGAACATTGTCGTCTTAGGGGTCCTTGTGTTATGGTGTGGGGAGGCGTAATGTTGGATGGGCGTACTGACCTCCAAATATTTCAACACTGTACACTCACTGGTCAACTTTATTGTGACACTGTACTCCTTCCCCATCTGCGACGTCGCAGGGATGCATTTGGCTGTGACTTTTATGGACGACGGTGCGCGATCGCAACAAACAGCACAGGTGGAGAAGCTCTTGAACGAGAAGGTAATGAGGGAATGCACTGGCCTCCCGTTCCCCACATTTAATTTCCTTTGAGTAATTGTCTGATGCGCTGGGGATGCGAATAGCAGCAAGTCCACATACATCGATGACCATGCAGCAGTTGTCAACCGCTGTAAACCGAATGGAACGCCCTTCCATTGGTAACATAGTGGCCTGTGTGGGAGCACGTTGCAGAGCATGCATTGCCGTTTTTGGTCTACACACACACACACACACACACACACACACACACACACACACACACACACACACTTACTATTAAGAACCATTTCTCGCCTTTTGTAATTTTCGGGGGGCCATCATGAACTGCAGTACTTCAGTGTGATTATTGTCTTTGAGTAAAATTGTCATGTCTGTTAGTTTCAAGCGTATTTTTTTCTGCTTACTTGTGTAGTGTAGCAGTTCGTTATATGTACTGTCCAAATATCATCGAGCTATATTACTTGGCTGTGACATATCGTACGAAAGTTACTTTCGTCCTTAAGTTTTGAACACCAGTGTAAATTTTCGGTGTCGTCGTCCCAGTTTCTGCATGGTCTAAACAGACATGCATTTGCTCGCTATCTGATTTGATACTTCGTTTTCCTTCGGTGTATGTCCATCTTCTCGCTGCAGCACATAATTAATCTGGTATATAAGGGAAAGGCGTAGGGTGTAATGATAGTATATAGTTTTTCGCCGAACCCTGCGATCATACCTCACGTGGTGTTTATAATTCCTACATGTGGCACAGCCTATTCGGCAGAACATTGAACCACATTCAAGTTGTTGGGTGTAGTAGATCCTTTGCCGATTGTCTTGTGGTTTGATTAAATCAGGATCTGGTTTCTGTTGCTGACGCTCTGCACGTTTCTCATCACGAGGATCTCTTTGCTGTCAGGGAATTTTAGCTGTCTTTGAGTGTAATGTGCCGTCGCGTAGTTCACGTAACAAAGACAAATGAAGCTGCAGGAAGTGGGGAAGAGAAGGTCGGCTCATGGTGATTGATACGAATATCTTGAGCTGTCGGTCTGGATATGTGGATAAAGTAAGGATAGATAGCAACACGCTGGCCCATAGAGTGAATTGGGGGTAATATTTGCGTTTGCAAGTGTGTTCGATATTTTGTCGTTTTAAGTGTGAACCTATTTATCTGGTTGCTAAAATTTACGTTGTGAGTAACAATTTGTCGTTAGGGCCCCAAAAAATCTAAAAAATAGTCTATTTTGCTCAGATGATTCTCTGCAGCTTCTAACAACGACATGACCACAGGTGTCGGGGAAGTGTTGTAGACTGACGTGTCCGACGTATTAGTGCAATACTGTGGCATTCTGACATGTCAGTTCACAACAACTCGAGCACAATGGGTGAAACTTCGACTTGACAGGCTTGGAGCCCACAGCGGATCAGCTTGGTTTGCGGTACTGTGTGAGATGGGACGACCACTTTTAATGTAAGACCCACAATCCAATTTATTTTTATTCAATTTTATTTTATGAGCACCGCAAATAGGTTGGTAACACGTTTTAGTATTTTGACCTTATCAGCTGAGTTTGACGCCTTGCTGATGACAGCATTCTCTAGAAACGCGTTGTGGAGTTGTATGTAGGGCATAAAAACTGTTGAAATTGTTAAAGACTACCAGTTATTACTGTTACTCAACGACTAGTTTTCGTAACATGTCACAGTCAAATGTACAGCGCAACGGTGACATACTGGATAACTATGGCGTAGCGTTATCATGTGCCATGAGTTATTAACGTTTGCTTATAATGTGTAGTGACGGATGGTACATCATAATGACTCCGTTAATAGCAATCACGCCACAACGTTTTCCTGCAACTCCAGGAAACAATACGTGTCATATTGCGAAAGTAGTGTATGGTTGTGAGTGGATGCTTCGCGTATGTTTGAACACTTACGTCGTCTGAAGCTATTTTCAGTACTAGAGGATTCCAGGAGGGTACAGACTACAATGCAGTCTCACTTCAGGCCACCGAGTTGCAGTTTCTCTCAACATTCTAGAGCATACACAACACGAAAGCAAAGTAATGGACACTTTGCGAGGTGGCGATATGAGGACAGTCTCACATGAATTTAACGTGAAGCGTCAGCGAGGAGGCAACCTCTTCTAGCGGGTCAGCACTGGCAGAAATCAGAAGAAGTCGGTGACAGGAAATGACCCCAGAGTCCCGGTGTGAAGCTGCGAGCGGGCAAACGAGAGAAAAACCTGTTTAGACTTCCGCCCTCAATTGCTCGAGGCGGCGGCCTCTCGCTGGCGCCGGGATGTGCGTCACTGCCGCGGCGCGGCCAACCAGCACACACTGGTCAGGTGCTCCCCGTCACACAGGCGACACAACACACACAGGATGGAAAGGACGAAGAGGTCACTAGAGACGCAGCACAAACTCGGACGGGGGAAAGAGATCGGATTAGTGATTTCTAAGGTTCTGTCCTGGGATTTGCCTTAAGCAGTTTACGGAAATAACGAAATCTTAAATCTGGATGGCTGGATAAGGATATGAAGTACCATCCTCGCTAATGAGAGTCCAGTGTGCTAACCACAACACCACCTCACTCGGTAGCTAGCTTGACGAAACTACAAGATCCAGAATGAGTCTCTCACCCTGTGGTTGAAACTGATCTTCCTGAGAGATTGTATCGGCGTGGCAAAAACGGGGCTGCGAATATTTGCATCGATTTGCGGAAGGTCGTTGCCCTGGCTGCTAGTTTACCCTCTCTTATCACGTTTTCCAGTGCTGCATTAAAGAGAAGATATGCCAGCGCCTTCTCTTGGCGTAAACCACTGTGAATATCCAGTGACTCCAACAACACTCCTCGAACGATGACTCTACTTCTCACATTGCTCATCGTAATCCTCACAACTCTCCCAGGGCAGCATCTAATTTCTCCCGATTTACGCTATCATACACAGCTCTCAAGTCGATGAATAGATGACATGTGTCGATTCCAATTTTTTTTCTTTTCTAGGATTTATCTCAGGGTGAAAATGTGATCCACGGCTAACTTCTGTGGGAGAGGTCCACTTTTATATCGACCTGTGCCCATCTGAATGATTGGAAGGAGGCGATCAAACAGGAGATAGAACACCTTACACCACAAGTATCGGATTGTAAGCTCTTGATAATTTCTTCACTCCGTATGATCTCCTTTCTTGTAGCGTGTGAACGTAACTCCTTTATTCCACTGTTGTGGCATTTTCTCTCCTTGTCAAATGAACGTCATTATTTTTAAAAGGAGCTGTTCGAATTTGTGATTATGCTGTTTTTGTAACTCTGCAGGGTTTTTGTCTGTTGCGGACGCCGTGTTGTCCTCAAGTCGTTCCATGTCAAATCGTACTTCTCCAGGTGTTGTAGGAACAAAAGTCTTTTCACTTGCTTGTTCTTTCTTATCCATGGGAACTGTTTCTGTGAACCTCGAATTGAACAGGTTGTTAAAGTGCCTGCACTGTTGTTATTGTTGTGGTCTTCAGTCCTGAGACTGGTTTGATGCAGCTCTCCATGCTATCCTATCCTGTGCAAGTTTCTTCATCTGCCAGTACTTACTGCAACCTACATCCTTCTGAATATGCTTAGTGTATTCATCTCTTGGTCTCCCTCTACGATTTTTACCCTCCACGCTGCCTTCCAATCCTAAATTTGTGATCCCTTGATGCCTCAGAACACGTCCTACCGACCGGTCCCTTCTTCTAGTCAAGTTGTGCCACAAACTCCTCTTCTCCCCAATTCTATTCAATACCGCCTCACTAGTTATGTGATCTATCCATCTAATCTTCAGCATTCTTCTGTAGCACCACATTTCGAAAGCTTCTGTTCTCTTCTTGCCCAAACTATACTCCTGGAAATGGAAAAAAGAACACACTGACACCGGTGTGTCAGACCCACCATACTTGCTCCGGACACTGCGAGAGGGCTGTACAAGCAATGATCACACGCACGGCACAGCGGACACACCAGGAACCGCGGTGTTGGCCGTCGAATGGCGCTAGCTGCGCAGCATTTGTGCACCGCCGCCGTCTGTGTCAGCCAGTTTGCCGTGGCATACGGAGCTCCATCGCAGTCTTTAACACTGGTAGCATGCCGCGACAGCGTGGACGTGAACCGTATGTGCAGTTGACGGACTTTGAGCGAGGGCGTATAGTGGGCATGCGGGAGGCCGGGTGGACGTACCGCCGAATTGCTCAACACGTGGGGCGTGAGGTCTCCACAGTACATCGATGTTGTCGCCAGTGGTCGGCGCAAGGTGCACGTGCCCGTCGACCTGGGACCGGACCGCAGCGACGCACGGATGCACGCCAAGACCGTAGGATCCTACGCAGTGCCGTAGGGGACCGCACCGCCACTTCCCAGCGAATTAGGGACACTGTTGCTCCTGGGGTATCGGCGAGGACCATTCGCAACCGTCTCCATGAAGCTGGGCTACGGTCCCGCACACCGTTAGGCCGTCTTCCGCTCACGCCCCAAAATCGTGCAGCCCGCCCCCAGTGGTGTCGCGACAAGCGTGAATGGAGGGACGAATGGAGACGTGTCGTCTTCAGCGATGAGAGTCGCTTCTGCCTTGGTGCCAATGATGGTCGTATGCGTGTTTGGCGCCGTGCAGGTGAGCGCCACAATCAGGACTGCATACGACCGAGGCACACAGGGCCAACACCCGGCATCATGGTGTGGGGAGCGATCTCCTACACTGGCCGTACACCACTGGTGATCGTCGAGGGGCACTGAATAGTGCACGGTACATCCAAACCGTCATCGAACCCATCGTTCTACCATTCCTAGACCGGCAAGGGAACTTGCTGTTCCAACAGGACAATGCACGTCCGCATGTATCCCGTGCCACCCAACGTGCTCTAGAAGGTGTAAGTCAACTACCCTGGCCAGCAAGATCTCCGGATCTGTCCCCCATTGAGCATGTTTGGGACTGGATGAAGCGTCGTCTCACGCGGTCTGCACGTCCAGCACGAACGCTGGTCCAACTGAGGCGCCAGGTGGAAATGGCATGGCAAGCCGTTCCACAGGACTACATCCAGCATCTCTACGATCGTCTCCATGGGAGAATAGCAGCCTGCATTGCTGCGAAAGGTGGATATACACTGTACTAGTGCCGACATTGTGCATGCTCTGTTGCCTGTGTCTATGTGCCTGTGGTTCTGTCAGTGTGATCATGTGATGTATCTGACCCCAGGAATGTGTCAATAAAGTTTCCCCTTCCTGGGACAATGAATTCACGGTGTTCTTATTTCAATTTCCAGGAGTGTATTTATCGGCCATGTTTCACTTCCATACACGGCTACACTCCATACAAATACTTTCAGAAACGACTTCCTGACACTTAAATCTATATAATTCGTATATACCTTTCTCTCCGCTTATGATGTGTCAACTAGCAAGTAATTTTAATAATACCGTAGTATCCAGTTTGTTAATGACCACGTCGTCGACGAGACATAATCCTCATCCTCGTCCCCCCTCCCTCAACCACTGGTCTTTGACGATACTCCCAGATGTGGATACTTAGACTTTGGAAAAGGAGAGAAATAAGTGCAGTGTCGATTGTACGGCGTGCTGAGAGCATTTGACCTGTAGCGCAGTACCAGTGAAAGACAAAGCTAAAAGTTTGTTTTCACGTCTGTAACGTGCTTTAATCTGTAGGGAGATTCAATTGATGAAGGCATTATCCCACTTGTGTTGCTATATGTAATTAAGTATTAGTGGGCAATTTATTTTTTAAGTAACTCATTAGTAAAGCGTTTCTCAGCACTCGTATTTTCTGTACGAGGTAATTCTCCCATGGGCTTCTATTCTGAGTGAATTGCACTCTATCGACGCTAAACCCTCCCTCTCACGAACACCTCACTGATCCGGTATTCAGACTTCTGGAATTACTCCGATCTGTTTACTGGTACAGTTCAGATTTTTCTGCTGTACGTTGCCTTGCAGTAGCAAGTATTCAGCCGCTGAGATAATGTATAATACTGGTTGAATATCCCGTGTTCCCACTTATTGGCTTAGTATTATTTCTCCACCAGTATGTATTTATTTAAAATTGACACCGCTTTCTGATGACAGTGCGTGGAATAGACTTTGACAGCATGAATAGCTGGAAAATACAACGTGAAATAACTTCAGTTTGACATAAATTGTCTTTAATTCCTTTTGTATTTACATTGTTTTTTGTCTTCAATTCCCAGATTCGTTCTGTCTGGTAATTACAGATGAATGAAGACATGCCACGACGACTAACGTTTTCCTTTAGAAATTGTATTTCATAACTAGTCAGGTTAAAGAGTTACCACTCACTTCTACGAAAGATTGTAAATATTCTTCTGCGTTCGTAATGCAATAAAATTTCAAATCTAGAATGAAATTTTCACTCTACAGCGGAGTGTACACTGATATGAAACTTCCTGGCAGATCAAAACTTTGTGCCGGACCGAGACTCGAACTCGGGACCCTTGCCTTTCGCGGGCAAGTGCTCTACCGACTGAGCTACCCAAGCACGACTCACGCCCCGTCCTCACAGCTTTAATTCCGCCAGTACCTCGTCTCCTACCTTCCAAACTTCACAGAAGCTCTCCTGCGAAACTTGAAGAACTAGCACTCCTGGAAGAAAGGATATTGCGGAGACATGGCTTAGCCACAGCCTGGCAAAGGTCCCGAGTTAGAGTCTCGGTCCGGCACACAGTTTTAATCTGCCAGGAAGTTTCAAATTTCAAATCATTGGCTTAATGCAAATTTTTTGTTCTCTTACTTCGGCTCAGACTTGAACGCTATTATTTCAGTTTCGTAAAGTGAATGTATTTCTGCGGAAGAAGAAAGCCGTCTGTGTTAATTTTTTAAAAACAATCTCATCTTGACTTGTAGTACATTTATATTCAGTTTGCAGATAACTGTCACCAACTCACCATCATAGATACAATATAAATATGAACTACAGCTGTCAACAGGCCAGGAAATACTTTTTCGTGAGTTGGCTAACGTTGAATATATAAGATTTCTTTTTTATGTTAACAGTAATGGTCGAAAGACAAGACAGCGCGTCTGCCATCATCTGGCGGCCGCTGGCTGTTAGCTAAAAGATCAGAGTTTGTCCGGCGCTGCGAAAGGCCACTTTACCTGAAAAAGACGATACCGCGTTTTCAGGAGTCCCGTTAACTTCTCATGAAACGAAGGTAAACAGATCCACTGAATACATACACAAGAATATTGTAAATAAATTAAAATATTACAATATGAAAATCTATCTACCTGTCGTAGCTCGAACGAAAAAGAGAGCATTGTTGCCAGCAGTAATTCGTAACTTTACAAATACTGAAGGTGTGGCATCCCATTTCGTGCATTGACAGTAACAGGTTCAGGCTGCAGATTACGTTTTGTCATTGGCCTACCTGAAGGCACCAGCACTGTTACGATGTGCTCGCCTCATTTGTCCCAGCTCACTAGAAGGGGTAGGAGTCAGATTTTGCGCTGTCCGCTCCAGGTAGTGACATGGGCAGCCATGTGTAACGGTTCGCGGGCGGCGGGTGCCGGAAGCCAGTGCGAGAAGCCGGGGCAGGTGTTGACCTCAGCTTGTTCCCCCTGCCCAATGTTCCCCTGTCGTTAACTCCTCCAGTATACGTGCGTTTCTAATACTCAAGTACTTCAGTTGGCGTGTTCCACAGGGGCACTTTGTCAACGTGTTAGAAAGCCCAAACATTAGTCGTAGGGGGACGACTAGGAAGCAAAGCGATGCGTACAGTGGACCTTTATCAGATCGAGGAACATATTTTGACAATTTAGCAGCGGAGGTGTCAATTAAGTATGTATATATAAGTAAAGTAAAAACGCTGAAAAATGCTTTTCGTTACTTAAGGACCGACGTGCCGTCGAGAATACGCCCTAGTGCGCTGGAGCACGAAACAAGATTACCCGAGTAACTCTTGATAATGGACGAAATTTTCGTCATTGGTCTTTCGCCAAGAATGAAAGACGTGGTGACGAAAAAGTTCTTGAGCACCACACCACACCTCGCATCACAGCTCTGTATTAAGACCCAACTTTCTCCGCAGTGTCCCGTGGAGTGATACCACATTATACTGTTGTTCTTCCCGTCATATGGAGACGTTTACATTCCGAGGCCCAAATTCAAATGGCTCTGAGCACTATGGGACTTAACATCTGTGGTCATCAGTCCCCTAGAACTTAGAACTACTTAAACCTAACTAACCTAAGGACATCACACACATCCATGCCCGAGGCAGGATTCGAACCTGCGACCGTAGCGGTCACGCGGTTCCAGACTGAAGCGCCTAGACCGCACGGCCACACCGGCCGGCTCCGAGGCCCATATGTTGCTATTTCAGAGGAGTAGGATATGTAGGAGTCAGATTTGACTCTATCGTTCCCTTCCTTTCATAGGAAGCTCATCCATAACAAAGGAGAACTATAAGAAAAAACAAATTATCTGTGCTTGGATTATAATCCCGCCTAAATACTTCATGCACTCGAGGGTAATTGACAACTGTGGAAGGTCTAAGAGTTTCGACTTTAGAACGATAACGACGTTATAGTTACGAATTGATATTCTGATAACGCTCGCAGAATCGTGGTACGTTGTTCAGTGGTCTTTGTGTCAGCCTATTTCTGGTTTACATTAGGATGGCATGGAAGTCACTTGGATATTCAAACAATGAGAACATAATATTCGTCGTTTGAAAATGTGCTGCACTGGTGCACTCCGCGCAACACTGAAGTTTTCCGTCCTTAGTGAATTAGCCGAATAATTATTATTTTCAGTTTACGAACAACTGTGGTCTGAAGGCCTTCATTTACGCGATGAAATTGGGAGATGGGATAGTGGTATAAATGAAGACGAAACATAAAGCACTTGTAAATCATAAAGTGCATTTGAACTGAAAACAGTCACAGTTGGATTCAGCTCATGCAAATTCATGGTTGATACAGTTTGTAACAATGAGAAACAGAGATTTCACATAAGCTCAATAGTAGGTGCAGTAGAACACAGATTTCGGTTCATTGTCAGGATACTGGGAAAATGCAATTCAAAGCGGAGGTTGAGTGTCACGGAGATGTTGGAAAGTGTGAATTGACAAACGGTGGAAGATAGACGGAAACTATCCAATGGAAATATAAATACAATGTTTCAAGAACTGGTTTTAAATGAGGATCCTAGGGAGGTACTACAACCCCCTATGTACCGATCGTGTGGAGACCGGAAAGACATGTTTTGCCTAATCACAGCACGTAGAGGCAGTTCATCCTACTCGCACATTGCTGTATAAGTAATGCCACGCCGCGCCGACGTATACATCGCGTCCAGAGATGGCGTCCTATTTTAAAACTGTTTTAGATGATGAGACCGAGTATAAGATGAATGTTGATGCTGCTAAGCTTATGGGTATTTCGCATAGTCAAGACAGGTTTTTTGACTTTGCTTTGACAGGTTGTTAAATTGTTCGTAGACAGGCGTGGTTAACCATGGCCATTGTTAGTGTTGATTCAGCATTACGACATAGTGTTCCATGCCCGAATGGAACGGGAGGAAGCTCTAAAATGTGCTGTAAATGCAAGGTACTCTCTACCATGCATTTCACAGTGGTCTGAAAAAGATTGTATATGGATGAAGAATTGTTAATAAAAATAAAGTAAAAGACTATAAACATGTTGCAGAAAGTGACCCTACCCGTCAACGAGTGCAGCCACGGTGCTTTTTCAAGTCTGTTCTACGAAAGTGAAAGGAGCCTACCAAGTTTGTGCTGGGGCATGTCGGAAAGGAAAGTAGAGCATATGGGAAGTGTGCACTGGGGTAGTTTGGTGTGGGTAGGAGTCAGTGTGTGGTGAGCGAAGTGCGAGTGTAGGAGGGAAGCGCCGGTGCGGGCGCGGGCAGCGGCAGCTGGGGCACCTGCGGCTGGGCCGGCAGCCGGCCTTGACACGGCGTTCAGTGACCGGCCGGCCGGCGCAGCGCTGCAGCCTCCGGTTCCCACGTCCGCTGAATGGACCGGCAGGTTCTCATGAATGGAGCGCCGCGGACCGGTCGCGTGGCGCTGCCCCCTCCCTCCGGCCGGCCACACGCGCCCGCCGCGCGGCCCGGCGTGGGCGACCGGGCCTGCTTCGCCTCGCCTCGCCTCGCCTCGCCTGCTCCACTCCGCTCGTTAGCCGCACGGCTCGCCGCTTCCGGGGTACACACACACACACACACACACACACACACACACACACACACCAAAGCTCAACTGCGCAACTTTCACCGTCTTCCTGATCACCACTTCACTCCCTCTGAAACTTCGCGGTGTTGTTTTGAATGACACGTACTGCCTGACAAAAAATGAAACACACAGAAGACACGATAGCATGTCAGTGTAATTTCGTAGACGTACACACTATCGCAGGGTATGTAAATAATTAGAAATGCAATTGTCTGTGACAGAACAGCTGCCAGGTTGGTAGGGTATATGAGGCGTGAACAGAGTTAGATGGTGAGTCATCACTGTGAAGGACGCAGAGATTCCGTGTACTCGTGTGAGACAGCATTATCTGCATGTAACAGTTAGAATAGGATCTCATTGTGGATCTCCATTCCGCCGACTGGTCGAATCGTGCAATGTGCATATTTGTGGGGCTTTCGAATGTGGAAGTGGCACCATGGAAATGTGAGAGAAGGAAATATTCGATGTCAAGGTCATAGTGGACCACATCTGACCGCCACACGGGAGGATCGCCGTGCTGTAAATTAAGCACATCGTAACACCTTCATATATGCACCTGCCTTCCGCGAAAAAGTAATTGAACTCCCTGCAACATTCTATGTCACACTGCACCAATAGTCGCAGACTATCTACATCTACATCTACATCCATACATGGCGGAGGGTACCTTGAGTACCTCTATCGGTTCTCCCTTCTATTCCAGTCTCGTATTGTTCGTGGAAAGAAGGATTGTCGGTATGCCTCTGTGTGGGCTCTAATCTCTCTGATTTTATCCTCATCGTCTCTTTGCGAGATATACGTACGAGGGAGCAATATACTGCTTGACTCCTCGGTGAAGGTATGTTCTCGAAACTTCAACAAAAGCCCGTACCGAGCTACTGAGCGTCTCTCCTGCAGAGTCTTCCACTGGAGTTTATCTATCATCTCCGTAACGCTTTCGCGATTACTAAATGATCCTGTAACGAAGCGCGCTGCTCTCCGTTGGATCTTCTCTACCTCTTCTATCAACCCTATCTGGTACGGATCCCACGCTGCTGAGCAGTATTCAAGCAGTGGGCGAACAAGCGTACTGTAATCGTCTTCCTTTGTTTTCGGTTTGCATTTCCTTAGGACTCTTCCAATGAATATCAGTCTGGCATCTGCTTTACCGACGATCAACTTTATATGGTCATTCCATTTTAAATAACTCCTAATGCGTACTCCCAGATAATTTATGGAATTAACTGCTTCCAGTTGCTGACCTGCTATATTGTAGCTATCAGCAGCCGGACTAGTGAATTGTCGTCCCTTTGATGGGTGGCGTCCTACTTTGTTCAGGGATGAATCGCGGTTCTGCAGTACCCTGCATGACAATGCTCGCATGTACGGCGGCGACCTGGGAAGAGATCCCATCATCCTCCCTCTGTTTCGGAGAGGCATAGCGGTGTTACTCCTGGCGTCATGATGAGGAGACGGAAATCTTACCGCACAGTTTAGTCGTGCCACTTTTCAACAAGATAGAGCTTCTCCACGTGTGGAAAGTGTCTCTGAACTCTCTGCGTGATGTTGAGGTCTCCAGTGGCCAGCTAGATCTCCCGATATGTCCCCAATAGAACAAGTGTGGGATCAGTTCGTGACGTCTATTCCGTTTCAGTGCCAGTATCCAGGGTATCAAGCACCAGCTGAAACTGTTCCGGGCCAGATTGCCTCAGGAGAAGATGAAACGGATTGCTGACACTATTCCCAGCCGAATTGTTGCACGAATCCAGACCACAGTGGGTGCAACGTCATAGTAATAAGTCTGCATATACTTCAGAGTACTATGTAACTCTGACTCGATTTTGTAATCACTGCAGGAACATCATACAGCCCTACCTGCCCAATTCGTGGAGTTCCATTTCGTTTCTCTTCTCCCATGCTGGGTGCTTAATTTTCTTTGGCAGGCAGTGTAGTTCTTTTGAAACACACGAAACTTCATAAATATGTCTTATAAGTATACATTAATCAGTACGGAAATTCGTTTACGTCAGTTCCAAAAACTCGGAGAATTAATCACATTTCGCATTTGAGGAGGCCAGTAGGAAGATGGATTGAATATCAGCCAGCATAAAACAAAGCAAATAGCTACTAGAAAGCACGCAGTGAGAACATGAAACCCACTACAACAGCTTTTGGCATTTATACTTCTGAGAGGGATGATCAATGTAAATACCTGGGATCGACAGTCCCCCATTCAGATAAAGCCTTTCATGAAATTAAATAGAAAGCTATTGCATCCAACAAGCCTATTTTGCATTACAAAGCTACTTTCCCTCAAGAGTCTAACTTGTATCACCAAAGTAACGATTTATGAAACTAAGAAAATGTCTACATATGTATCGGGATCTTGGTCATTAGCATCCAAGGTGTTGGAATGCTAGGTGCCTGAGAGAGGAAGGAACTTCGAAAAATCGGTTGCCCATGTGTTAAAGACGAAGCCGGAGGAGGAAAAAAATGTTTCAAATGGCTCTGAGCACTATGGGACTCAACTGCTGTGGTCATCAGTCCCCTAGAACTTAGAACTACTTAAACCTAACTAACCTAAGGACATCACACACATCCATGCCCGAGGCAGGATTCGAACCTGCGACCGTAGCAGTCGCACGGTTCCGGACTGCGCGCCTAGAACCGCGAGACCACCGCGGCCGGCCCGGAGGAGGAGAGACAGCATGATATATACAGTGCGGATGAAGATCCACCTATTACAAGAATAGTGACTGAGAAGGGCAAGGCGCATGGCACGGATGAGCGATTCGGAAGTGTCTGCAATTGAATTAGATGGAAACCCATGGGGAGTGTGGCGGGGGGCTCAAAGAGAACTGGGTCGACATAGAACCAGATTATTGGGCGGAGACTTGGAGGGCCTGCAGAAAATGTGCGTAGGCGATGAAACCTCGGGCATTTGTTATTGATAACTGGTGGAGAATTGTTGATGAGACCAAGGTTTACAGTGAACTGTAGAACCACAGGGATCCTCATTGTACATTAACCCTCAACAGTTCAGCCTCCTTTGAACAAGGCCTTTGCTCTAGTGCTACATTATGGTAAACCCACATCCACATTATGATAGAAGCAGATCATACAAAAAATTAGCCACCCCTAGAAGACATTATGCTAATATCGTCTGCCTCTAGCCTTCATAATGGCCTCAGTTCCTCAAGGAAGAGTGTCTACAAGTTTTTTCAACTGAAGTCACTCAGTTGATGATTAGATCTTGTATCGCAACGAAACTTCAGGGATGTCAATTGCTGCGTTTCACCCACTCTTCGGAATACCTCAGTAAATTTTCTTTGGGGTTACGGTCAGGTGATACAGCGGGTCATTCGAGATGCGATAGAGTACCTTAGTGTTCCTCAAACCAGGAAGGCATGTGTGCAGTCCTGTGAACATCTTTGAAGACTACAGTGTACACGGCATACTCACCATGAATGTGTAGAAGGAAAGGCAACATTTGTTCACCGAGACTGTTGAAATATACAAGGGTTGCCCAAGAAAAAAAGAATGCGAAACGTTACGTATGTATTATTTGAAGTCTCCTGAGTGAGCGCGCCAAGTTTCCGTCACTTCCGACAGATAGCGTCGCTGCAGGACAGTTCCAAAACGGCGTCTGTATACATTACAAGTAACGTGTCGTCATTGGATTTCTCCCTGCAGAGAAAGAAATTGCGGAAAATTCACAAACGCATGTGCAAAGCCTGTGGAGCATCTGCTGTCGATATAAGTACAGTTAGTCACTGGACACGGTGGGTGAGGTCATCAGAAGGCGGTTCGGCGGAGCTCCACGATTTGCAGCAACCGGGGGAGACCATCTAAGGCTGCCACACCTGACATGTTGCAGCGAGCTGATGTCATTCGCCAGGACAGACACAGCACGACTCTGCAGACGGTACTGCATCTGGAGGTGGTTCACACAGTGAAGCACTAGCCTCGTCTCCAGGACAGTGATTGGTACCGACATGGCATATACGCCCTTGTTTCGCGCTGGAGGAGGGCCATAGAACGGGATGGAGATTACGTGGAATAATAGGGTGTGTAGGTAAAACACCATTCTTTCGTGTGTAGTTCTCATTATGTTCAATAAAGAAGTGTTGAAGAAAAAATGCGGTGCATTACTTTCTGGGCAACCCTCGTATGCACACTGCCATCTGGAGTTTGTTTTATGTAGCTCTGTCGCCACTCACGAGTTACTTCCCAGCATATTTCACATAGAACTGCTTAACGTGTTGTTTGCGAGTCCACACAATATGCCCGCTAGACTGGCAGTTCCGCAGCGACATTCTCTTGTGGATGCCGCTGTGTGTGTGTGTGTGTGTGTGTGTGTGTGTGTGTGTGTGTTGCATGTTGCTACTGGAACACGACAGAGGACTTTTTTGCCGCCTGGTGGCGCTTTGTGGCTAGCGGAACAGGTCTGAGAGAGTGGCTTGCGTAGAACCAAAGCTTACTAATGTTGCAAGAGCATAAAAGAATAGCTAAGTTTTAAATCTTTTGATTCGGGCAGTACCATAATGACACTTTAAGAAAATATTTCCCTATGGTATATCTAGAAAGGTTTGCGACCAGAAAATTTGTTGACAAACAGAATACAACGCGTCATCTTTGATGGGGAATCGTCTACAAACACTGAAGTAACAATATCTAATATCTTGCTGCGTACATCACCCATTAAGAACTTAGGGATAGTACTAACTGCAGTCTTACAATTTTCGCACACGAGGATTTTTGTTCATGAAGATGTTCCATCCAGTACAAATTTCAGTACGATCTTTACAAAAACCGGCCTGGTGCAAAGGCTGGGAACTTCTTCATGGTGTGGAGAAATGCAAAGATATGCACATCATGAAAAGTGAAAGCGTGGTCCTCTTTGATAGCTGGATTAATGAGTGACAGGCAGAATTAGTCGTGTCATACAACTGTTCGGGAATAATGAATTGCAGAAGTATGAATTGGAGCAGCCATATATGTTCAGTTCTTGGCTGACTATGATACGTTAGTAATAGGCTGCAAAAATTCAGTTTGTCTATAAAAGAGACGGCATCCAAAATACTTGCACTCCTCATCCTTTATTCTGATAAAATGTGTGCGATTCATATCAAGTCACACTAGCAGTGGCTATCGAGCATATACGTAGAAGGGTAATAAGAATGGTCGCAAGAGAGTGAGTGTCTGACGGAACTGTTGAAAAATCTTAACGGTCGGGCACTCAAAGAAAGACACCGTACATCTGCATAGACATTTCTACTCTGCAAACCAGGTTGAAGAGCATGACAGAGGGTACGTCCCATTGTACCAGTTACTAGTGTTTCACTCGTGTATGGAGCGCAGAAAGAACGACTGGTTAAAGGGCTGTGTACGCGCTGAAATTAATCTTAGGTGATTGTTGCATCCAGGTATTCATACGAGTTGAAAAATTCGAATTTTTTTTTACTCTTAAGGTAAAATGTGGTTGCAATATGTGAAGAACACAGTTTTACATATCTGAGTTTTTAAAGAAACTCCGAATCTTTGCACCCGTTTATGTTGTATTAAAATGGGACTTACATATTTGATACACCGTATAGTTTGTTGTGTTGGTTTAGTATTGTACCTAATACTTTCCAAAGGGAGGAGTACCCTGTTGATTTGATGTATGGCTTTCAGGATGTCATCTGTGAAAAGAGTGAGTAGGATTTTTTTAAAGAGAGAGAGAGAGAGAGAGAGAGAGAGAAAACATTTATTTTGTCTAGAATTGATGCGAGAGGAAGTAAAGATACTCTACGTTACAGAGTTCCACATTTTGTCAAATATAACTGCAGGTATGCGAAGCTCTTGCCCTTTCCCATTCAGATTTTTACACAGAGCAATAAACTTGCATCTGTTTAGAAAACTTCGAAAACAGAAGCCACATGCTTTAGTTCAACAAGAATTAGCCCCGGATTTTCTCTCTACTTATTTAACCGAGTTACCAATTGGCCTTTTTTAATAACAATCGGCCATCGGTTCTGCCATTGACCTCATAACTCGATGAACGTAATTCAATTACTGGTAAGCAACCTCCATTTACGTTTCATTTATAATCATGCTTATGCCCGGATACTCACTGGATGAATGCTTTAGTAACTACAAAACTTTCTTTCTCAACTTGACGTTAACGTCGGGAAAAAAAGTTCATGGTACTAATATTCAAGAAATTTTTGTTGTCGGAATATCATGAATATGTACACAATTGTATCTGGATTCGGCGAATGTTCTCCACTAATTTCCATTTTTTGTGAGATACGGTACTCCGGTACTCAGTTATCGCCTTGACAGCAGTTCAGCGCCAACGTAGTTATTCGGTTATGTTACTGCCTTTGTCCCTATTTATGCTGTAGTTCAGGTTGGAGCAATATGAAATTAGACATAATGAACTGTTCCGAAAGCACCTACACCTGGCGATGTCGAAAGATACCACTCTGGGGCAAGAAAATGGTGACTCAGGGGAATAGCAACGGTTTTGTGGTAAAAGTCAGGTTTATGGCTGTCGTAAAGGCCGCGAGGGGCAGAAATTCTCCTGTTGCAGGGAAAGGAAAAAGCTGGTATGTCTGACGTGACTTCAAGCAACCGAGTGCTTCTCTCTCTCTCTCTCTCTCTCTCTCTCTCTCTCTCTCTCCACGAGTTCATATATCTTTAGAATACTGCATAATGTTCGTTGACTATTCTTTCTATCACGATGAATATCCTGATCGCTTGACCAGAGCCAGTTAATTCGCAAAAAGACAGCGGAATAAATTGTAGCTTCCAGTATTTTATCCACAACTTCGTCGAATGCGGCTGCACGTACTTACTGTGGACCTGCAACACTTTGTTTCGGCGTTTCTGGCGGCGCGCTTCGATACTTTATATCAGTTCTGCAGACATGTACCTAGGATCAGCTCACAATCAATTACGTGACTTTATTTTTTCGAGCTTACAATCAAAAGTTTGACTAACATCTACAGCTACATGATTCCAATTCACAAAACCAATTTTAGACTCTTTCTCGATTATTCCACCCTGGAATAGAACGTGTGATTCCTGTTTGGTCTCAGTTTATTACAATGGTTATTTTTGTAGGAGGGAGTCACAAAATACTTTGACATGCTGAGGAAAAAATTTGTGATCAAATTTCGTGAAAATACCTCGCCACAACTAAAACGCTTTAGCATTAACTGCCTTCCCAACTTTCATATCTTATCCGTGACACACACTCCCCTGTTTCGCGATGATATAAAACAGGCTGCCCTTCTTTGAACTTCTACGATGTTCTACTTCAATCTGGTCTAGTAAGGGTCCCAAACCGTGCATTAACACTCCAGAAGAGAACGGATAAGCGTATTGTTGGCAGACTCTGTAGCAGATTTGTTGCACCTGTAAGAATTCTACCAATAAACACAGTCTTTGTTTCGCCATCCCCACAATATTTTTATGTGATCTTTCCAATTCGGGGCTGTTCGCAATTGTAATCCGAATATACTTAGGGGAGAACTACGTACACTATGTGATCAAAAGTAGCCGGACACCTGGCCGAAAATGACTTAAAAGTTCGTGGCGCCCTCTATCGGTAATGCTGGAATTCAATATGGTCTTGGCCCACCTTTAGCCTTGATGACAGCTTCCACTCTCGCAGGCGTACGTTCAATCAGGTGCTGGAAGGTATGTTGGGGAATGGCGACCCATACTTCACGGAGTACTGCACTGAGGAGAGGTATCGATATCGGTCAGTGAGGCCTGGCACGAAGTCGGCGTTCCAAAAATCCCCAAGGATTCAAGCTAGGACTCAGTGCAGGCCAGTCCATTACAGGGATGTTATTGTCGTGTAACCACTCTGCCACAGGCCGTGCATTATGAACAGGTGTTCGATCGTGTTTAAAGATGCAATCGCCATCCCCGAATTGCTCTGCAACAGTGGGAAGCAAGATGGTGCTTAAAACATCAATGCAGGCCTGTGCTGTGATAGTGCCACGCAAAACAATAAGGGGTGCAAGGCCCCTCCACGAAAAATACGATCACATTATAACACTACCGCCTCCGAATTTTACGGTTGGCACTACACACGCTGGCAGATGACGTTCACCGGACATTCGCCATACCCACACACTGCAATCGGATCGCCACATTGTGTATCGGATTCGTCACTCCACACAACGTTCTTCCATTGTTCAGTCGTCCAATATTTACGCTCCTTACATCAAGCGAGGCGTCGTTTGGCATTTACAGGTATGATCTGTGGCTTATCAGCAGCTGCTCGACTATGAAATCCAGTTTTTCTCACCTCCCGCCGTTCCGCCTGTCATAGTACTTGCAGTGGGTCCTGATGCAGTCTGGAATTCCTCTATGATGGTCTGGATAGCTGTCTGCCTATTACACATTGCGACGCTCTTCAACTGTCGGCGGTCTCTGTCAGTCAACAGACGAGGTATTTTGTGCTGTACGTGTCCATTCACGTTTCCACTTCACTATAACATCGAAAACATGGACCTGGGGATGTTTAGGAGTGAGGAAATCTCGAGTACAGACGTACGACACAGGTGACACCCGGTCAACTGGCCACGTTCAAAGTCCGTGAGTTCCGCGGAGCGCCCCATTCTGCTCTCTCACGATGTCTAGTGACTACTGGGGTCGCTGATATGGACTACCTGGCAGTAGGTGAGAGCACAATGCAGCTAATATGAAAACGTATGTTTTTGGGGTCCGAATACTTTTGATCTCATAGTGTAGACTATAGTGTACTGGCTCCTAATTAGTGCTGCTACTATAAAATTCATACCTCTTGTGCTGTCCGATATTTAGAGAGGTCAGCGTGAGCTACGCGTTTGTTGGTGCCATATTGCGAGCTGTAAGGTTTGTGTGTTGAAAAACAGATCGTCTGAAGACAGCGTTTATTTGGTTGTAGTGTTCATCTATCTTTTTGTGTACGTGGCGAAGAGAGTTGCATGTATAAGGTAAGTGGCAGTGTAAGGTTTTATTTACGGATGAATATTCTTGAAATAATCCTACTTTACACAGAGTAGCGAATCAGCATTCGTTGTGATTCGTTTGTAAATGATGACATTGCCTATAATGTACCCCTCTAAGTTTCTGATATTGTATCGCCTTATGTTTATGATATTGTACCGGTACAATTTAAGAAACTTACCGATGTAGTGAGCTTCAGAAAATGCGTTTAGCATTATTAGTGCAACATAATAGTTAGAAAGGATACTGTGTATTTTCTAATGCATTCTTTATCCTAATTTACGAGGGTTGGAACTTTAATAGTGGCAAGTATTAATATACAGGTCGTACAAAATATATACGTGTTTCAAAGTTTCACTGACCTTCAAAGTAGTCACCAGCAGCATTGTGCATAATCCGTTGCCAGCGATGTGCAAGTCGTAGGACACTCTTAGCAGTGCCAGTTGTGTTGACAGTTCGAGCGGCGCGGTCTATTGCCCGACGAATTTGTAGCAGTGCCGTGAAGTGTTTCTTCAGTTTAGAAATAGAGTTGAAGTCACGAGGGCTTATGTCAGGGGAGTGCAGTAGGTGGTATAGCACTTAGCAGTCGAACAATTCAGGAAGAGCTTGCACTGTACGTGCTTGAGTACTGTCCTGCAAAATGATGGTCAGGTCCTGCAGAAAGTGTCATCACTGCTGTCTCTATGCCGTTCATTTTTGGAACACAACTTACGACCAGCTTAGAGTATCCTACTACTTCCACATAACTGGCAACGGGTTGTGCACAATGCTGGTGACTACTTTGAAGGTCAGTAAAACTTTGAAACACGTATCTATTTTGTACGAGCTGTAAATAAATAGTTGCCACTATTAAAGTTCCAACCCTCGTATTAATTAAATCATTATTTTCTATTACAGTATGGCAACGGAAAGGCGTTATGGAAAGTGGAGCGCTGATGAACAGTATTTAGTTGTAACAGTATATCCAAATGGGGATCGTGGGTTAAATGAAAGTACATGATGTAAAAAGTGCCTTAGCCAACAATAAAAGGACATGCTGAAAATAACCGTGCAAACCAGGTTGCTAAAATTTTTGGCCGCAGAAAATGTTTCTCAACGAAGTTGAAAATAAATTGGAAGAGCATATTCTTACATTTGAAGAGATGATGTTGGGTTTATGTATATTGACATTTGCATTATATAAATTATATTCTCATCAAATACGCAGAAACAAATTCTATAGAACCGCTTTAACAATTGTTAAGCTTTCAATTCTCTGCAACCTTAGAGAAAGTTATATAAATTATGTTTTTTATATTATTTGAAAAAGCGTTAACAACTGTATAGCAATAATACTGTAATAATAATAAGTGTTTGCTGTTAGATTTAAAAGCATCCGACCCAACTTACATTTCAAGGCGGCGGATTCCTCTGTACTCTTAATGAAATAAATAAATATCGGACGTAAGAAAACTTGCTTACGACATTGCAGAAAGAAATGTATCGTCCCATAATTTCTGGGGCGAAACTACCACAAAAAAACTCATTCTTAAAACAGAGTAATGGTATTGCGAGTTGTGCGAGGAAGATAGAATGGTGAAGAAAATGTCCAGATGCATGTAATGTAAAACTGGAGTCGTAGAAAATGGTCAAACGTGAGGAAAGGGGTGAGAAAATTCTGTCGCAGTTCCTGCAAATAGTGATGTAAGAACTAAGATGAGGAACATTTGCTTAAACTTAGACTAGTACATATCTTTTAAGGTCAGGGACTTAGTTCATAAGAGTGGTATAATTTTAGGACCCATTGGTACGAATTAAGAAACCAGATTCTTAATTTGTACCGCTTCCGGATGTTTAGAAAATCATACGTAGCGTGTTTACTTTTCTGTAAATTTCCATCTTTTTAATCTGATATCAAGAACAGCATCCTGACGTTGAGAATGGAATAGGATAAATAATTTTGTAACTTACTGTTTATTAATCATATGCAGTTGATATTCCTGAGACATATTAAGTCTCACCTCTGTCTATGATAATGGTGTAGACTGAAGAAGTGAATTAAAATTAGTACCAGAGTCAGGATTCGAACTCTGGTCTCCTGCTTACTGATAAATGCGCTATCAGCTGCACTACTCTGGCAGTTCTGCTACCTTGCAGTCCGACTACCATAGCTGCATGGAATAACGTCGTATATCTCCCTCGCTGATAATTAATTCCAATTCATGCCTTAGCCCATTGCTATTCCCCTTCTAAACACTCATCAGTATTGCAGAGGCTTTCCGACATTGGAATAGTACCTTAGAAATGAGCGAAAAGGGTTTAATCCTATCCGTGCCCCAGGTGTAAATGATACATTGATCATACACACTTGATAGTCTGAGACATATTGAGTCTCACCTTTATCTACGATAGTGGTGTAACCTGAAACAATGAATTAAAATTTGTACCAGTGCCTGGATTCGAAGCCGCGTCTCGTGCTTGCTCTGGTATTCTGTACAGCTGTTGAAGGCAAAGTGCCAGTGTGGCGCATCTGCCTAGTAAGCAGGAGACAAGGTATGTATACTGGTGCTCGTACAAATTTTACGTCATTGCTTCAGCTTACTGTTTCAGTTGTAACACACAAAATCTCAAAAGTGGTACAATTTAGGCAACTCTCCTTTAGTTGAAATGACAGCCGTTAGATTAGTGTGATTTTTTGTGTAACCAAAATTTAGCGGATTCCTATTAATATTCATGTGGATGACCTCACATGTTTTGTTGTTTGGAGTCAGATGTCAGTTTTCTCACCATACAGACATGTAAATCATTTTACAATTGGTTTTAGTATTTTCATGACTTTACAAGACTGTAAACGACAGCCTCATCTGCAACCTGTCGCTCGGTGAGATTGATTTTATTTGCTGGAACGAGTTTTGCGTTATTATCGGTTGGAATAATGCGTGCTCCGTTGAAGCGGGGGCGCAAGACGAAACGGCCCAATTTCGACGCCGGGACGGGGAGGCGCGGCAGTGTCACCGGTCGCGGCCGCTGCCGCTGCCAGTATGCTAATGAGGGCCGCGTCCGGCGCCCGCGACGCGGCGTTCCCAGGCCGCGGCATCTCAGGCGTTTACACGGCGCCGCCTGTCAGCGACGACGACGCCGCCACCGTTTCCGCCTCGCTCCCACCATTAAGCCGCGTCTTCGGTAATGCTGCCTTCCGACGCAACGGTCGCTTTAGTAATGCGATCGGCGAAGGAATGCAGCAGTGAAGTGCGTCCTCTGTTTTTCCATCTAGAGTTAATACGAGGAGACACCAAACAAATTACAAGCCGACATTGAATGAATGGACTGAGAGCGAGGAATTTCCAACTAAATGGCACCGGAAAGGCAGTATCGATGGCGCTGTTAAATGTGTGGCGTCCTGGAACGCAATGGTTCTCTTTACATGTACCAGCCCGTATCTGGGCGTTTCTGCGCTCGGAAGACCGAACGGTACCGACCGACCGCCGCGTTATCCTCAGCCAATAAGCATCACTGGATTCGAATATGGAGGGGCATGTGATCAGCACACTGCTCTCCCAGCCGTTGTTAGTTCTCGTGATGGGAGCCGCTACTTCTCAATCAAGTAGTTCCTCTATTGGCCTTACTACAGCGCTCGGCAGACCAGGACGCTCACCCATCCAAGTGTTAGCCAAGCCCGACAGCACTTACCTTCGATGATTCCGGCGGGAACCGGCGTTAGCAGTGCAGCAAGCCGTTGGCTGCACTAAAATTAAGGAGGGAGTAATTCCTTCACGCCGATGACATTGTAGTTCTGTCAGAAGACGGCGAAAGTGTCGGAAGCTGAAGGGAACAGATAGATTGTCTTGAGAAGAAATGTCCGCAGCTCGTGGTCTCGCGGTCGCGTTCTCGCTTCCCGAGCACGGGGTCCCGGGTTCGATTCCCGGCGAGGTCAGGGATTTTCACCTGCCTCGAGATGACTTGGTGTTTGTGTTGTCCTCATCATTTCGTCATCATTCATGAAAGTGGCGAGATTGGGCTGAGCAAAGGTTAGGAATTTGTACGGGCGCTGATAACCGCGCAGTTGAGCGCCCCACAAAACCAGTCGTCATCATCATCATCATTGAGAAGATGAACACCGACAAAAGTAAGACAAAGGTAATGCATCTGACACATTTGTGAGTTTTTCTAGTTTCGAGTTTCACTCGAGATATATTAAAAATCGCTATGTCTCTATGCCTGCCTTTCATCAGCCTTTCTCGAATACAAAAGTTTTGTGCATGAGCACGAATGTGACAGTGGAGATGTTGGTGTTTTAAGAAATGAAAAAATGGAAGACGTAAGTATTGCATTTTACTATTTATTTACATCTCTGAGTGAACAGATGCCACGGACATACTCCACTCATGTTGTTTCAAAACGGTCGAAATGTCCTTGCAGCTCTACACTTCGCTCGAGTGGGCTATTTTACAGGTCACAAATTGGTAAGAGTACAGGATGTATATTTATGAGGTCAGTGTTATGGGAAGCCGCAATCAAAAGAATATGACGCACCTAAGGCAATGCTTGTGCGAAAGATACGCAGATTAAAATTCTTGATACTGGAACCAACTAACCTTTTTTGTCTGTCTGGTAACTGGGGCGTACCCACTGTTACGTTTCGGTTTGCAGCTATAGAAAAAGTTGATTAGTTAGAAGAGAGCGTTACCAATGAAGCGTCTCTGAGGTTAATGTGAGATCGAGTTGAGTCTGCACTCGCATTTCTGTTTGCCAGACCATCCTTGCTGATTCAGAATAGCTCTGTTTCCTATCAGCTAGACACCGACATGATATCATGTTCAGATACTTGTCAAAGTAATGGTTAACATGCTTCGTTCCTAACGGTACTGCTGCTGGCATAATACCCTGTAACACAAATAAAAGAAAAGAAAAAGACACACCACGAATGAATTATCAGAATGGTACGAAAATTGATAGATGTAATATAAATATACATACAAATAAGTAATTACAATTTCAGGAAAACTGAATGATTTATTTAAGAGAAAGAACCTCACAAATTTAGCAGGTCAGTAATGAGATTGTCCACCTCTGGCCCTTAGTCAAGCAGTTATTTGGCTTGACATTGATTTATAGAGTTCTTGAATGTTCTCCTGAGGGATATCGTGCCAAATTCGGTCCAATTGGCGCGTTACATCGACAAAATCCCTACATGTTTGGAGGGCCCTGCCCGTAATGCTCCAAACGTTTTGAGTTGGGAAGAGATCCAGCGACCTTCCTGGCCAAGGTAGGATTTGGCAAGGGCGAAGACAAACAGTAGAACCTTTCGCTGCGTACAGACGGGCATTCTCTTGCAGAGACGTAAGCCCATGTTGGCTTGCCATGAAGGGCAATAAAGCGGGACGTAAAATATCGTTGACGTATTATGACTAGGAATAGGGTGCCTTGGATGACAACCAAAGCGGTCCTGTTATGAAAAGAAATGGCATGCCAGACCGTAACTCCTGGTCGTCTGTTCATATGGCGAGCGACAATCAGATTGTTGTTCGACCGCTGTCCAGGTCGTCCCCAGACACGTCTTCGGCCTGGAATCTCATTGACTGGAGTAGAATTGTCGTCAGTGACGGGTTCCGCTTCAAACTGAGCCCCGATGACGAGCGAAAAATTTGGCACTATATCCCTCCAGAGGACATCCAGCAACGAGACTGATCAATGCCAAGCCGAATAGCTGCTTGCATAAGGGTCAAAGGTGGAGCAACGCGTTATTGACTTGTTCAATTTGTGCGGTCTTTCTCTTTAATCAGCCAGTTTTCTTAAATTGCATTCTTTTGTTTGTCTGTGCATGTAATTAAATCACTTCTACTGATTTCTGTCCCTTTTGGAAAATTCCTTCGTAATACGTCGGATTTTTTTGTTTTGTTTTTCTTAGACTGTATTTCCCACTGCTATCAAAATGTGGAGCTCACTACAGAGGAATCACAAAAAGTTAGTCAGTCCCAAGAGACATGACGCTGTTACCGTGTAACACCACCTCTGGCTCTGATAATGGTCTCAGTTCGTCGAAGAAGAGTGTCCACAAGCTTCTTCGGATGTGACATATCCAGCTGAAGCGACTCATTGATGATTAGATCCTGCAGTGTTTCCAAACTACAGGACGTTGATTCCTTCGTTTCACCCGCTGTTCCAAATAGCCCAAGACATAGCTTTTGCGATTAAAAAAGTTCGAATGATTTAACGCGCCAGTAGAGGTGCGATAGGATGCTTTCGTTATAATCAGACCAGGAACGCTTAAGTGCAGCCCTGTAAACACGGCGTTTCCGTTCTTGGAAGATGGGAATACCCACAGCATACACACTGCAAATATGTGGAAGGAAGAGCAAGACTTCATCCCCTAGAATGAAGTAAATTTCTTGCTTGATGTTCTTCTCATACGGAACGAGTCATGGTACGGAAAACACACCAAAATGTCACAGAAACACCTGCCCCACGAATTGCAGATGCCCCACCCTCTCCCTTGATGGGTTAAATGCTTCACTCGTCCAACTTGTCCTCGACACCTTGCATAATTTGTGGAGAAACACGGACCACACTACACGCTTTCAGTTATCTACTGTCGTGTGTTGTTCGGCCCATTTTCTTGTGAAGCTTCTTGTGCTGCGGGGAGCAACGGTTTCTGCAAGGTACCCGACTCCAAATGATCACTGCGTGTATTTCCTCTCTGTGTTCACTTGTAAACTAGTTGAAATAAATTCGCATTTATTTACAGTTCGTTTCCGGTTTGGAAACGCATTGTCATTGGCAAGGTGTCACACACTTGGCCGGTTCCTGTCTGTCTGGATCTTCTCATCCCATTTCTTTTAGCCACGTTCAACAGCCCGCGTTGAAACACCAACAAGCTGGGAAACTTTATTCGTGGTGTAGTCATTGATACGTCCAAACACGATAGCTCCTCTCTGCCATCCTGTCACATCTCCAAGTGGACCCATGGTACTGAGCTGATTGCATTAAAGTGGCTGGTACGTGCACACCATTCACTACCTCGACGTAATTCAGCAGCGGTGGATCGTATGACAGCCTGGTACCAGTTCTGCGATTGGAAAAGAGCACAGATAGTCCCAGTCTTCAAGAAGGGTCGTCGAGCAGATGCGCAAAACTATAGACCTATATCTCTGACGTCGATCTGTTGTAGAATTTTAGAACATGTTTTTTGCTCGAGTATCATGTCGTTTTTGGAAACCCAGAATCTACTCTGTAGGAATCAACATGGATTCCGGAAACAGCGATCGTGTGAGACCCAACTCGCTTTATTTGTTCATGAGACCCAGAAAATATTAGATACAGGCTCCCAGGTAGATGCTAGTTTCGTTGACTTCCGGAAGGCGTTCGATACAGTTCCGCACTGTCGCCTGATAAACAAAGTAAGAGCCTACGGAATATCAGACCAGCTGTGTGGCTGGATTGAAGAGTTTTTAGCAAACAGAACACAGCATGTTGTTCTCAATGGAGAGACGTCTACAGACGTTAAAGTAACGTCTGGCGTGCCACAGGGGAGTGATATGGGACCATTGCTTTTCACAATATATATAAATGACCTAGTAGATAGTGTCGGAAGTTCCATGCGGCTTTTCGCGGACGATGCTGTAGTATACAGAGAAGTTGCAGCGTTAGAAAATTGTAGCGAAATGCAGGAAAATCTGCAGCGGATAGGCACTTGGTGCAGGGAGTGGCAACTGACCCTTAACATAGACAAATGTAATGTATTGCGAATGCGTAGACAGAAGGATCCTTTATTGTATGATTACATGATAGCGGTACAAACACTGGTAGCAGTTACTTATGTAAAATATCTGGGAGTATGCGTGCGGAAGGATTTGAAGTGGAATGATCATATAAAATTAATTGTTGGTAAGGCGGGTACCGGGTTGAGGTTCATTGGGAGAGTCCTTAGAAAATGTAGTCCATCAACAAAGGAGGTGGCTTACAAAACACTCGTTCGACCTATACTTGAGTATTGCTCATCAGTGACGGAGGAGATAGAGAAGATCCAGAGAAGAGCGACGCGTTTCGTCACAGGGTTATTTGGTAACCGTGATAGCGTTACGGAGATGTTTAATAAACTCAAGTGGCAGACTCTGCAAGAGAGGCGCTCTGCATCGCGGTGTAGCTTTCTCGCCAGGTTTCGAGAGGATGCGTTTCTGGATGAGGTATCGAATATATTGCTTCCCCCTACTTATACCTCCCGAGGAGATCACGAATGTAAAATTAGAGAGATTAGAGCGCGCACGGAGGCTTTCAGACAGTCGTTCTTCCCGCGAACCATACGCGACTGGAACAGAAAAGGGAGGTAATGGCAGTGGCACGTAAAGTGCCCTCCGCCACACACCGTTGGGTGGCTTGCGGAGTATAAATGTAGATGTAGATGTACAGCGTTCCAAAGTGACCAGTGTGCTGTTTTAAGCTGGAGACTAATGTTTTGCCCGGTGAGCTAACTAACTACGGCACGGGATAAAAAGTCAAAAACTTCTTTACTTAATGAAGAATAACAGTGGAGAACTAGAGTCCAGTCAGTCTACAAAACAATAAAACGAAGAGGAGAAAATACGGGAACTGCATAGGGCGGGTAAGTTAATCAGGTGATGTCACGTCCTGAAGCGCACAGCAGGCGGTAAGTGGGCCTGGGGCACAAGGCAAACAATCGCAGAGCGCCTGATGGTATCTGCGTGCTGTTAAACCTGGCGCGGGTGGCCTCGGGCGCGTGAGTCACGCCGTTGCCGCTGCCTCTGGTCTCTCGGACTGCCTCTCGTTAAAGCGTTTCATAACGCCTCGCCACAGTAAACAGGTACGAGCCGATGTTGGGCTTGCACACACTGCTCTCAGCTTGTCAGATATAAAGACGTCGCACCTCACAAAGTTCACTACCTGTAGACGAATTTCCGTCTCAGCTCGTTAACTATGAGCCTTATGTCACATCTGTAAAGCCACCCTTGATTTCACTTATCGGTCTGCTTCTTTCTCATCCACTGGGTGTTTGACTATTACTGTTACAAACGAAAGGGACAAGTAGAAAACAGTAAAACACGCAAATGAGGGGCTGAGAGTACATTGACAATTCACGAGAAATTGCCGTACATTGTGATGGTAAAGTCTGAGATCCAAGTCCATGTCTGGACTGCATTTAGAATACGACTTGTATAAGTGAAATGGCGGCCGCAAGTAGAATTGCTGTTATCGTTAAGGCCAGGTTCTCATTCAAATGAGCAAAAAATAGGCAAAGTTTGTAATTTTTTTTAAGAAAATGAAGACATAAAAAGGATGCATGGGGATTATGATTGCTCCTACTTTGATATTTTGTTAAGAATTGCAATACCAAAACAAGAGACTGACGCCCGTACTGATGATGTGATCAAGAACCTGAGAGTTTGAAGTACGAAGACTGCGTGCAGTGTGGCCCCTTAGGAGTCACCTGAAATGGAAAATGGATAAATTCAGTCGATACTACATTAAATTTGTGGTAGCTTATACGTAGTCACAATGAAATAACTTTAAATTTAACGGTGTGCTGCTAATTCGAACTTTGAGTTTAATTTTTTTCGCTATTCATAGCTTTACGAAAAATAGTTAATATTAACAACTGTAATAGATTATAGATATAAGATCTCAAGAAAAGTGATTACTTTTCGGGGTCAAAGGTAGAAGTTAATAGATTCAACGGTTTTTATTTTATGCTGCACGCAGTTTTGAAAATTCCTTGCTCGAGAAAAACCAGTCTGAAATTCAGGAAAAGCTTTTATATTATTATTTTAATTTGCGTAAAAACTACGTGTTATATATTTTTTATGTCGCTAAACACAAATCTGAAGTTAGACATTCAAAATTGCTTATCCAGTACGGCGGACCAAAATTTGACCAAAAAAGTGTTTTCGTTACTAACGTTGAGTCCGCAGTTCCGGGACTGTATATTAACCCTTCCCCTAGCTATAGATGTTCCTGGAGAGTTGTTCTTCGTGGCGAGAAAAACCGATCTGACTGAGCTTAATATGCTACGTTAGTACCCTGCTCAGATTGTTCGTCAGCTGTTTCGGCGAATGTGTTTGCATGCATACCTCAATGTAAATAGAGATATTTATATGTGCGTATATATACCCTTTCTGTCGAAAATTTCACTTCTTCATACTTCCTCTGTGTTGCCACAGATAACATGTCACTGATCTCATTTGTACTAAGGTTGCAGTTAAACGCGAGGAGCCTATTTGCTTCCACCGCCTTGGTTGGAATGCGTTCTAATTAATTTTCATCAACCTGCAGTCATCTACGGTTGTTGTCCCCTGCGCAGAAAACAGCACGTAGATAGTGAATCCGTTATCTTGAGGTTGTAAGAAACTCTTAGCGAGGAACTGATGTTAAGTGAGAAATTAAATTTCGAATTAGTTTATATGGGATGCCACTCGCTTTTTATTGACAGAACAGGAGAAACGGCACAATTGCATTCCACTTTAGAGTCACAAATATTTTCCATTCTTCAACAAAATAATGAACTGCGCATTTCCATGATTACTATCACACTGTTCTCAACTGTATGTCCAAATAACCATAGACTAATAATAAAGTCTTAACTGACACAGACCACGGCCGACATCTCTCTTATCATACACTGCCGAGCCATCTCTGATCTTCCAGCCGAACCACTTCGCCCGCCATCAAAGTTTATGCGCGATCCGAAGATCACCGATGTGCTTCGTCTGCCTTTTCGTTTAGTAGTAGTTTATCATTGCGCTGGTTATAAATACTTGTGAAATAACGGAATGACAGCACGCTGTTGAGGGATGCTTTAATATTAAATCCAAGTGAATACGCTTTATAGTTTGTCTAATATTAATAACAGAAGATTACAATTTTGGCGCGCATATCCCGAATGCAGCACCAGATCGCGAAGAAAACCACAATTTAGGCGATCTCACGATACCCCTGCCGAATAGACCATCTGTCTCTGGTACCTCACACCACATTACGTCATCTTACCACTGCTACCTTCTCAACTGCTTTAAGAAGAGCTTCTTGTCGCCGTATTGATGGCTGTCAAGGCAGAAATATTACACACGGCACGAAAAGTTTTCTACTTGAGGCAGGCACCTCCGGCTGAGAGCGTCCCATGGCGGCCGAGACACTGCTACGAACAATGGACTCTAGAAACGTTTGTAACGCACGGATTAAGAAACCTTTTCGTCCCATCATTGTAGAAAAACATATATTTGAAAAAGTGCAATAAGAATCGAATTTTCAGCCATTTTGAATGAGAACCTAGCCTTGCGTAAGGTTAGGGTACGTATTTTTTGAAAGTAATACGTGTGTTTTTAAAAGTATTTACAGTAATATTTAATGGATGTTTAAGCAGACAATATTTTGAAATATCACTTTTACATCTCGACGCAAAATCAACATTGACCTTAGGATCTCGTATGTCGATGGTCTTAGATTCTGGCCATACATACATGGAATGTGATAAAGATTTTGGTCTCTCTGAAAAGGCAAAGAAACATATGGAAAATGTACTTGTTTCCCAAGACAGAATGTAAGCAGTGAAGCAGGTCTGCAGAAAATTCTCCCCATAGAGATGCAAACAGAAAACTTTTCCCAGTTATGGAATGGCTGCCATAGCAAAGAATAAGTAGCTAATGACGGATGAAAACAAAATACAGCGGAGAAATACCAGATGGATTTGAATCAGCATAGAAAATTCTCTAACAGTGTACTTCAAGTAGTCACTAAACAGTGATCTTGAGTTTATAGCAGCGGAGCAGCGGATTCTAGGAGACCAAATGTTGGTCCTTCATCGGTACCTCTTCTGTAGCCTTTGAATCAAGATGGGTTTGAAATAAAATTTGAGAAGTATATAAATCTGCAGAAGATGAAGAACTACATCCCTCCACTTTGTCATGAGTTTATAACATATCTCACTCCCAGGGAGCAGTTACTATGGGTGTAACAAGAGGGAATGGAGAAAGACGAGGACGTGGTCAAAGAAGGTGACGAGGAAGACCGAAAAAGGAACAAGCAATGATACAGCGTCATGAGCGTTGCCCGGGACGGACGTTCTTCAAGAGACGCCACAGAAGAAAATGATGATGATTCTATAGACACTGAGTGTGAGGTGATTATGGAAAGCAACTATGGATACTGTCGTATGCGTTGGAACCACACCAATATATTTTCGTTTAGGTATATTAATTGTCTTTGCTATTTACCTACTGCTTTTCAGTTTTTATATTAATTTCGTTTTAATTACTCACATTTTTTATAATGAACATTTATATTACTATACATGTCATTTATGTTGTACCGAAAATTCTTCCAAATATAGCACAGTAAGTAAACTGTTTTTGCACTTGTACCTGTTTTACTTTACAAAGTTTTAAGACGCAAGGAGTTAAGTATTTAAAAAAATAATACAGGAACACTACGGTCTCTAACCATACCTACAACTATACACAGATTAACTGACAATTAGGGGAAAAAAATCTGGTAACTCAATTTATAAATAGCGATTTACCTTTGGCAGTCATTTACTTAGTTTGTTTCGGCAAGTGCTTGTATCAGCTGTACTGCCAGCCCCTCAAATAAACTTAGTATACAAAGGTTCGGAAACCTGTGGTTCCCGCTACTACTCACACATTCAGTCATATTCGGTGCCCACCTTAAAAATAAATTGCAAATAAAACGCTACTAGATCGGTGAATGTTATTCGTGATGAAATTAATTGAACTGCATTGAAATGAAGTGACTGGACTGATGATGGGGATGAAATCAGTGAAGCTGGAATGACATGAAGTGACTTCAGTGCAAACCTTTAAAGTATGGTGTCACTACTTATTCATTACATTCCAGGTTCATCACATCTGAACTGTTTGCACTGATATCATTTCGCGACTCTGCAGCTGCATTGCTTTCATCCATGTCGATACATACGGTTAATTTCCGTACATTTAATTCATTTCATATATTTCACTTGTGGCAGGGTATGTCCAAGGTCCTTCGTTTACCTGGCGAAGATATGAATATTCAGACTTCATAGATTTAGAATTTGACACCTACATAACACAAACCCCCCTCCCGCGGGTAGTGTTCATCAGATTGAAATATCGGTGACCAACTTTGAGCCAGGCCTAGAGCTGTTCTCAGGTTGTTTAATGGTCCAGGCGATTGCTAGCATAGAGAGGGTGCAAATTGTAGATTACCACTATGTGTTCGTTATTCATAATGTAGCCATCAATCCACTCAAAGTAACTTGTAGCAAACGTACATACGAACTTAATTACCAATTGTTGGCTGCCATCCTCTCCCGTCTCGCGCGACCCTCCGTCTAGAGAGTCGATTCATTCCTATCAACTCTCATAAGTATCGATTTTTTTTTCATTACAGTAAGAAGCTGCATGCAGACATGCTTCACCGGAGTATTTCGAAAGTAAACATTGCTTGATATACGCCTTGGTCCTCACTGTACTTGTTCATTATTTTGTGTAAAACAATTTTTTGATTCTTCTGTACTGTAACTTCATTATCACGCGCTTACTTTACCTTCATAATCACACGCCTCTTGTGGCGCTCAGTAGTGGTGATGCCATTCGGTTTTGAAATAAGTAGCTGGTTTGAATCCGAATAAAATTTTCATCTGAAGAATATGGGCAGCAAGGGAACAAGAGCGGGTTGGCGGCATACAGTAAATGAATACGCCATTTAGCACCAATAATTTCTTCTAAATTTCAACTTCGTAGTTTAGTGGAATGAAAGAATCTCTTAATATCTAGTACACGTCAATTCTCCTCGACGATATGGGTGCTCTGCTACTGACAACTTCATGAATGTTATTCAAGTTGTGCATTAACTGCCATCCTCCCTTACGCAAATCAGATCATCTGATTGAAATTTACATTTCGAGATTAGTAGGGTTTGTGCCAGCACCTGCTTTTACACTATCCTTCATTTTCATCTTATCTCATTAAAATATTCATGGAGAGCGCTTACTACAGTCAGCTGCGAACAGAATGTTTATGTGGTGGCAAGGCGGTCACCGTGGTCTGGAGAGCAGCGTCTTGTCTGAGTCTCGATTCGATTTCAGCCACTGCTTATTTGAATTAAATCCCTCAACAACGGTGGCCGAAGACTTCCGGTACGAGGAGTCAACCTCATTCTGCCAGCGACTTTGTCAAAGAGGACAGAGGATCATGGTAACCTCTTCCCTTGAGTTGGGAAACTAGCCCTGACTGCGGAAGAATCAGCAACGGTCAATGACAGGAGGATGGGGAAGCCAATAGAAACCACTTTATTAAAGGCACATCATGTAGGCCTGTATTCACAAGACATGTCCTCAGTAACTGAAAAAAAAAAGTGTTTCACAATGTTTTCTCCATTGGCAAATGACACAGATTTGTCCCCCATTCGGATCAGAGGCAGTGGGCTGCCAAGGGAGAAGTGACCATGAGAAAAAGTTTCGAATACAAACGAATTAGCGGACCGCATACACCTGTCAGAAGATTTACGATTTAAAAAACACTCGATCCGGAAACACACTCTGGGTTACACCAAAATCGCGTCAGACAGCTAGCAAGAGATGGCAGTAGCTTTCACACAAGCACTAGAAACACGTTGGTATTCATTACCTACTGAAAGCAAACATAATATTAGGAGAGCTAAACGAGTATGCCCGTTGTTGGTCCCTCGCTACTGCGCTGCCAATTAGCGCGGAGGGAGGCGTTCGCGCGGCGCGGCTGTCCTCGCCTGGCCGGGACACTGTCACAGCGGCCCTCGGCCCGCGCCAGAAAAACACCTCCTTCCGGCGCTTCCCAGAAACGGGCGCAAATAGCTTGTCCGGCGCATGCGGCTACACGCGTCTCGCCGTGCTCTGCCCTCCCGTGCCTTGGCCGTCACCTAGCGGACACAGTCGCTGCCCGCCGACCGCTGTTGGTGCGGACTCCTCTTCTGTTGACGGCTGAGAGCATGTCGCAGATGGTTCAAATGGCTCTGAGCACTATGGGACTCAACTGCTGAGGTCATTAGTCCCCTAGAACTTAGAACTAGTTAAACCTAACTAACCTAAGGACATCACAAACATCCATGCCCGAGGCAGGATTCGAACCTGCGACCGTAGCGGTCTTACGGTTCCAGACTGCAGCGCCTTTAACCGCACGGCCACTTCGGCCCATGTCGCAGAGTCACGCCGAGGTCATCACGTAAAAGTGACTACGAGCGAATGGCAAGAGAGTAAGGAAGTGTTGTAAGATTGACCGACCACAACACATTTATTTAAATATTTTGTGTGGGCGGTGTTGAAATTTGGCAGGGTTAAGAAATGCACTTTAAATACACAGCTGTACTGTTTCTGTTGAAAACAACCGATTTCGGTCCAACATCAGACCGCCTTCGGGTCTCTTCCACCAAAGGGAGAAAACCAAATAACAAGTGTTTACAATGTGTAACCATCGAGTATATAGACGGTGTTCCTTAACTATTCGCTCAAATTAATGCAGGATATAGAGAACATAAAAACAAATATGTTTCGACATGGAGCATTTGGTCTCTGATGCCAACTTGTAATGCTAGGGAACATTTTGTTAGTGATTCTGACACTGAAAACTGCTCTTTGTACGGATGCTTGGCTCTGATGTGTCCTTGGAAACATACAGATTTAGTCGCAGTCATTACCGCCTTGTGATAACAGTGAACATGAAGCGGTTTACGTACACTGAAATGGCTGACATACATCTGGTATACGGGTCTGTGAATGAAAATGGACGAACTGCAGTGAGACGGTATAGACAGCGCTTTCCCAACCGGCGGGTTCCACAACAACGAACACTCGGACGTCTACATCGCCTGGTATCTGAAACAGGCACTCTCCGTGCAAGTGAGCATGATAAAAGTCGGAATCAAACAGTGCGAACTCCCGAAATGGAAGATGAGATGCTGCGACGCTCTATCTACAAGTACACGACGTATTTCACACATCCTTGGCGTCAGACATAGCCTTCTTACATGACCAGAAATTTCATCCTTTATAGCTTCAGCGCTTGTCAGCACTAGCACATGTAGATTTTCCCAAATGCGTGCACCCATAATATTCGGCCCATGCCCTATACACCGACGAGGCTTTGTTTAATCGCGAAGGCTGTTTCAGTATACACAATTTGCATGTTTGGATACACGTAAGTCCACAACATACTCGATCCCGTGTTCATCAACAGAGCACAAAAAGGTACTTACAAATGCAACTAATTTGTCCATTGTCACAGTTGAAATGCCAAATGTAGCTTATTGAATCTTCCATTACTATTATTAACTGTTGATAGCAGTTACGCCTTGACAACATCAGCGACGGTTATGACCACCCTGTTCTCACATTTTTAACTGAGAAGCCCAAAGACGCTACGATGGAAGTCCCAAACATTCCAAAGATACAATGACGATCGATTTAGTCACAGATATAAATAACCTTGAAGATCAGATCAGAAGCTCCAGGAGTCTGTTGCACATAATGCTGCGGTATATAGAAAAGTATACTAAAAATTATACTGATATCAAGGAAGACCTGCAAAAGACGAACGATTGGCGCCTTGTTTGACACTTGATCCTCAACGTAAACAGATGTCTTGTATTGCGCATAAATAGGAGAAAAGATACGTTATTGCTGAGCAGTCACTGAAAGCAGTGACATACATTAAATAGCTTGCAGAAATGTTTCGAACATTTTAAGCAAGGAGTATACCGTGTGTGGATTGAAGTGAGTGCTATTTTGAAATCGACCGCCATTAATTGAACATATTTTCTAAGTACACAAATTTACTGCTTCATTCTCATGGTTTTTCCCCAGAGCTCCTACATTTTTTTTCCACCTGCAAGAACGTCATATTTCTAGTGAATTTCTTGTACACAACTGCTGAACTGACGGAATATTTTGAAACGTGCAACAGTATAAGGATGGAGCTCATGGAACAGAATCTGTCACAAATTTGCCTCATCAAATAGTCATAGTAATGCGAAGTCTCGTTTCTTGCTTATTACAACTATACGACCCAGATGTGCTCTACTCGATCGATAAAAGCTTCTTGCATCGTGTAATATTAGCTTCAAAATTTCCACTGAAGATGTTCCAACCAGTTATATTGCAAGAATGCCTAGCTGAGGATCTACACGTAGAGCAGGTACCGACAGTTTTACCCAAACAGTAACGTATTGCGCGTTAGTAGGCGAAAAGACCAGTTATTTATGATTACACAATTGCAGAACAATAAAAGAAAGCGGTTACAACCGTTAAAACCTAGGAGTATCCGTACGGAAAAATTTAAAGTCGAACGACCACATACATAAAACTAATCGAAGGACCGGCGGGCCGGCCGGAGTGGCCGAGCGGTTCTACGCGCTACAGTCTGGAAACCCGCGACCGCTACGGTCACAGGTTCGAATCCTGCCTCGGGCATGGACGTGTGTGATGTCCTTAGGTTAGTTAGGTTTAAGTAGTTCTAAGTTTTAGGGGACTGATGACCTGATCAGTTAAGTCCCATAGTGCTCAGAGCCATTTGAACATTTTTTGAGGGACTGGCAGATGGCGAACACACAAATTGGAAGGATTCTTAGAGGTAGCAAGTAGCACTTTCTACCGATTACGTGAGCATTGCTCGTCAGACTGGGATCCTTACCAGACAGAAATGACACAAGAAATAAAGGGTATAAATGATATATAAACGAGACCCAAAGAAGAGCCGCGCCTTTTGTCTCAGGTTTGTTTGGTAAACGCGAAAGCGTCCCTGCGGTGCTAATCCAACTTCAGTTTTACACACTACAAGAAGGGTCTCACCCACCAGTACATGGTTTACTGTTGAAGTCTGAGAGCACACATTCCTAGAAGAGTGGATCAATATGTATATTGAAAAAATGCCATGAATGTAAAATTGGAGAATTAGAACTGACACGGAGAGCTACCAACAATCGTTCTTCCCGCATAACATTCGCGACTGGAGCAGGAAACCGGGAAAGAAACAATAGCACACAAAGTACCCTCCGCAGCACACCAGAAGATGGTACATATAGGTGCTCGAGACGCCCCCCCCCCCCCCAACCAAAAAAAACTGCTTAACATAATACCGTTTCCGTTAAATACTGTAGCTCTCTTACTTCGAGATTAGGGGCTAAGTCTGTAGTGGTGGCTGTATCTGGATGTTTAGTCGGCCTGTCCGCTACGCGCCCCGGAGATCATTAGGGCGACTGCCTGGGGAGCAACCTGTTGTGCGGGGCTCCCTCGCTGTTTACGGCAGTGGCTCGCTGGGGTGTTGCTGTCACAACTGGCACCGCGCAGCGGGGAGCGCAGTCGCCCCACACAATTACCAGCCACTCTTTCCAGGGGGAAAACAACCCCGACTGACACGCTTCTACTTGCTCTTTGGTCTTATCTTCCCCCTCTCACACCACAGATTTGACTTCCCGAGTTCTGAGATACGTGACGCAACTGCTAAAGTACTGGACTAATGTTTAGGAGGAGCACCAGTCAAACCCGATACGCTTATTCTTACTTCTGCCCTTACAAAATCATTTCAAAATATCGTTAATTTCTTCACACTTCAGTGTCCGTCTTAGTTGGCCTTACCTCCCTACATGCAACACTGACGTTATCTTTCAGGACACATTATTTTACTCTTTTCGTAATGTAGCCCGTAACGTTACTTCTTCAACGATCCAGATTTTTATTTCCGCCCACGCTGTCAAATTCTTATAAAACATGTTTCTCTTATATTTTTCGAGCATTCCAAATAGCTCTCCTGTCGCTTCCATTAACAATATTTATTGTTGGGTAATGTACGTATGTAGCCCCACAGTTACTCTTCAGCATCGTAGCTTGAACCACGCCGAACAACAACGCTCACACACCGTCTACAGATTTGCCGTTAAATTCTGAATTATGACGCACGCTATGGTTATCAGGAATGTAGCTGCGAACGTACCTCGATTGGTTGCTTCATCATGTTGACTTATTTCGTTTAGCTCCCCAAGCAGTCTGACGCTTTGGTCGTATCTTCACTCGGGCGATGTTTTCCTTAGACATATCAATTTGTCAACAGTGTGAAACTCGCAGCAGGCATTGCGTTAGTCTGTCGGAGGTGTTCCCTTGTGATGGAACTGCAAATGTGATTGTAGGACACACTTGTCGGCAGTTGTGACGGCCACGTAGAGGAAACGTTGCGTAGAGTCTTACCACTCGTTGGGCAGAGTGTGTTCGTTACCGGAGATGTGTCGCCACACGCCAGACGACCGAGAAGTCGTGTTATCGTTGTTGGCTTCCTGTTACTTCACTTCCGCAGCGTGCATCTTCAGTACCTGCAAGGGCCTCGCTGTTGCGGTAATAGCGTTGTGAAACAAACCTACTTTTTTTCAGGTGTGATAAAAAGAATGTCCTAACAGGAACCCGGCACTTGTGACAAAGTACTGTAATGTCCTTCCGATTCTAAACGAAAAACAGGTCACAGATTAAACGTAGCTAGCCATTTGAAAATATGTTTACTTATGTGACGATGAAAATGAATGGACGTAGTTTTCTCGTACGATGTTCTAAGAATCATGGATGAAGGGAAACAGGGAGATTCCTAGATTTCCAGAAAACGTTTGACATAGAGCCCTACAGCAAACTGTTGACGAAGGTTCAATCATATGGAATAGGCTTTTTGGCTGTGAGAGTCTTGTGAAAACATTTAACCACAGAAACCAGTACGTCGTCTTGGACAGTGTGTGTTCATCAGAGATAAGCGAAGTTTGATAGCACTGCTCTTGTTCTTTATATACATAAACTATCTGACAGATAGATTGAGCAGCGATATTGCAGTTGTGTCGTTGAGTAACTGTAGGAGGATGCAAGGTGAGTTAATATCTATTCCGTGTGACGAATAGCTTGCTCTAAATGTAGAGAAATGTAAGGTATTGCAGATGAGCAGACAAAACAATCCTGTACTCTTCGAATATAGTTGTAGCGCTGTGCTGCCGACACAGTTACATCTACTAAATATCTAGAAGTAACTTTGCAAAGGGACTTGAAATGGAACGAGCGGTTTAGATCGGTTGTAGGGAAGGCGAATTGTTGACTTCAGTTGATTAGGGGAATTCTAGAAAAACTTAGCTTATCCATAAACGAGAGCGTGTCCATTCTCGAATACTGCTAGAGTATTTCGGATCTCTGTAGGGTCGGATTAAAGGAAGACATCGAAGCTATTTAGAGGCAGCTGCTAACTTTCTTACTGGTAGGTTTGGTCAACCAGCATTTAAGACTGACGGCAGAGTGATTGTGCTGCCACCTATTGAGACACCAGTTAGAAGCTATCGATAGGGGGAGGTGAAACGAGCCGCCACGGCTCAGTGGGAATTGTCAGAAGAACGGCAGCGGATTTTCTCAAAAGGTTACTGTGTAACTTTAAATATCCGTATTGTCTATGAAACTATGCTGCAGCCTCGATTGTGTACTTCACCTAAGGCCAATATGGATGTATAAAAGCGAAGCATGCAGAATGTCTTATTCCCACCCACTCCGTAACTAGATAAATGTAACAAGAAAGGAAACGACTCGTAGCATTATGGATTTTCCCCGGCCGTGCACTGAACATAGAGATCTGAAGTAATGTCATGGATGTAGATGTTGGAATCTCTCAAAACCAGACGACCAGCCTGTCGTTAACTGAAATATCCCAGATTTTTCTCTATGCATTCGAGCACTCTAATGTATTAATGTATTAATAACGGCCCTGCATCGTTAAGTGTTAAAAGTGTGTATTTTTTTCATTTTAATCATTAAGTAACGTTCTGTATATGGAGGTTCTTTGATCCGAAATGGCTATTTTCTTTCGTGGCTGGATTTTTTACTTCGACTCCTGTGAAACAGAGGAAATGCCAAGGAGGACCGTTCTGGAGAACAGTTTCGTAGTGGTTGTGTGCGTAAAGTAAAACAATTTTTCCTCCGAGTGATGGGGAAGTAGGCGATACGGAAGACATCCATTCGAGGAGTCATCACCGATGAATTTGTTAGCAGGCTTTAAGAATCTCGTGGGTCGCTTCCACCCTCTACGTGTTTTCTTCGCTCGCCGGATACTCTGTCTGTGTGTGTGTCCCTTGCCCGGCCTGCCATTGGCCGGTGGCGCTCTAACGCCCTCTGTGATTGGCTTGTTGCAGGGGAGAACTCGCGGCGTGGCCCCTACCAAAGCGGTGGTGTGCAACAATTAAAAGGTAGGTAAAAGCTCGGGCGCCCACGGCTCCTCCCGGGGGCTTTTAAGAGCAATACAATTAACCCCTGCGCCCCGTTTATTAAGTTTGCTCGCGACTGGTAATTCTGTTTGTCTGTCCTCAGCGGCTAACGCAATATCGCAGACGGCGACGGAGACATTTTTTTTATCCCTCTCCTCCACGTCTCTCCACACGCAATTAGCAACGTAATGGAGTTTGGGCGGGTTCCGCACCACTTGCGGCCGATGGCGCTCCGCTGGCGATTCGGCCAACGGGCGACGCAGCTGGCGAGCTCTCCGCCGTTCACTAGGGCAAAGTAATCGTCCCCCCCCCACCCCCACCCCCCAGTTCCTTCTGCTAGTTTCTCAACATTCCTCAAAAGTCGTCTCACGGAAAAAGATTATTGCCCAATCCCAAGGAGTTTCCAAACTCTGTTGCCGTATACGAACGCATGCAGACATCTCAGTGAACTTCTCTATACTGCACTTAAAACTTCAGCAAGTCCTTTATCCGGTAAACAGGGCGATTCATTTTTTTGGTGGTTAAACGAGTCTCTTTCTTGACACCGAATCTTGATTTTTTCATGGTCCTCTACTGTTCAAGGAAACAGAAAACCTTAGAAGTAATTACTTTTTCTAATTATTATTAATAAGAGTAGAAACAGTGATGGTGATAGAGGTAGTATCGTGTAGGTGGTAATATAGCATAATTTATGTAGTAATCTGCAAAAGGATGAGTACAGCTGAGTTTAAATTTTAAGTGACAGACTACAATGCGATAAATAAATGTTCAAGAAACACCGTGAAAAGCGAGTGCAAGACACCAGTATAGTATACATGAGGAATATTAAGGAAAATCTAGCTAGGTGTACAACGATAAATAAAGTATGATTTTTCAGTTTGATTTCTATAGTACAACCTGTGTTGAAAAGAAATAAGGTAATACTGACACACTATTACGAATGTTGGCGACAGTTTAGAATTAATTTACTTCAGTAGTTATACGAGAGCATACTGTTATAAGTAGGTGATAAAAAAACCAAATTACGAGTACGTCCTCGTGTTCAAGAAATATGGTAGACTCCTAAAAACCGAAGGAAAACTTTTATTGCGTACATTCATCTGAAACGCAACGCTGATGACTTGGGCACGAGCAGATTTGATTTTTGCCGTTATTTCCTTGTCAAACGTTCTCACTGTATTCCGTATTTTATATTTTTGCGTATACTATTCAATTTATTTTCGGCACGATAGTTTATTTTCTTCAATTTTTATTTTTTTGTAGCTCTGAACATAAGCTACATTATCGATTGCATAGGAAATGGTTCTTTCGCTTTCTGTTGGTCGGCTACATCAGGAATAACGAAAGAAAAGAAAAAAAATGCGCTTCTGGCATCGTCGACGTAAATACTTTGTTGCAATGAGCTCCATTAGTGATGAAGTTGTATTTGCATTAAGTGATTACAAGATAGTATTTTATTGAGTGCACTGGAACTGAAGAATCTAAAATAGGTTGAAAATCTTTTGACTTGTTCGTAATGTTGTTCACGTAGAATAGATGCAATCTCGGTTTTGTAACGTTAGATTGTCGTTGACATGGGTGTGCCATGTACATTATTCCCCACATACGGCAAACGACACTACTGTATATTCTTTCCACCTGCCTGTTTTTCTGTTTGATTTTATATTGAAACATGTTTCCTTGACGGATCCGTGGCTAACTGAGCATGGATTACTTCTGGTAAGGGAAAGGAGTAAGAGGATAAGGTGAGAATCAATAAACGGTAGAACCTTATTGTGATCTGTAGTAGTTAAGCGCAGCGGAGTTTCGGATTAACCTTAATCATAACATGCTTCAATCAGCCTGCAATGCCACTTCGTAGATTCAAGTGTAATATTATTTTGCTTTATTATTCCTAGGTTGTATCAGCGACGGTAATATAATACAGCTGACACAGCCGATGAATGTTCCTAATAAGATGTATACTGTCTGTCCTCTACAAGCGCTCCAAACCTATTACATTGCAAACAATTGTAGTTGATGTATATTTTCCTGCGAGAGACATAAAATAAATTTGTAGGAGAGAAAGAGAAAGAGAGAGAGAGAGAGAGAGAGAGAGAGAGAGAGAGAGAGAGAGTTGCATTCGGCACTTTCTCAGTGTCTAGCACAAAGCGAACGAAAGTTGGTGTACTACGGAAGAGGAGATACCGGACAATTAAAAAGAGGCGCGTACACAAGACGTAATGGTACAATCTGCTTGACATCACTCATTGCTGATCTTCCGTTGCGTCGTTAGCCGACGGACTTTTTACCAGGATAGTCATGGAGGGACCGCATTCTGTCTGCGATGAGCACTGTTTCGAACTACACATCAAAGTGCTTTCATGAAAGAATGAGCCCTTGTTTTAAAATAATACACTGTGTTATGAAAAAATGTCCCGTTGATGTTGAGGTCATTCTAAATGAAGCATTAACGTATTTTAGTAAGATGGGGGAAGAACTGTGCGTGATCTCACTGAAACAGTCATCTTGGGATTCGACTGGATTGGTTTTAGTGGTATTACTGAGAGTTACGTGAATGAAGAGTAAGGTTTTAATCGACTCGGAGGTGCCGGCCGGTGTGGCCGAGCGCTTCTAGGCGCTTCAGTCTGGAACCGCGCGACCGCTCCGGTCGCAGGTTCGAATCCTGCCTCGGGCATGGATGTGTATGGTGACCTCAGATGTTAAGTCCCATAGTGCTGAGAGCCATTTGAACCATTTGACTCGGAGGTAGCAGATTCGAATCTTGGCGGAGGGAATAATCATCATTGCCCGTATGTGGCTGGTGAAGAGAGGATAGGTGGTGTATAGGTGCTGCTCATCGGACATTGCGCCAGTATCCTCGGTTAAATTCCAGACCTCTCTGCAGTATCGTGGAATGAGGACATCCGACGCTGTTGATGGTATCCGTGCATCGGAAGGAAAGGCTAAGCTCGGGAGTTCCTTGGTCGTATTGCAGCAGACGAGACTATGTGCCCTTCCTTCACACAGTCAGCAGTAACACAAAAGCGAAACAAGAGCGCCATACGCTTTCGTCACAGTCACCAGCAATTTGCGAAGGGAAGGTGTCAATGTGCGCGAGGAAGGGAAACCTTCCCAAGTAGGCGGCTCAATCTACCCCAAGGCGTTTGCTGGCCGACTTGCCATACGACTTCCTTGCGCCTAATCACAGCGCGCTCTCTCTCTCTCCCCCCTCCTCTCTCCCCCCTCCTCTCTCCCCCCTCCTCTCTCCCCCCTCCTCTCTCCCCCCTCCTCTCTCCCCCCTCCTCTCTCCCCCCTCCTCTCTCCCCCTCCTCTCTCCCCCCTCCTCTCTCCCCCCTCCCCTCTCTCCCCCCTCCTCTCTCCCCCCTCCTCTCCCCCCTCCTCTCTCCCCCCTCCTCTCTCCCCCCTCCTCTCCCCCCCTCCTCTCTCCCCCCTCCTCTCTCCCCCCTCCTCTCTCCCCCTCCTCTCTCCCCCCTCCTCTCTCCCCCCCTCCTCTCTCCCCCCTCCTCTCTCCCCCCCTCCTCTCTCCCCCCCTCCTCTCTCCCCCCTCCTCTCTCCCCCCTCCTCTCTCCCCCCTCCTCTCTCCCCCCTCCTCTCCTCCCCCCTCCTCTCTCCCCCCTCCCCTCTCTCCTCGCCCTCCCCTCTCTCTCGCCCTCCCCTCTCTCTCCCCCTCCCCTCTCTCTCCCCTCCCTCTCTCTCCCCCTCCCCTCTCTCTCCCCCTCCCCTCTCTCTCCCCTCCCCTCTCTCTCTCTCACCCTCCCCCCTCTCTCTCTCACCCTCCCCCCTCTCTCTCTCACCCTCCCCCCTCTCTCTCTCACCCTCCCCCCTCTCTCTCTCACCCTCCCCCCTCTCTCTCTCACCCTCCCCCCTCTCTCTCTCACCCTCCCCCCTCTCTCTCTCACCCTCCCCCCTCTCTCTCTCACCCTCCCCCTCTCTCTCTCACCCTCCCCCCTCTCTCTCTCACCCTCCCCCTCTCTCTCTCACCCTCCCCCCTCTCTCTCACCCTCCCCCCTCTCTCTCACCCTCCCCCCCTCTCTCTCACCCTCCCCCCTCTCTCTCACCCTCCCCCCTCTCTCTCACCCTCCCCCCCTCTCTCTCACCCTCCCCCCCTCTCTCTCACCCTCCCCCTCTCTCTCACCCTCCCCCTCTCTCTCTCACCCTCCCCTCTCTCTCTCACCCTCCCCCCTCTCTCTCTCACCCTCCCCCCTCTCTCCCTCCCCCCTCTCTCCCTCCCCCCTCTCTCCCTCCCCCCTCTCTCCCTCCCCCCTCTCTCCCCCCCCTCTCTCCCTCCCCCCTCGCTCCCTCCCCCCTCTCTCCCTCCCCCCTCTCTCCCCCCTCTCTCCCTCCCCCCTCTCCCTCCCCCCCTCTCCCTCCCCCCTCCCCCCCTCGCCCCTCCCCCTCTCCCTCCCCCCTCTCTCCCTCCCCCCTCTCTCCCTCCCCCTCTCTCCCCCCCCTCTCTCCCCCCCTCTCTCCCCCCTCTCTCTCCCCCTCTCTCTCCCCCTCTCTCTCCCCCTCTCTCCCCCTCCTCCCTCTCCCCCTCCTCCCTCTCCCCCTCCTCCCTCTCCCCCTCCTCCCTCTCCCTCCCCCCTCTCCCCCTCTCTCTCCCCCTCCTCCCTCTCCCTCCCCCCTCTCCCCCTCTCTCTCCCCCTCTCTCTCCCCCTCTCTCTCCCCCTCTCTCTCCCCCTCTCTCTCCCCCTCTCTCCCCCCCTCTCTCTCCCCCTCTCTCTCCCCCTCTCTCCCCCTCCTCCCTCTCCCCCTCCTCCCTCTCCCCCTCCTCCCTCTCCCCCTCCTCCCTCTCCCCCTCCTCCCTCTCCCCCTCCTCCCTCTCCCCTCCTCCCTCTCCCCCTCCTCCCTCTCCCCCTCCTCCCTCTCCCCCTCCTCCCTCTCCCTCCCCCTCTCCCCCTCTCTCTCCCCCTCCTCCCTCTCCCTCCCCCCTCTCCCCCTCTCTCTCCCCCTCTCTCTCCCCCTCTCTCTCCCCCTCTCTCTCCCCCTCTCTCTCCCCCTCTCTCTCCCCCTCTCTCTCCCCCTCTCTCTCCCCCTCTCTCCCCCCTCTCTTTCCCCCCTCTCTCTCCCCCCTCTCCCCCCTCTCTCTCCCCCCTCTCCCCCCTCTCTCTCCCCCTCCTCATCCCCCCTCTCTCCCCCTCCTCATCCCCCCTCTCTCCCCCCTCCTCATCCCCCCTCTCTCCCCCTCCTCATCCCCCTCTCTCCCCCCTCCTCATCCCCCTCTCTCCCCCCTCCTCATCCCCCTCTCTCCCCCCTCCTCATCCCCCTCTCTCTCTCCTCCTCATCCCCCCTCTCTCCTCCTCATCCCCCCTCTCTCTCTCCTCCCCCCCTCTCTCTCCTCCCCCCCTCTCTCTCCTCCCCCCCTCTCTCTCTCCTCCCCCCCACTCTCTCTCTCCTCCCCCCTCTCTCTCCTCCCCCCCTCTCTCTCCTCCCCCCTCTCTCTCCTCCCCCCTCTCTCTCTCCTCCCCCCTCTCTCTCCTCCCCCCCTCTCTCTCCTCCTCCCCCCTCTCTCTCTCCTCCTCCCCCCTCTCTCTCTCTCCTCCCCCCTCTCTCTCTCTCCTCCCCCCCCTCTCTCTCTCTCTCTCTCTATCACACACACACACACACACACAGTCATTTTTTTCTATTTCTCTGTGGACACACTGTCTGCATATAGCTAACATACTTGTGTAGATGAGAAGGGGAAACCTCCTGCTTTTGGTATTTTCTTTTGCTCCAGAAAATGATGATGGAAGGGGGAGGGGGCGGAGGGGCTGCGGTATTCAGTGTTTTCTTCTTACTCACGGAATTACTACACAGTTCCACCTGTGCCGCCGGGCATAAAGTGCAAATCTTACTTCCTTTAATTTGAAACCTATGCTTATCTACATATTGTTCGTCCATATCACCCATAATACACAGAGTACCTTTTTTGTTTTCGTGTATTCTCTCCTGGTATCGGTACGGAGGAGGCAGAAAGATGGAGTCGCGGGGTACACATTCCTCCCCAATTCGTATTGGGGGGGGGGAGAGAACCTTTGTCACCCACTTCCTTCACCTTCACCTTTGCATTTGCTATATCTTCTTTTACCAAGACTCATAGTTCATCGTTATGTTCTTGTCATTTTATCTCCTATCGTCTCAGTATTGACCCGAGCGACTGCACATTAATCGTTCGTTGATTATTAAGGTAAAGGGACTAATAACCGCCCTGTTGAATCCCGTATCATTAGCACCATCATTATTATTATTATTAATTGTATATTTCAAATCTTGACACCTTCACCAATGCATTGCATGAGGAGGGACTCGCACCGGTGACCTCCGCTTTTCGAGACAATGTACTATCTTGAGGCGTATGCTTAATTCACGGGTGGGGGGGTGGGGGAGAAGGGGGGGGGGAACTATAAACCATCAGTAAAGGGCAAACTTAGGTATGGATGTGGGATTATTGTCCGCCAGCTGTTGAGTGGCTACTGACGAGATGTTAAGCTGTGATTTGAAGTGCGGCACCACGTCCTGGCTTGTTCACTGTAGTCGTCATAGTGAAGGCCCCTGTAGGGTGACAAAACTACGACCTGTGCGGCGTACGGAGTCTCGGATGAGTGCGCGCTGGCAGCCGAGACGCGGTCGCGTGGCGTGCTGTGAGCAAGAGCAGCGCAACTCTCGGTTTCTGCGGCAGGAAGCGCTGCCGTTAGCGGCGCCGGAAACCCTGGGGCGGCCAGCGCGCGGGCCGCGCCTAGCTCCCGTTCTGCGCCGCCAGGCTGGCGCACACCTGCGCGTGCGGGGCGTGCTCTGTCCGTGGTCTCGTGGCGCTGCTATCGCACGCTGTCTGATCAAAAGTATCCGGACTGACTGCTAGACGTCGCGAGAGGCGGCGAGTATTGCGTTGTCGGTAGAGGAGCAGTAACAGCATAGGAGAGCTCAATGACTCCGAACGTGGACTAGTCACCTGAGTAACAAATTCATCAGGGATATTTCAACTCTTCTAAAGCTGCCCAAGTGCTGGTTTAGCTGTGGTTGTTCATTCGCCTTTCCTCTTAACAAATACGTCAGCAAGACCAAGCAAATCTCATGTACATATGGACAGCGATTGTCGGGGGATATGGGGGGGGGGGGGGGTATAAAACGTGGGATCCAAAGTGTTATCAGCAGACCTGTTAGCACAATGATTGTGCATAGTCTCTAACATATAGTCTATTAGAGATTATACAGGGTGTTACAAAAAGGTAAGGCCAAACTTTCAGGAAACATTCCTCACACACAAATAAAGAAAAGATGTTATGTGGACATGTGTCCGGAAACGCTTAATTTCCATGTTAGAGCTCATTTTAGTTTCGTCAGTATGTACTGTACTTCCTCGATTCACCGCCAGTTGGTCCAATTGAAGGAAGGTAATGTTGACTTCGGTGCTTGTGTTGACATGCGACTCCACAGTACTAGCATCAAGCACATCAGTACGTAGCATCAACAATTAAGTGTTCATCACGAACGTGGTTTTGCAGTCAGTGCAATGTTTACAAATGCGGAGTTGGCAGATGCCCATTTGATGTATGGATTAGCACAGGGCAATAGCCGTGGCGCGGTACGTTTGTATCGAGACAGATTTCCAGAACGAAGGTGTCCCAACAGGAAGACGTTCGAAGCAACTGATCGGCGTCTTAAGGAGCATGGAACATTCCAGCCTATGACTCGCGACTGGGGAAGTCATCGAAGGTGTGTTCTTTAAATTTTGGAAACAGATGAAAATCAGATGGGGCCAGGTTGGGATTGCATGGAGGATGGCCGATGACAGTCAACCCAAAGCGTCGGTTTGTTGCAGATGTCGCGGCTCTCGTGTGTGTTCTGGTATTGCCATGCTGAAGGAGAGGGTGTTCCATCTGTGGACGAACTCTACAAATTCGAACCTCGATTACAGCACGCTGTTTCTCACGAACCGACACAGTTACGTTACTCAACGCCATGTTCCACACTACAATTCGGAGCCCTCAAGCGACATAGGTCTCCAAATACTTTGACATGAAGAATAAATACACTCCTGGAAATTGAAATAAGAACACCGTGAATTCATTGTCCCAGGAAGGGGAAACTTTGACACATTCCTGGGGTCAGATACATCACATGATCACACTGACAGAACCACAGGCACATAGACACAGGCAACAGAGCATGCACAATGTCGGCACTAGTACAGTGTATATCCACCTTTCGCAGCAATGCAGGCTGCTATTCTCCCATGGAGACGATCGTAGAGATGCTGGATGTAGTCCTGTGGAACGGCTTGCCATGCCATTTCCACCTCGCGCCTCAGTTGGACCAGCGTTCGTGCTGGACGTGCAGACCGCGTGAGACGACGCTTCATCCAGTCCCAAACATGCTCAATGGGGGACAGATCCGGAGATCTTGCTGGCCAGGGTAGTTGACTTACACCTTCTAGAGCACGTTGGGTGGCACGGGATACATGTGGAAGTGCATTGTCCTGTTGGAACAGCAAGTTCCCTTGCCGGTCTAGGAATGGTAGAACGATGGGTTCGATGACGGTTTGGATGTACCGTGCACTATTCAGTGTCCCCTCGACGATCACCAGTGGTGTACGGCCAGTGTAGGAGATCGCTCCCCACACCATGATGCCGGGTGTTGGCCCTGTGTGCCTCGGTCGTATGCAGTCCTGATTGTGGCGCTCACCTGCACGGCGCCAAACACGCATACGACCATCATTGGCACCAAGGCAGAAGCGACTCTCATCGCTGAAGACGACACGTCTCCATTCGTCCCTCCATTCACGCCTGTCGCGACACCACTGGAGGCGGGCTGCACGATGTTGGGGCGTGAGCGGAAGACGGCCTAACGGTGTGCGGGACCGTAGCCCAGCTTCATGGAGACGGTTGCGAATGGTCCTCGCCGATACCCCAGGAGCAACAGTGTCCCTAATTTGCTGGGAAGTGGCGGTGCGGTCCCCTACGGCACTGCGTAGGATCCTACGGTCTTGGCGTGCATTCGTGCGTCGCTGCGGTCCGGTCCCAGGTCGACGGGCACGTGCACCTTCCGCCGACCACTGGCGACAACATCGATGTACTGTGGAGACCTCACGCCCCACGTGTTGAGCAATTCGGCGGTACGTCCACCCGGCCTCCCGCATGCCCACTATACGCCCTCGCTCAAAGTCACATACGGTTCACGTCCACGCTGTCGCGGCATGCTACCAGTGTTAAAGACTGCGATGGAGCTCCGTATGCCACGGCAAACTGGCTGACGGCGGCGGTGCACAAATGCTGCGCAGCTAGCGCCATTCGACGGCCAACACCGCGGTTCCTGGTGTGTCCGCTGTGCCGTGCGTGTGATCATTGCTTGTACAGCCCTCTCGCAGTGTCCGGAGCAAGTATGGTGGGTCTGACACACCGGTGTCAATGTGTTCTTTTTTCCATTTCCAGGAGTGTATGTCGAATGTTAATAACGTTTATTCTATTTAAAAAGCATTAAAGAATTCTCACATAAAAATTCGGAGGCATTACTTTTCAGCACGCCCTTGTATTCTGTGACTTTTCAGGATACTCGAAAAGAGATTGCTCGTATTGTATATCAATGCTATCGTGAGTTGTTGATAAAAAATTACACTCATAGGAAGTTTTGTACCAGGTTGTTATGTGTGACAGATATTTGTAGTGATAAAATGTAATAATGAGACTGCTAAGTGATGCCGCGTTAGTTGTGCATGAGTTATTTATTATTCACCGTGCAGGGTAAAAACTGCTAGATATATCTCAATGTTCTTCAAATCTGGTAGGAAGCCAGCAGTGCTAGAGAATATAACATAGTCATCTGTCATTCGCGGCCGGCCGGTGTGTCCGAGCGGTTATAGGCGCTTCAGTCTGGAACTGCGCGACCGCTACGGTCGCAGGTTCGAATCCTGCCTCGGGCATGGATGTGTGTGATGTCCTTAGGTTAGTTAGGTTTAAGTAGTTCAAAGTTCTAGGGGACTGTTGACCTCAGATGTTAAGTCCCATAGTGCTCAGAGCCATTTGAACCATTTTTCGTCATTCGCGTAAAGTTCTAGCTTCTCCGTTGTGTTCGTTTCCGTCTGAAACCACCTGCCTCTCATTGGGAGAATTTGAATAACGGTTTTCACTTGTTACTCAGAGAAGATCGCTGAATTGAAAGATAAATTAAAAAAAAAAGCATGGAGCGTGCATAGTATTTGATTTTTGTTGGTATATCCCCTTAGCAATGGAAACATTGTAAACTAACAACTGTTTTTTCCATTTTATTGCAAAAAATAAAATCTTCTCCGAAAACTAAATTGATCTTCCCATTTACACCTACACGCTTACCCTGCAATTAACACTTACGTGTTTGTCATTGTGTTCTCAGAGCTGTTTTCAAACTTTTTCTCGACCGTTCTGCTGTCAGATACAATGTGAGGAAAAATGAGGGTCTAAAACTTGCGTGTCAGCTTTGATTTCTCATATTTTATTACGATGGTTATTTCTCCGTATTTAGTTTGCAAAATACCTTTGGGAGCTGGAGTAGAAAGTCGCTGATTGAAATTTCGTAAAAAGGTCCCACTGCAACTAAAACGGCCTTTGTTTTAATGCCTGCCTTCCCATTTCGCTTATCATACCCATCGCTCTCCCCCCTGTTTCGTGATACTGTAAAACAAGCTGACAGTCTTCGGCTTTCTTTAATGTCCTCCGTCCATACTTAAATATGCCATACCGCTCAGCAATACTCCGTAAGATGACAGACAAGCGTAGTGTAAACATTAATTTATCCATTTTACTGATTGTAATAAGCATAGTATTGGCAGTCTCTTAAGCAGAATTGTTGTCTGATCGAAGTGTTCCGGTAATAAAACTTAATCCTTGATCTCCTTCTCCACGACAATTTTAAGTGATGGTTCGTAATTGTAATCCCTAGATATTTAGTTGAATCGACAACCTGTAAACTTGTAATATTTAACGTGTAACCAAATTTTAACGTCTTTTTATCATTTTGCTATTCGTTTTGACCTTCCACTGACTTCGCTGGAGGGTAAAGGACAGCAAAAAGCCTAAGAGGTCTCATCGTATTGTCTCCTACATCGTTCATATAAATTAAAAACTGGAGACTGGCGAACAGCAGATATCACTTCGGTTTCACTAGCACTTAAGACGCGGATGTAGCTTTGCTTCATTTACATATTTACGGTCGCAGTAGCTGTAAGAAATTCCACGTTATGCAGTAGACACACTTCGAGAAACGCGAATTTTACAAGTACAGCCGGCTCCGTGGTTGAAGTGTTCGGTGCCCTTAACAGACAGGCTTTTATCCTAAAAAGTTTTCGGTAGGTATTTATTTTGTTTTAGTTCTTAGTAACAATGTTCTGGATTACTAAAAGTTCTCTGTTCTTCGATCAATATCTTGAACGTTAAAAACATTCTCTTGCGATTTAGTTGGGCTGGAAAGTTACAGAGAATGTTGAATATTCCGTTGTCAGAAGCGACATACGATCTAATGTTAAATTTATTTAGCGCACGGAGACCAGCGGTCCTAAGTATAACACCTCACAAACTTCAACTAAGAGACGTTCTCTGATTTGCGAACACACAAGTGCGGTCTTCGCGATAAGTTACAGGAAAACTGCAGAGCAGGCATATGTTTTAATTACGGGGTGCTCGCCACCGCAAGCGGGCCCCGGCTTTCTGCGGGGTGCCTCTATTTGTCTGTAGGGCGGGGGACACGTCATTACGCGTGACGTACTGGCGGGCCGCGTCCAAATTACCACTGCCGAGAAAAACACACGTCGGGCTGGTTTCACATTTCATTCTAACAGCTATTCCACCAGGGGCTGATCTGATAGTGGTGTCAGGAGGGGCCGGAAAAAAAAGAGGGTAGGCCGTGGGCGCTAGAGGCCGTTATCCGGCGCCTGTCGGCGTATTTCGTGGCGGCGCGAGGCGCTGACTGAGTTAGGAACTGTGGTGCGCTATCGGCCAGCCAGATGTGATTTACTCTCCGCTGCAGCCCGGCTGCCCCAGGCGTTTTTGCGTCAAGCCGCTGAGGAGCGAAGGCGTGCACACCACACCACACCACACAACACAACACCGCTACCTTTGGGACCTGCTTTCTGACGGCTACAAAACTAACCTGTGACATTCTTCTGATAGGTGTAATTACACCAAAAGTTCCGTTGCCCCGCATACCAGAAACATTGTTTGCATTGAGTTAAGTTCACTGGTACAAATAGGAGTTCCACAAATCTCAGTTCAGGGTTCGCGTCTATTCCCTTTATTACCTTCAAATTTTCATACTTGCAAACAGAGTTAGCACTGAAAGTTCTTGGTAGATTGAAGGTAAGACAGCAGCACAGGCTCATGGCACGACGTGACAGAGTACTGTTTATATGAAATCGTATGAGAAGAACGTACTGCACAGCGCAGTACTGCGAAGCAAAATATTGACCAGCTGGCCGACTGTGACACCCCGTGCGGCGTCGCGGAGTTCCGTTTTTCGCTAGTACGGTAAGTTTTGACATGGGAAACAAAAGTTTGTTTACCAAAATGGCGTAAGACGAGGAAAAGTTAACTGTATGTAACTGGATATCCAGAGTTATGACCTTCAAAATGAACATTATATGAATAGCACCAGAAAAAGCAACAACTGGAAAGAAATTGGCAAGGAAATGGGAGTAAGCATAAATTACGAATACCTGCAAATTACTTTCTTTTTATTTTGTGAAACGGACTAGTAGGTCTCCATTTTTTATGAGTACATGCTTAGTATTACGTTTTTACTAGTTATTTTCTCTTCGACGACATTCTTTTTTACCTTGTCGTTTTTCCAGACCAAACTGTCTTTCGCGAAATTGAAATAATCTTTGAATCTATCCCGTATCTGGATAGCATTATTTACGAAATTGCCTCCTATTTGAGGAAGGTCTCGTAATTGTATATCTTCAGTCTCGTCGTTGTCTAACAACACTATATCATGGGTTAGAAAATAATGCAAGACAGATGTGGCAAGACTCGAGGTCTCTACGTGTTCATTTGGCACAGTATCCCAAAAGCGTTTTGTGGAACTCCTCGGGCTCTGTTAAGTCTGTAATCGTATAGTTTTTCCGATTGATACCAGGAGTAAGGTCCCATCAAGAGGTTTTTAGTTAAAATATTCACACGACTCCAGCTCTCGTGCCTGGTAATTCTTTTGGCTCTGGTATGTTCAAGGTCTGTGTTTCCAGTTTGGTACTAAATCCTCGCATCACTTTTCTTTCCAAGGTCACCGACTTTCACACACACGAATTTATAGTCTTCATCCTCACGTAACAAAGAAAGTATTATCACATCCCCGTTACTTTCATCCATTTTACTCTGAGGTTGCTGAACGACTTACATGTAAAATTTGCTACGTATTCTCGCGCCACTGCAATTCACATGCGGCGTACTAAATAGATCGGCGTTGTGCCGCGCCTCTCTGCTGGAGTGCAGTTCCTCTCAGTGCGATATTATCTTCAGTGTGCCAGGCTGTGACTGAAACCAGGGACTTTTGCCTTTCACATCAAACGCTGCATCGACTGAACTGTCCAGCCCCGACTCGCCACCCACCCTTACATCTTCACTTCCGGCAGTTGCCCCTCTGCTATTTTCCAGTCTTTGCGGGAGGTACCTCCGGAACTAGCACTTCTGGAAGAAAGGATATTGCGGAGCATTCGCTTAGACACAGCCACTGACATTATCTACTGAAAAACTCCAAATTGACAAAACTCATATTTTGGAGAGGACTTAAGATTATATTTTAGGAACTGAGGAATCTTGTAACTTATCTACAGTTCCACAACTTTGATAATAACCGTTCATATAAAAAGGTACTAATTTTGGAGTAGTGGACTTCCATTGGACTTCATTAAAACAAAGTATACATCCGTTTCCAGACTAACATAAGCTCATTTTGTTTCACTGTTTTGTGTTCCGTTTAATTAACCACTACTCTACCAAAAAGGAAGGCGGTCATCAATGAAAGATGGCTGTTTAGACAGACCAATTTTGGTTGGGGACGAGAGTTAAGAGTTGCCGGCGGGGCGGTTGGAGGGGTGGGGGAGGGGGGACGCTCCTCGGCGACTGGCGTGTCACGTGATGCTAGGGATATCTGCAGACCTTGTACTAGCTTTCGGCGCGACATTAGTTGTGCACAGGATGGAACATGCGCCATCACTACCAGATTATAAGTCCCCGATGCGTGGGACAAATCTGAATCCGTGCGAGCACTGGGGCTTCCTCGTGTTACAGTCTAAAGGTCGTACTAGAAGATTAAACAGCTGCTGTCAACACCGTTCTGTTGACAGGGTTCGCCGTCGACTGGACCTGCGGAATGGCACGACACAATGCAGCAAGTCACTCACCAATATAACTCTGGAGCCGACAACAACAACAACAACAACAACAATAACAATCAATCAATCAATACCCTGCTATGTTACTCTGAGCCACCACCTCCATATGACGTACTGAAGCGATCGCCCCAAATGTGCATTTCTGGTTACGCACATCACAGGACGTAGGTAATATGAACGCAGTAACACCGCCATTGGAGGTGCCAACATATGGAAAAAGTTGTCTTGGCCTGACTACGCGCAGTACACATTTATTACCAGGGTGCGACTACATTGAAAATCGCATGAGTCTATGCATCTAGCTTGCCAATAGGTCTCCATGGTACAGGTATTGTCGTGTGGGGAATGTTCACACGGCATGAAACGTAGGCCCTGATACATCTGCCTTCGTCTCTCACCATCGAGAGATGCAGAAAGATCCGAAACAGATGAAAGGCTATGTAGAAACGTATAGGTATTCCGTCAGATGTAATCGAGTATGTGGGTGAATATGCTTCTCTTCTAGTAGCACTGTACCATAGGTCGGTGGAGGAGCACAGCCTTCCTAGTGATTCGAAGAAGTGCGGTCATTATCGTTTTCAAGAAAGATTGTCGAACAGATGCACAAAACGATAGGCTTATGTTGCTGACAGTATTTAGTAGAATTTTGGAAAGTGTTTAATGCTCGGGTATTACGACATTTGTTGAGACCGAAAATCTTCCCAATAGGAATCATCATGGATTCCGAAAACAACGATCGTATGAAACCCAGCACGCTCTACTCTAACACGAGACCCGGAAAACAGCAGACATACCAGCGCCGAGGTTAATGTCACGTTTCTGACTTACAGAAGGCGGTCTATAGTTCCACACTGCCACTTTGTGAATAAGAGCGCACGGAATATCAGACCATCTTTGTGACTGGACTGAAGAGTTCCTGGCAAACCGAACACAGCATGTCATTCTCAAAGGGGAGAAACTTTCAGACGTAAGTCACTCCGGTCGTACTCCAGTGGAGTGTTATGAAAGCAGTACCGTTCACAATTTGTATATAAATGAGCTTCTGGATGACTAGGATTTTCACTAATGTTGCTGTTTTGCTGTTGTACACAGAGAACTCGCAACGCCATCGAACTGCAGCGGAATGCAGGAAGGAAGAGGTGCAGATGTTCGATACTTGGTTCAGGGATGGGCAGTTATCCCTCAACATCAACAAATGTAATACATTACTTGTAAATAGACAGGAAGTCCTATTCTTGTTTGGTTAAACGATTCCAGAATAACCATTGGAAGCAGTCACATCCATTAAATATCAAGGAGTATACATGCTCAGCAATTTAGAGTGAAATGTCCACATTAAACTAATTGCAGGTAAGGCCAATGCTGGACTGATATACATTGGAACAATCCTCAGGAAGTATAATAGACTCAAAAAAATGGTTCAAATGGCTCTGAGCACTATGGGACTCAACTGCTGAGGTCATTAGTCCCCTAGAACTTAGAACTAGTTAAACCTAACTAACCTAAGGACATCACAAACATCCATGCCCGAGGCAGGATTCGAACCTGCGACCGTAGCGGTCTTGCGGTTCCAGACTGCAGCGCCTTTAACCGCACGGCCACTTCGGCCGGCTATATAATACACTCACGAAGGAGATAACTTACAAAACACTCGCTCGACCAATGCCTGAATATTGCTCGTCAGTCTGGGATCCGTACCAGATAGGATCGAGAACGCATAGAGAGCTGATCCAAAGAATAACAGCGTGTCTCGTTACAGGTTGTTTATTTTATTAGTAACTGCGAAATCCTCACGGTGATGCTCAGCAACTGCAGTAGCAGACGTTAAGAGAGGCGTTATGCATCATTATGTGATTTACCGTCAAAATTCCGAGAGCGTACGTTCCTAGAAGAGTCGTGAATATATATTTATTTCTCCTATATTTATCTAGCGAAAAGACTGAAAGTAAAATTAAAGAGATTGTAGTTGAGACGACAGATTACCAACAATTGTTCTTCCTACTGACCATTCGTGAATGGAACATGAAAATTGCTAACTGACAGTTATACTCAAAGTACCCTCAACTGCACACCGTAAAATGGCTAGCGAGGTATACAGGTAGATGTGTGTCTTTTTGTTTGGCTATGCGGCATTCTGCAGGCGACCTGCACTTTCAACACGGTCCATTTCAGAACGGTTTGAGGAACATAGCAGCGATGGTGGTTGTCTCTAGAGACCCGCCCCTCTCCTTAGTTCCCCGCCCCTTTTCCCTCTCGTCCTTCGACCACTTGATCAGAACCCTGTTGACAACAGATGAGACGCTATCGGCGATATGTGTATGTATTAGACGTAGCTCCGGGAATTATTCTTGCGTTGTGGGTGAAGGTTGTGCGCTAGTGGACATAGTATCTCCAACAAAGCATTCATCATCTTAGGGAGTCTATACTACAAAGCTTTGCCCGTCATCTTCAGGTCAAAACCCATTGCTACACGCTGCTAGGTGGGTGCGTTTAATTCAGCTGCTCCTAAGTCTGTGTGGAACGAAGCAGAAACAGTCGAAGGGGTGTACGTTCTATGGGCTCACGTCGAGGGAACCTAGTTTCTACTGCTCGTTAATGACCCGCAGCATCTGTCACTATCGTTTACTGTCCTGACTCAGTATTATTCTCCTTGAACAAGACGAGGCACCGGTAAATTCTGGAAACTTTTAAGTCGTATATTAAGGGAGATGGACTATGAAATTTTTTCGCTTGTGTGTTGTGGATGTCGTTCGTGTGTTTCGTTTACAAAATGTTTACTTCTTCCGGATGGTAGGCTGCATCGTGTTGTTCACCAGACGTCTCTGGATACTGAAGTAAGAGACCCATTAAGGAATAGATGACTAGGATCTTGTTGTATGTAAGAAATATATACGTCAATTAAGGTGACAGATGTACTTTGCGCCGGCCGGTGTGGCCGTGCGGTTCTAGGCGCTCCAGTCTGGAACCGCGTGACCGCTACGGTCGCAGGTTCGAATCCTGCCTCGGGCATGGATGTGTGTGATGTCCTTAGGTTAGTTAGGTTCAAGTAGTTCTAAGTTCTAGGGGACTGATGACCACAGATGTTAAGTCCCATAGTGCTCAGAGCCATTTGAACCATTTTTTTGATGTACTTTGCAATACTGACAGTCTGCATTGCTCATTGGCATCACTGTAAGTGTATACACCGACGGAAAAAAATCGCAACACCAAGGAGGAGTTGTGCGACATCTTGGTAGACGTGTTTCCACACTAATGAAAGATGATGTCTGTTCAGATTTCGCGCCAGTAGCATAAGAGTGGCGTTAGTAGCGCCACTATGAGGATGCAAATCAGGTTTGCTTTAAACGCTGTAACGGTCGTGAGCGTTAGTTACCTTTGAGATTAGACGTGGTGACTTAATGACAGTCCAGAATGCCTTTAAGGCGATAGAGACCCCATTATCAACACTTCACTGAGTTTGAATGACCATCGCCATTTGCCGCTTCGGTGGTGTCAAGCGAGAGCTCATTGGAGGGTAGGTTGGGAGATATGTTTTTTGATAAAATATGGTTCTGCCTCAGTGCAAATGGGAATTTGCAAACAACCTGTCTGCGTGCTAGACATAGTGGACCTACACCTGGAGTTGTGGTCTGGGCTGTGATATCCTATGACAGCAGGAGCACTGTCGTGGGTCTCCAACGCACAGTGACTGCAAATTCGTACGTCAATCATGTGATTCGACCTGTTGAGCTGTCATTAATCAGCAGCATTGCAGGGGAGTTTTCCAACAGTATAACGCTATTCAACATACCGCTTTGTAAACAAACATGCTCTACAGTGTGTCGACATACTGCCTTGGCCTGCTCGATCGCAAGATCTGTCACCAATCGAGGACATACGGAACGTCATCGGACAACAACCCCAGCGTCATCCACAAACAACATTGACGTCCTGTATCCAGCGACAAAACGAAACAGTCATGGAAGTCCACCCTAAAAATTTACAACCGGCACCTGTAAAGCATAATGCATGCACCTTTGCATGCTTGCAATTAACTTTCTGGCGGTTGCACCGATTATGTACTAGCATCTCACATTTTCAATGGCTTATCTCGCCCCTACATTAACATGTGATTTTTGAATGTGAATCATGTATGTTACCTAGACAAATGAATTCTCGAAATTTCATTACTCTAAATTATCTTTTTTGTGTTGCGTTTTTTTTCGTCAGTTTAATTGTAGTCTGTGTGTTTATTTATTTTATTTTTATTTAATGGTGGTTGTGGTTACAGACTGATATGTAGCATAGCACGAAGTGTGTTGTATTTGAAAAGTCGTAGTTTGGTTGTTAGTACTATGAAAATCGTTTTGTTTTTAATATGTTGCAGTTATATTTACGTGTCTGTTGAAAGTCCCTGGCCTCCCATTTAAAAGTTTTTAATGTGTACGAAGGCGTTAAAAAAGACATCCATACTCCCGTGGAGGCCCGCTTAGTTTTTCAGCTGCTGTTTGGGTAATGTGTTCAAATTGTTCGCTACGCCATCATCGATCGTATCTCGAGACTCTTGTACCCGTCAAGTTGATGGCATCATCGATCAGTCGAAGCGGTATCGCGTTGGTTACTAATACCTTCACTTATAACATTGTTGAAAGGAACAGTCGTTTCGATAACTAGAGAGCTGTGTTTAGTTTATTGGGGATATTCTTTAATTAGAAGAAAAATAATTTTAGCTGTTACGGAAGTAGTACCTGTGGTTTCGGCGGCAGCGTGTTTGGCTTCCGCGAGACAAAGAGGTGCGGGCGGGGTCCAGCAGGTAGCCGGTGTTTTGGCTGGCGCCGCGCCGGCAGCATCCGGCCGGGCCCGGCCTGGCTGTTACGCAAAGCGCCGCCGGCGGGCCGGGTTTTTTGCGGCCGCTCTCGGGCCCCGGCTGGTCCCCGCTCCCCCATCCCTCCCGGCCTGGCCTGCTCTGGTCTGGCTGGAGCTGCACCACGGAAATGTGACCCAGCAGCTCGGCCCGGCCCGTTCATTCATAAAGCCGTCCTGAGCGCCGCCCGTTACTCTAATGGACGTCCGGCGCGGCGGCTGCGCTGCGCTGCGCCGCGCCGTGCCGGCGGTCGTTCACCTGCGCCCGCCGCGGTCCCGGGTTCGTGCACCGCCGCTGCCTCTGACTCACACACCACTCCCCTTCACTGTTCGCCACTTATCGCGCTTCCTGAGTACTTGCCCGGCGCTGTTTCGCTCGCGTCCGCGGCTGTGCAGTTGTCAGGTCCCTTTGGCGTAATCTTCTTAATTGACTTTGGCACCTGTGACGGCAGCCACGTCCATCCATCAGACTGTCTTCCATGTGCGTCCGTCGCGCCCTAGCCGGTTTATCTGCTTACCGTCAAGTGACTCGTCGGTTACATCTCGCCTATTTACCGGCTACCGCCTTTATTTATTTGTTATCTGTCCGTTTCACGTTACGTTGCTTCTTCTGCACCTACGTACACTCCCGCAAGCCACCATACGGAGCATGCCAGATGTTACCTTGTACCACTGCTAGTCATTTCCTTTCCTGTTCTACTTGGAAATGGAACGAGGGTAATCGAGCCGTTACTTGTCTTATCCTGTCTTCACAATCCTTACGCGATATGTTCGTTGATGGCAGAAGAATCGCTTTGCAGTCTGTCGTAAATGTCAACACTCTAAACTTTCTTGTGTTCCGCGAAAAGAACCTGTGCTTCCCTCCAGGAATTACAATTACAGTTCACAGAGCATTCCGTAATATCCGCATGTTGTTCGAACATACTGGAAGCAATTTCGAAGCGCTTGTTTGAATTGCTTCGATGTCTTCGTTTAATCCGATATGGTGGGGATTGCACCCACTCAACCAGTAGTCAAGAATGGGTCGCACAAATGTTCTCTATATGATCTCATTTATAAATGAAGTATGACTCCTAGAATTCTCTTTATCAACCGAAGCCACCATTCGCAACCTACAACCGAGCTCACGTTGTCGGTTCATGTCAAGTGGTTTTGCAACGTTACACCTTGATATTTAATCGAAGTAACTGTGTCGGTAGTACAGCACTAAAACTATATTCGAACAGTACAGTAACTTTTTCGTAATCATCTGCATTTGCTTCCATTTTTCTGCTCCCTTAGCTAAGTGTCAGCGTGTCTGGCTGCCATGCAGCAGGCCCGGGTTCGATTCCTGGCTGGGTCTGAGATTTTCTCCTCTCGGGGTGTGGATGTTGTGCTGTCATCATCATTTCGCCATCATCCACACGGAAGTCGCCCCACGTAGCGTCAACTGGAAAGGCTTACAACTCGGCAGTCCAACTTTCCTAGGTGGCAACTCCTGGCCAACAATACCATACTATCATTTCATTCCATTTTTTCTGCATTTAGAACAATGTCATTAATTACACCATATAGAGCTTGTGTGCCTCCTACTGTACCCTCATACGGCCAATCAACAACGATACTTCACTGCACACTACAGCCTCATCATCAAACAGTCGCAGATTGTCGCTCACCCTTTCCGTCAGATCGAGAGAACAGGGAGTGGAGTGGTCCTGTCACACTTCTGTGGGGTACTGCGACGAGGTGTTGTACGATGTGGTGTCGCTATGGATGAGATGTAGAAATCATCCTGGTACCAAACACATTTCTGTCGAAAAGCTGCTATGGCATTGCCGAGTGTGACGTCCCAATCTGACGTACAGAACGAAGTTCATTGTTTCGGAAGACATGAGGTCAGAGAACCTCACCTTCTCCCCTGTATATTGCCCAAGAAACGTTCGCATATGGCAACAAGTCAAAACTAAAACTGTCGCACCAGGCCTATCACTCCTGTAATCGGTGAGCAGACACCTTCCACCCTTTCGATAATGGGCTCCAGATCATGGCCCTACCAGCTGTTACGCAGCTGTCTACAGGGGATTTTGTGGACTCAGTGATCAGACGGACGATCTTAAGTGAATGATGCAGTAGATTACCTTTGGCAAGACCTTTTAGTACCCATAATGTCCACCACTAAGCAGTGCGGATCCTCCCTCTTGTCTCTACCGTGACCGACAGACTTTTCTTTGGATGTCTCCGTTCAGTCGTTTTCCGGAACTGTTGACAGTGACACAAGCTGTAGATCACAGAAAATTCGGCCTATACCTCTGCGTAATTGACGATGCATATAGCGCTTAAACAATTAGCGCAAGTACCTCCCCCCCCCCTCCCCCTACCTCCCTTATAATTCCAGTACGGCTTCACATTACTAGAATCCCATGGTGCTTTATTATTGTAGTGCAGTGACAGCTGCTCAGTGTAGATTGCCTTTCTAATGTGTGTGTCCCAGCAAAGATTTTAATTTCAAGGCTGAATTACCAAGCCTCTTATTACACTCCGATAAATCTGACATAATAATGTTTCCCCCAAACCCATTGCTATGTAACATTGCCTGTAACATACAAGTAGAAATAACATATCAGATAACCTGAAATTTGTTCTTGTAGTAATTTATTATTATTTGTCTTGTGCTCTCATTATATCGCCATTCTGATTAAAATACTTGCCCTTATATCGACTTTAACACATCTAAAGAACAACAAATTACATCTCTGTACAAAGTAGGCTTATGCCATATCTCTCTGTCAAGATCTTTGTTACAAGCAACAGTTGTAAAGCGCTTGCTGGATGCTGGTAAAGTGTCACTGTTAAAGTGTAAACTAATATAGTTCGTGTGAAAGTGTTCTGGACATCAAAATGGAGGCAGACAGATACGAAAAAAGCCGCCTACACTACTGTCGCAGTAAGTAAAAACTAAATTTACATCCATATCGACAGATAAGCTATAGTCATGGCGATACATTAAAGTGTGACCCATCTTGCTGCCATAGAACCAGCACCCAGCATTACGCTACTACCAGTAATGATGTAACTTCCGGGATCCTCCCGAAATCATCTGAAGATGAACCTGAAAGGGTTCGAAAACCGGTTCGTGTAATATAGCATTATTATTGAAAAAAAGTGACTGGTTGCAGTTGTGTATAACTTATTTACATCTATTGCTATGGACTTTCTTCCGACACTGAAGTAGGCCCTATTATAGTGGCATCTGTGTCATTTATCAGGGTAGGATATGTGTTTGAGCGTATGAGTGACTTAGGCGCTGTAGCAATGAGTTTTTGTATCCATGGATTGTTGTGAAAAGTTAGGAAGCAAGAGATAAACACAGCATCGACAAATAACCTTGTTTCGGTTTGCACGAAACTTAACGTCTGCAATATCGCATGTTCTTACTCCAAGAAACTGTAGAGAAGTTACTTACGTACATCTCACATTAGCATCTACTTTGATTGTGTCAGCTTCTCCTCAGATAGACCGCTGATGATAATTACATACACTACGAGGAAGAGGCTGTTGCGACGTGCAAACAGTGCTTTGAAAATTTGTATCCTGGGAATAACAACAGAATGGACACCCAAGCAGTTGAGCAACTTACATTGGAACCTACAGCGAAATAGAGAACCCAGTTCAACATCTGAAGAACTATAAATCCCCTGGTCTAGATAGTATCTTTGATGAGATGATCGAGGAAATGGGCAGGAAGATGTTGATGAGCTGCATTCAACGTGCACAATAATATGGGGAACTGGGGAGCGGCCAGGAGACCGGAAGTCTCTGTTCACCTCACTTCAAAAGAAAGAGTCAAACACAAACTGCTCCAGCTACTGAACTATTCTCATATTCCAAGCAAGCTAACTTTTGTTCCACATCTTGAACGAGTGTTCGAATCTATGCATTCAGCCTTAGATATCCACAGAACAACCAGGTTTTGTTCAAGGAAAAGGAACTCTTGATCAGATACTCTACATAACACAAATATTCGAGAAATCGCCAGTTCTGTGTTCCTGTCTTTAGCTGCTTCCTTAGATATAGGACAGCCTTGTCTGGGAAAAGTTGTGGCAGGTGCTTGCAAAGTTCGGTGCCCCACCACATTTTACAGCACACCAGAAGTCTATACAACAATCACCTCACAGTTGTGAAGACATGTGCTAGCACGTCTGGTTGTGTTCTATCCCCCTCAACTGTAGAACATCTATGCAGAACTTGTCATTATGAATGCTCTTTATGTTTGGACTAAAGGCATCTCAATGGTGGTAGAATTCTCTGATTTGCTGATGACACAGTGCTTTTAGTCAGCATCGAAGATGAATTTGCTGAGCTACTAACAAAAGTAAAGGGCATTAGTCTATAGTATAGACTGAATCTCAATCTCAGATCAATAATCGATAGAGGAGCATCGGTTCAATTCACAGATCGATTAAAGGAAACGGAAGTTGTGTATTCTTTCATCTAGCATTGGAACCAGTGAAGATAAGAACACGGATCACTCAAGGGCGAGTGGCTGTGAAGCAGCTCACCAGGATCCGGCAGAACAGAGCACTAGGAACACAGCATCACTCGAGTTTTCGTTCTTCTTTCATGGTTGCGAAACATGAACCCTTCAGGCCACAGACATGCTGCGCGTCCTAGCGTTTGAGCTTTGGTGCTGCCACAGTGTGCTGCGCATAAAACTGTGTGAAAGAACAGCAAATGTGTCCATTATTAGGCAACTCATTATCTCGAATCTCCTTCTCGTGTCACCCAAAAGATTCACAAGTTGTTTGGCTATATTATGAGGAGAGAGAGAGAACCCAGAGAAAATAATCATGGAACGGAAAATTAAGGGCAAGAGACTGAGTAGAAGAGCAGCGAACTGGTGGATGGATCATGTCAAGATGATTTCTGATCGTCCTCTTCAGCAGGCTCTAAGAAAAAGTGGTAACCGTTCAGGATGGAGACGCTTGGTTCATGGGATCACGACGCTCAGCAATGAGCACGACCATGGTATTGTGCATTGGTGATTTGAGCATACGCATACCACAACGGCATGCAGAAAATTGTTTCCACTTTCCAGAGCAAAATGTTTGAATTTCGTGGCACCTGCCTTTACGAAGACAAAAATGTCAAGATGACGTGTGTGTGTGTGTGTGTGTGTGTGTGTGTGTGTGTGTGTGTGTGTGTGTGTGTGTGTGTGTTCTGAGAACTATTCATTGTTTATGCAACGATGAATAGAGAAGACAGAGCAAATTGCTACATGTCAGCTGCCATGTGCTTAGTTTTGCTCTTTGACTTAAGCAGTATTTTGTTGGAAAATTCAACAGAATATGAAGAAGAGTCCATAGCACTAGATAAGTGAAAGCAGTCATGCGTTTGGTTTTAGTATGATCATTGGTTTATTTAAAATGTGAGGGGAAGATGTGGCGGTGATGTTACAGAAGGGTGAAAGACTGGAGTTCTTCGGTCAAGTTACCGCACCGACAGAAGTCCAGTGCCTGTGTTATTCTAATCACTGTGCAAAGAAGCATTTCCAAAGGAACAGGCACTGCTGTGACTACAGGCGTTATGAAATACATTGTTTTCGTAGTTGCGAATAAGGACAATCGTCAGCTGTAGAATGGAATGACAATGAAAATTTGTGTCGGAACGGGACTCGAAACCAGATTTCCCGCTTATCGCGAGCGGTTGCCTTACGATTTGACTATCTGTGCACGACTCACGGTCAGACCCAAACTTCCCTATGTCGTCAGTCATGCGTCTACGACCTCTACTTTTACATCCATTACGTATATTCTCGTGCAAGTTAGACATTGTACTTAAGTCTCTTGTCTGGTATCGGCAGATAAATACGGTATTGTAGTGCCTGTGTTATTCTGATCACAATGCAAAGTTCCTTAGGACATGCATGCATCGTAATTCAGATTAACACGGGCACTGCAGTATCGTATATATCTGCGGATACCGGGCAAGCGTCTTTAAAGTATAACATCTGACCTGCACGGGAATATACACAATGGAAATAGGAGTAGAGGTCCTAGGCGCATGGCTGACGACACGTGGAAGTTGGGGTCTGGCGTGAGTCGTGCACGGATAGCCAAATGGTAAGGCGACCGCTCGCGATAAGCGGAAAATCCGGTTTCGAGTCCCGTTCCGGCACAAATTTTCATTGCCGTCATTCCATTCTACAACTGGTGGTCGTTCTTATTCATAATTGCGAAAACATTTAATGAAGTCTTTCAGAGCTCTGCGGACTGTTTTCCTTGAAGTCAGCACAATGTGTAACGAAAATAAGACCTGCACGCTGGAAAGTTTTACCGTTCCCCTTTCCTCAAATTTTTCCCAAACTGTGGTATACGAAATATTTCTGTCGCCATACATCAGACACATCTCTTTATTCAGCTTGATTTAGTAGACACACAGAACATTCAACCATTGCAGCTGAGTAGTCGGAGGTTTGATTAAACGAACCTCCATCTGCTTCGTTCCACTGCAGAAGTCGCGCGACGTTGAGCGAAGCCAACAGATGGCAGCAGCGCAGCGATCTGAGCGTAGCTCCGTCCGGTCGCGCGAGAAGTGCAATTACGTTTTTTCATCTGCCGTGTTATTAAAATAGCGAGTTCCATTCTATTCTTAGCAAGCACCATTCCCAACCCGCGTTGGCTATATATAGGTATTGTTTTAATGAATAATTTAATTAAAGCGCACCTGCTCCGCCCCCCCGGGCGGTCTGTTTTGTAAACAGGGTACTCACGGGACGCACTCGTTGGCTGGCTACTCAACATCGCCTTCCATTATCCCAGCCCTGTAACCAAAACACACAACAGCACCGTAGGTGAATGAGCGAGTAGACACGAGCAAGAGTCTGATTCCGTGTAAGAGTCCACTGTAACGAGCTCCTTAACTATTGCTCTGAGTTTACATTAAACGTTGAGTCTAAATTAACAGGAAATTGTTCTAACCGTTTGTTGTGGCTTTGGAGAGACGTCTGACGATATTGGTGCCAACGCTGGTGCGGCAGGCATTGACACCGCGCTAGTAACGTCACGTAGCGAAATACTTCCATTACCCTCGTGGCACAAATTGGTCGCTGCGCTGGTAGCAGCTGGTTTGGCACAGCATGCACGTCATTTGTTTTCGCCGAAGTGAGCAGTGTTCCATATTAGTCGTTGCTGTCTTTGTGTGTGTGTGTGTGTGTGTGTGTGTGTGTGTGTGTGTGTTTTCTCTGAAAACTGCTGTGCCACCCATCGTGCACAAAGGGCGTCCACAGTGATGACGTAATGTACGGAGAATAACGTGAAAGAATACAGATTAGTCAGGAAAACGCAGTAACACTTTTCACCTTCCACACCAGTTAGACTTGTCCGCGTTGCCTCTCCTTCCCGGCCAATTCCGTACAGTATATTGCTCACCACGGAACAGTCGGCTTTTTTTTGCGGTGTGCTCGTTGCAGGCTTTTCCCTTCGTTAAATGTGCACTTAACAGAACTACTAATGCGCCTTGCAGGTGGAAACGCTCGCTGTTAAGATGTATACAGCTCTCCCCGCCACCACGGTAAGTTCTCGCAGTATGCATGATGTCGCAGATCTGATATAAGCTTAGTATGTGACACAACCCTCGTTTCGCGACACGCTTCCCAAGGATGGCCTTTCACATGACGTGGCAAGAAAAAAAAAAAAAAAGAAACTTTCGCTGCAGAAAAATTCAAAGTACAGGATACAGTTTAGTTATATCGAAGTATTTTCATAGTCAAACTTTACTTTTGCTGATAGCCTGAAGTTCGTAAATAGGGAATGAAGTTGGTTCACGCGTGGAATTTATTTTAGAAAGCTGTATTTTTTATTTCTTCTCAGTTAGCAATAAAACTTTTCTCTCTGTTTTAAAGGCATTATGCGATGAGTAACATATCGTTAACTGCAGTACCGTTACACGGAACACGCAAAGCCTGTTCCAGGCAATGAACTATGGTTGCAAAGTGGGACTTTGCAGTCCTTCCTTGGTAGATGGCACAGCATGGCCTTGTTACGGGATGTTGGGGATCTGTCAGGAGCTCAACCCGAAATTCACACCCCTCCCTCCCCCCCATTCGCGTACGGAAAAGACATTTTGGAATATCTCAATTTTCCGTGCTATAAGCTGCAAATTGGTTGATCGCGAAGTATCACCTACTCCCTTCTCCTGAAATACGCTGCGAATACACCAGCTCCACCACAGAGCTGACACGACTACTACACCACACGAGGGCTGTCGGCCGACTCCTCGATGTCGCAGGCTCCCGAGCGCGCCACGAAATTGTTTAATATTCCAGGCTTTCGGCCAGTCAGAATTAGTAGCGGCACACAGATAATTTCATTGGCCAATCCTCGCTCGCTATAATAACTCTACTGCAAAATACTGACTGCTGCCAGGGCTTTTATTTCCAACAGATGCTTCAAAAGACGTGCCATCCTAGGAAAGTCAATCGCAGTTCAGCCAGCGTAGTCTGTTCCGACCAATATCAATCTAGGAGAATTAAGGAAAGACCAGCTCATTATATCTTCAGGTTGGACAAAGACCCGCTTTCTCCTGCAAGAGGAAATTGGCCGTGGCGACCATAGCAACGCAAGGACTAGCACCCTTGAGCGGCCACGAAATATGTTGTACGGTATCGTACGTGTAGCACACTGCTCAGTGAGATAGTGCTAGTCGAGCTAAAGAAGTGCCACGTACCGCCAGGTGCTCCACCTAGACGCCAGAGGCATACCGACTAATGGCTGCGCTGCAGGAGCAAGGAGAGCGGGAACCTGGACGGCGGCGGCGGTGACTCACATATTCCGGCGCCCAGAGCGAAATAAAAAGTGGGCAGCATCAGCGCGTTTGTGTTTTGCTGCGACTTCCCACGGCGCCGCCGCCGAGCGGCGCGACGCGAGTGGTCAGAGAGGACAGGTGGCGCAGATGTTCCCACGCGTCGCGCTGACACACCTGCCGGCCGTCTCCTCCCGCGTCCGGCTCTACCGCCGCCTCCACCGTCAGTCGCGTCACCACCAACACCGCCTCTCGGGCCGTAAGATCGCGACAACCAAGTCTGTCTGGCAGAAGATCGCTCATTGCTCCCACTAATAAAAGGTCAAGTTAGGTGCGATAGAGGGTGGCAGCATGCTAAAAACTCCACAAATTTCAACTGGTTTAGACAGCTGTAGGCGGACAGATTTTTAATTTTGTGTACGGTTGTAGTGAAGAGTGTTGCCTATCAAACAAGACAAATCTAAAGGTACGTTTACATGGAGCACAGAAATGGTATACAGCCGACAACATAACCTGGCAATGTTGTCTCACAATATTGGTGGCCACAAGAATAGCAGTCATGTTCGGCAACATTAACAACCGCTGTTGCCCAGCAATGTTCGGCAGTAATACATTTTCGGGCCAGTTGTGTTAACAAGGGCCACAGTATCGCTGCGGAAAGTGAGTGCTGCTTTCGTCCATGAGGAATAAAAGTCAGTGATAAAAAGAGGAACTGGGCTTGCTGGATCCGTTCTCCTTTAAGTAGGCGAACTACTTCGGAAAGTGTAACTTGTGGACTGATATTAAATGCATACTTCTTTCAAAATGTTCAGATGTGTGTGAAATCTTATGGGACTTAACTGCTAAGGTCATCAGTCCCTAAGCTTACACACTACTTAACCTAAATTATCCTAAGGTCAAACACATACACCCATGCCCGAGGGAGGACTCGATCCTCCGCCGGGACCAGCCGCACAGTCCATTACTGGAGCGCCGTAGACCGTTCGGCTAATCCCGCGCGACATACTTCTTTCACTTTGTTGAAACGCGAGTGTAAAATAAAGGCAACTGGTCTGAGATGCGGTAGAATAAGAAAGACTGCATACTAGTTTAAAACAAGATTGGTGATTTGGTTGCCGGCGATTCATAGAGGAGTTTGATTCACAGTTCTTCAAAGGGTACTTTTCATCGTTATGCGTCATTGTACTAGACATTTGTAACGTTTTAGTGGAAGAACTCAAGGAATTCATAAAGTAGTTTGAAATAAAAATTAGGCGTTTATGTTAATATCTCATTGATTTTTTTGTTTTTCGCCAGTACTAAGAGTGAATTACGAATATCATAAATGCGATGCATCTACGATCAAAGTTGTAGGACGTGAAAAGTAATCTTTGCAAAGGCCGTAATAAAAAAAGGACTATTTGAAAGTTGCAACTCATGACCGATAAAACACGTAATGAAGTTAAAACAAAAAGAGTATAGAAGTTTTACGAACCTGTCTAGAATACAGTTATGATTCAGTGCTCCAGATCTCCTCCTACGACGGTAGCATCCAGAATGTCATTCTTCTCCTTTGTATTTACTGCTTTTCATGTCCCGTAGTTGTGGTAGTGGATATACGTACCACATTTATTTATTTATTTATTTTTATTTATTTATTTATTTATTTATTTATTTACACGTAAAGTTCAGTAGGACCAAATTGAGAAGCAAATCTCAAAGGTCATTGAACGAGTCAGTACATGAAAGTATAACATAAAAGTAATAAGAGATAAAAAAATGTTTATGAACCCAAAAAAGGGCCAAGCCAGAAGTTTAAGTAAACGCAGTCAACAATACAACAAGAATCAGCTTAATCTTTTAAGGAACTCCTCGACAGAATAGGAGGAGTGACCCCTGTAGATACTCTTCAGTTTCGATTTGAAAACGCGCGGATTACTGCTTAGATTTTTGAATTAAAGATTATTGAAAATGGATGCAGCAGTATACGGCACACCTTTCTGCACAAGAGTTAAGGAAGTCCGATCCAAATGCAGGTTTGATTTCTGCCAAGTATTAACTGAGTGGAAGTTGATTATCCTTGGGAATTAGCTAATAATGTTAACACGAAATGACAGTAAGGAATATATATATTGAGAGGCCAATGTCAAAATACCCAGACTTGTGAACAGGGGTCGACAAGAGGTTCGTGAACTTACGTCACGTATTGCCCAAACCGCCCGTTTCTGAGCCAAAAATATCCTTTTACAATGGAAAGAGTTACCCTAAAATATAATACCTTGCGACATAAGCGAATGAAAATAAGCAAAGTAGTCTAATTTTCGTGTCGAACGACCACTCATTCCAGATACCTTTCGAATAGTAAAAATGGCAGCACTAAGTATTTGACCAAGATCCTGAACGTGGGTTTTCCACGACAATTTACTATGTATCTGAACACCTAGAAATTTGAACTGTTTAGTTTCAATAATCATATGCGCATTCTGTGAAATTAAAATGTCAGGTTTTGTTAAATTCTATGTTAGAAACTGTAAAAACTGAGTCTTACTGTGATTTAGCGTTAGTTTATTTGCTACAAGCCACGAACTTAGGTCATGAACTGCACTATTTGAAACCGAGCCAATGTTGCACACAACATCCTTTATCATCAAGCTAGTCTCATCAGCAAAAAGAAATATTTTAGAGTTACGCGTGATACTAGAGTGCATATCATTTATATAAATAAGGAACAGGAGTGGCCCCAACATTGATTCCTGGGGTTCAGTGGGGATTAACTCATAATCAGGTGTATTATGCTTTCACATCTAACATACCACCTCCAGTGTACGGATACTTATTGGTTCTTTTGATGTTCATCGGTTTTGATGGGGATGCATTAAAAACATTGCCATAGAGTATGACGTGGTACATAAATAATATATCAACCTTCGTAAGTATTAGGTTATATAACCCTATGTATCAATTGCTTGTATTCCATGCATTTCTGGTTGTTACACACTGAAGCGCCAAAGAAAATGGTATAGGCATGCGTATTCAAATACAGATGTACGTAAACAGGCAGAATACGGCTCTGCGATAGGCAACGCCCGTATAAGACAAGAGTCTGGCGCAGTTGTTAGATCGGTTACTGCTGCTACAATGGCAGGTTATCAACATTTGAGTGAGTTTGAACGCGGTGTTATAGTTAGCGCACGAGCGATGGGACACAGCATCTCCGAGCCGGCCGGTGTGGCCGAGCGGTTCTAGGCGCTTCAGTCTGGAACCGCGCGACCGCTATGTCGCCGGTTCGAATCCTGCTTCGGGCATGGATATGTGCGATGTCCTTAGGTTAGTTAGGTTTAAGTAGTTCTAAGTTCTAGGGGACTGATGACCTCAGATGTTAAGTCCCATAGTGCTCAGAGCCATTTTGAATAGCATCTCCGAGGTAGCGATGAAGTGGGCATTTTCCCGTACGACAATTTCACTAGTGTACCACGAATATCAGGAATCCAATAAAACATCAAATCTCCGACATCGCTGCGGCTGGAAGAAGATCCTGCAAGAAATGGATCAATTACGACTGAAGAGAATCGTTCAACGTCAGCAGAAGAACAGTCCTTTCGCAAATTGCTGCAGATTTCAATGCTGGGCCATCAACAAGTGTCAGCGTGCGAACCGTTCAATGAAAAATCATCGATATGGGCTTTTGGAGCCGAAGGCCCACTCGTGTACCCTTGATGACTGCACGACACACAGCTTTACGCCTCACCTGGGACCGTCAACACCGTTACTGGACTATTGATGACATGAACACATGTTGCCTCATGGGACGAGTCTTGTTTCAAATTGTATCGAGCGGATGAAAGTGTACGGGTATGGAGACAATCTCATGAATCCATGGACCCTGCGTGTCAGCAGAGGACTGTTCGAACTGGAGGAGGCTCTGTAATGGTGTGGGGCGTGTGCAGTTGGAGTGATATGGGATCGCTGATGGGTCTAGGATACGACTCTCACAGGTTACACGTACTTAAGCATCCTGTCTGATCACCTGCATCCATTCATGTCCATTGTGCATTCCGTCGGACTTGGGCAATTCCAGCAGGGCAATGCGACACCCCACACATCCAGAATTGCTACAGAGAGGCTCCAGGAACACTCTTCTGAGTTTAAACACTTCCGCTAGCCACCAACTCCCGAGACATGAACAATATTGAGCATATCTGGGATCCCTTGCAACGTGCTGTTCAGAAGAGATCTCCACCCCCTCGTACTCATACGGATATATGGACAGCCCCGCAGAATTCATGGTGCCAGTTCGCTCCAGTACTAGTTCAGACACTAGTCGAGCCCATGCCGCGTAGTCTTGAGACACTTATGCGTGATCGCGGGGGCCCTACACGACATTACAATGGTGTTCCAGTTCCTTTGGCTCTTCAGTGTAAATTTTTTTTACACAGACACCGTGAGGATGGCTGTTGGGCGCAACAGGTAATGACAATAATTGAGATCTGCATGTCATGTTCTTCATAAAATACTTCATATTAGATTTCGGTAACCGCCTTCAAAAATGTTTAAAATTATTTTTAACTGTTGGTCTGCATAGTTCCGGTATTGTATTTTACGTAATCACCGAATAAGTCCAAAACTGATGGTTTTCGGATGTCCTATGAATGTGATTCCTTATTTCCAGTTTGCTACCCTGTGTGCAATAGTTACGAGGTGTACTGTAGCTGAAAATCGGCACTAATATACCGAGCGCAACAGTAGAAGTGGATCCTAAACACCCAGACGGCGACTCTGATCTCGGGCGTTTGTTCAAAACCACAAACTTGTAAACGGATCTGCTACACTTGGCTGCACGTAACCGCAAGACGAGTGGCGGAAGATAGGACTGGGCGGCTTAGCGCAGGCAACGGCCGCGGCGGCCTCTGGCTAGGACGTGTTAGCGCCGAAGACAACAGATGTGCACACTGCTTCATAACGGCGCGGCGCGGCGCTGTAAACACTGTAAAGCGGGCGGGACACAAAGCAACTGTTGCAGTATTTCTGTCTTGCGGGACAAGTGTGGCCGGACGCGCCTACAGCGGACACAGAACACGCTGCGCGAGAGGAAGTCTGCAGCCCGCCAGTTCCCTGTCTCTGCCTCGGGCCGTTGCCCCTATCCGTGCTACGTACGCAAACCGATCGCGTTCCTCGTTCCCTCTGTCATAATGAAGCACCATTAATAGATCTCTTTACACACGGTTCACTACTCGCCTAAAACATTGGCAGTTAAACAGGAGAAGTCTTCGGCGTCACGATTTTGGGCGGAGGGTACGTCGTGTACAACTATAAAATGTCCCCTTTCTCGTTCATTTTCAGCTTGTGCCTGGAAAGGAGGACTAATTTCTCAGATTTTTTTTTTCCCAGCATGGTCATTTCACAAGATGTGTGTTGTAGGAAGTAATGTGACTACATGCATGGCAGATGGTACTTAGGACTGTCCACGTCTCAGGATTTCTTCCTGTTCCATAGACGTATGGAGGGAGAGAAGATTCACTCATTAAATACCTTTTTGCGCACTGTGATTACTCTAATCTTCTCTTGGCCGTCGCTATGGGAGCGACACGTAACGGGCTGAAACCGGCCGCGGTGGCAGTGTGGTTCTAGGCGCTTCAGTCCGGAGCCGCGAGACTGCTACGGTCGCAGGTTCGAATCCTGCCTCGGGCATGGATGTGTGTGATGTCCTTAGGTTAGCTAGGTTTAAGTAGTTCTAAGTTCTAGGGGACTGATGAACTCAGATGTTAAGTCCCGTAGTGCTCAGAGCCATTTGAACCATTTTGAACGGGCTGAAAACATATCTATATTCTTTTCTTAAAACTGTTTCTTAATACTATGTAAGTAGGCTTCGCGGGGTAACTAGCGTATAAAATGAGGTGACAAAAGTCATGGGATAACGAATGCACATATACAGATGGGGATAGTATCGTATACACGAAATGCAAAAATGTATTGCATTTGCGGAGCTGTCATTTGTACTCACGTGATTCGTGTGTAAAGCTTTCCGACGTGCTTATGGTCGCACGACGGGAATTAACAAACTTTGAACGCGGAATGTTGTTTGCAATCAATCATTTAATTATGTATTTGTAATTCGTTTATTACATTAACTAATAGTATGTGTGCAGTTTTACTCTGTAGGTGCCATACGCTAAATAAAACAAATAAAAAGTTGGAGCCGGCCGAGGTGGTCGAGCGGTTCTAGGCGCTACAGTCGCAGGTTCGAATTCTGCCTCGGGCATGGTTTTTTTTTTTGTTTGTTAGTTGGAACTAGACGCATAGCACACTCTATTTCGAAAACCGTCAGGGAATTTGATAGGACCGAGAGTATCGGAGTTTCCGTAGAGGTGTCACTGCTAAAAGACAGCAACACTGCGTGAAATTACCACAGAAATCGATGCGAGACGTACGACGAATGTATCCGTTAGGACAGTGCGGCGAAATTTGGCGTTACTGGGCTATGGAAGCAGATGACCGACTCCAGTGCCTTTGCTAACAGTACGACATCGCTTGTTGCGCGTATCCTGGGCTCTTGACCGTATCAGTTGGACGCTAGACGATTGTAAAACCGCGGCCTGGTCAGATGAGTCCCGATTTCAGTTGGTAAGAGCTGATGGTAGGGTTAGAGCGTGGTACAGACGCTACGAAGCCATGGACCGAAGTTATCTAAAAGGCACTATGCAGGCTGGTAGTGGCTCGATAATTCTGTGGGCTGTGTATACATAAAGTGAGTGGGCGCTCTGAACCAGCTGAACTTCTTGGAGACCATTTGCAGCCATTCATAGACTTCATGCTCCCAAACAACGATGAATTTTTATGGATGAGAATGAGCTATGTCAGTGGCCGCAAGTGTTAGCGAATAGTTCGAAGAATATTCTAGAGAATTCGAGCAAAGATTTGGCTACGCATATCGCCCATCGAGCATTTGTAGGACGAAATCGTGAGGGCAGTTCGTGCACAAAATCTTGTGCCGGTATCACTTTCGCAATCATAGACGGTTATAGAGGCAGCATGGGTCAATATTTCTGCAGGGGACTTCCAGCGACTTGTTGACTCCATGCCATATCGAGTTGCTGCGCTTTGCCGAGCAAAATAAGGTCCGACACGATTCACACGTCTGCCACTTATGAGTTCTCTACATGTCCTTGACTCTCTCTGTTGAGTCAGACAAACCTGTCACTGTTCTTACTGCCTTTCTTTATATACAGTTAATATCGCCTGTTAGTCCTAATTCGTATGGAGCATTATTCTAAGATGAGACGCGCAAGTGACTTGCAAGCGGTCTTCGTTGTAGACTACCTTTTTCCATTATACTGCCTATGAACCGAAGTCTGCCGTCTGCTTTACCTTCGATTGAGTCTATGTGATTATTCCATTCCATATCCGTATGCTGTCGTACTCTTCTTGGAACGCACTTTCTCGTAATGTTAACATCAGTTTCCTCCTTGATACACAATCCCTCTCTTGCATTGTGTGCCACCGGAGATTGATGAGCATCTCGGTATCGCTACCACACAGCTTAAAATTCCTGTTAAGAAAGATGCCGCTTTTCTTTGAATATTTTCAATTTCCTCTGCTAATCCTACCTGGCAAAGGCCCCAGACCGACAAGGATTATTCAAGCATCGGAGCAAGTAGTGCTTTATAAGCCATTTTTTCTCATGAATAATTAGCATTTTTGTAGGATTCTTCTGAAGAATTTCTGTTTGGCAACTGATTTTCCTGCAACTAGTTATATGTGACCGTTCCACACACAGGATACCTCTAGATACTCTGCGGTAGCTACTGGTTCAGTGATTTTACCGCCAGTAATGTAACAGAAAAAATAATTGGTCACTTTTCTTCCCTATCGTTACCCAATACGAGCTAGAACTTCGTCTATAACGGTCTCAGTCCAGATAGGGTATTAAACTATAACCTTCCACTCATTCAAAATGGTTCTTCATACCGTAAAAATTCATTTAAAAATGTCTCTCTTTAACGACCATATTTTTCACTTTATTGGATTGCGAAGATCACGAATCGTTCTGTACAAGGGAATCTTCGCATTCATCAAGTTCATTACAACGTTGTAAAACATACTTCACGTTTGCTTTCTGTGCGATATGTAATGTTAATACACTGGCGGAAATGGAAAGTGTTACACCACGAACACGTCAGCCGAACGCTAACAGACGTAATACTCAAGTGTTTACTTGCCTTTGGTATACGTTGATTGCTTCATCCTTACGCCATCTTATTTTCATTACAGAAAAGTCATAGTCAGCGGGACTGATTTGATAACTTTTTAACTGGATGCTGCCTGTGTATGACACCGTTGGTACACCCTGTTGTCATAAGCTTCATGACAAGAGTACCAAATAGGATATTCTAGCAGGTTAATGCAATACCCAACGCTACAGTTTCACACCACAGCCACTTTGAGGAATGTATGATTGTCCTGCCTGGTTCCCAGAATTGTCACCCATGGAGCATGTCTGAGATGCGATGGGAAGATGTACACTTTCATACCATCCTCCACACACCAGTCATCATGAACCGACACAGCATGTTTTTCAGGCATGGCAAGAAATTCCTCAAGATGAGTTTCAAATGGTTCAAATGGCTCTGAGCACTATGGGACTCATCTTCTGAGGTCATTAGTTCCCTAGAACTTAGAACTAGTTAAACCTAACTAACCTAAGGACATCACACACACCCACGCCCGAGGCAGGATTCGAACCTGCGACCGTAGCGGTCTCGCGGTTCCAGACTGCAGCGCCTAGAACCGCACGGCCACTTCGGCCGGCCCAAGATGAGTTTCAGAGGCTGTTTGATTGGATGTCATAACAAATAAAAGCGTGTGTCAGTCGACCACAGTATTATTGCACCTGGCAGTGAGGGTGCTTCGGGCGGCTAATCGTGAGGTTTCATTCGGGAGGACACGCTGAACACTTTATAATATATACACTAGCCTCCCGGAAGCAAGGCGTTTTCGTAAAAACACCACTGTACTTGTTTTCTGTTTAGTCACCGCGTGTTTCCCATAAGTCACGGGAAGGCAACTGCAGTTGTATCGTGGTCGGGTCGTGCCTGTGGATGTCGCACCTCATGCCGATGTTTATGATAGGCGTCAGTTCGGAATGAAATAAAAATTTATTCATTTAATGTCCGTTATGTGATGATATCTTCATGAAGTTTGATAAATATTGGATAGTTGCTTCATGGTGTAGCACTTTGTATCCCATCAGTTGTGCATAACGGGTCTGCAATTGCATTATGTGGTCTTGTACAGTTGTTACAGAATAACATTCAGATGATTGTAATACCATGTTGTGGGAGACACGAGTTACGTTGTCGCAGTGTGCTGGTGGAGGAGCCAGCACACAACGGGCCGGGGACTGCATTTAGCGGTCGCGCGCCGCCCGGCCGCCGGCGCTGAACAAATACACGGAGGCGGGTAAACACCCGCTGATAGGGAGTTAACTGCTATTGGCGAAAATATTTACAGCCACTCTCGGCGCGGCGGCGCGGATTGCTCAAAACACTTTCATAAATCACCTGCGCCCGCCGCCGCACCCGCGGACACCTTACTAATGGCACTAAAACTTATTTTCGGCCGTCCTTTGTCCGGGTTCTTCTTTTTTTATTTACCTTTGCCCTTTTGCCAGTGTTTATTTGCACGGAATGGCGTATGTTTTGTGATGCAAAGAATAGCCGGCTTCGACGTTGGTGCTCTTTACTAACATCGTTTACGTTAGGCACGTGTTCTGCAGGCGTCGGTGTTGCTTTATCCACAAACGCCGACCAGCGTGGCGTCTCGTTAAAGTGCTCGTCTCTCCTCGTGCAGCAAGAGCTAAGTTTCACAGCTGCGGTGACAGCTCACAGGGCGAGGCAGACTGACATCCATTTTTATTTCCGTTACGAAAAACTCTGCTTATAATACAACTCTAGTTACTGATCGCCAATGCACCTTCCTCATTGTTGCACGATGACTCAGAGCGAGGTCTTACCGTAATTACCCACAAACGCTGAATGAAATCTCGTCCCGTTAGACGTTATGTTCAAACTGCCATTTTGTTCATTTGAATGCTTGTATACCAAGCAAAACAAATTTGGCAAGTCTATTGCGCTAAGTTTTCCGTTTGCATCGAAAATAAAAAGGCTTCATACAATTAGAAATACTGTGCTGACACATAGGTGGTAAACTGTAACTGAGTAATTCATCAGTTGCAGTATTGTTTCGAATGGTACATTTTTTTCCGCAAGTTAATGGTAGTTATTTGAGTCTGAAGATTTTGATGTAAATCAGACATTCAAGTTGAACATAAACTAAAAATTACTGATAAACGATGGGTACGTCGCAAAATTTTCCCATGCTGCACGTGCTGTTCGTAATCGCGGTCTCTACACTGCGCCACAGAGGGAAATGTCGTCCTGGGTCATTCCGTCTCAATGACCAGAAAAATGGCAAAATGCAACCCATCAACTGAGATTTTCATGAAATTTGGTGCACATGGTTTGTTTACATGTGCGACATGTTTAAAATTTGAGACATCTCTCTGTAGGCATATCAGAACTGGAGCAGCCGGATTTTCAACCATAGAATACTAAAAAAAAATTCATCCGTTACTGTCGCGAATTCAATAATTAATTTTAAATTTATTTAATGCCTCCTGAAATTAAAGTAGGAAACATTTGAAATTTTCCATACTTACGTAAAATCCGTACCACATTCTGAAGGCTCATTTGAGCCTACCAGAATAGAAATATTGCTTTCTTTTAAATGTCCACAACTTAACATACAAATTCCTATCTATGGTACAATTGCGTTAATCGTACCACGGCCTAACTCGTACTCTAGTAATATCAGATCCCATGTTCATAACATGGAGCATCAAGTGTTTTAAAATTGATAGTCGTGCGAGTAGGCAAAAACACGTGTGCAGACCGCTGGCTGTCGTGACAGATAAATAATTAACAAGTAAGTTTGTATGAATGTTTTTATAACATTCTTTCACTCATTTGTAAGTAGTTTCAGAGAAGTACATGATGATAAAGTAATTGTTTTGTATCACGTCTACTTTCGTGGTTATCTGATATTCACAATTAACCGATAGGAAACTTACAGGTTATACCTATAGTTCTGGCATGAAGCGGTAGAGGTCTAACTGCCTAAGTCGTACTTACGGAGAATACGTTAATCGTACTGGTACGACTTAGGCGTTGATGGAAATTATGGAAATTACATACCATGCGCAGCATACAACTAATCTAGTCTAGTTTCTTCGGAGAAACCACTATTGAATTAAGAAAACTTGCCTACAGACTTTCTAAGAAATATCATCTATCGCATCACTTCAAAACAAAAAAAGATAGTCGGTAAAAAATATAAAAGGTTTATGAAATATCATCCCACTTTGTCCTTGAGAGTTCGCGAAGCAATATCGATGACACGAATGAGGCGGTTTAATAAAGAGCATATTAATGAGATTTTGATAAATATAAAGAAATGCTAGATGAAAATAAGTTCACTGCTGACCAAATATGTAACCTGGAGGAAACTGTATTATCCACTGTTAACAAACCCTCTGAAGTAATTACCAGAAAAGGCAAACACCAAAAGGGCGTAATCACAAGCGGAGAAAGGGGCCTTACAACGACTGCAATGAATGTAACAGGCGAATTCATATCTCCGATGTTAAATATTTGGCGCAGCGAAATGATGTCCCTAAAAGAGGAGCTCTCAGACACAGCGTTTGAACGCTCACAAGTGAATGGATAACATCAGAAATATTTGTACGATGGCAAGAAAATTTTAAAACGTGTATAAAGTTAGAAAAAGGGACCAGAGACAAGTTTTACTTTTACTGGATGGAGATAGCGCGCACACACCAGAAATTTAGAGGCACTTCAGGTGAGTCGTGAGTATGGTATATTCATGCTATCATTTCCTGCCTCACACGATCCATCGCCTACAGCCGTTCAACAGATCGTTCTTTAAAACACTAAAAAATAGCTAAAATGACGCGGCACCTTCGTGGGTACGTTCAAATCCTGGCAGTGTTATGAAACCTGCTAACATTGCACAACTTCTGGGTAATGCATAACCCAGATCGGTTTGTATGCTAGCAGTTTTGTGGCCATTTAATGGAAATGTTGTCAAAGAAGAGGCTTTTGTAGTGTCCACTGTAAATATTGCTGGTCACTCAGACGAAGAATCGCCTGATAGAACTGAGGCAACGACGCGAAAATCAGAAAGGCCGTCTAACGTTGGATCTCCACTTCCTACAGTGTCTCAAGAATGTGGATACAAAATCAATATTGCAACAGTTGACGAAATTAACACAGTCTTACTTGAATACTTCATCTCTTACCCCATGTATAACAACAGTTACCAAGAAAAATACGAGATGACCTAAACCAACAATGGAATTAAGACCAAATACTTGCTGAAAAGAAATAGAAATCAAAGAAAAGGCAAATAAATAGAGTCCTTTGCAAAAAAACCTATAAAAAAGACAGGCGAATGAAAACTTTAACAAGGATGAAAAATAAAGGACAGAGTTAATGGGCTACGTCAACTGTGTGAGGAAGATCGAGAAGAAGACGTAATAACTGCCTGGAAGGTAAAGGTTTCGTTATGCCAACTAAAACAGCTTAATTTGTTAAGAATTTATATTTTGTTTCATATGTGTAATTACATTATGTGTAACTGTGAAAGTAACATTACGTTTAGAATTTGTAATTTGTTTTTGCGATGTAACAAAACGTTATTCGATTGATTTATTGCGTCGTCGCTCTAGGCTCTAAGGGATACATGCCAGGAAACCAGGCGCCTTAATCGTACAGAAGGTACATATTTCAAAAAACGTTGGAAACCCACCTTCAGAAAAGATTTTTGTTTGTGTGGAAGCTGGTTGATAGCTTAAAAAATAAGAATTCTGTGTATGCAAAACAATTTTTGTCATTTAAATTACCTTACCAAATACAGTAACTCTACCGTAATGGGTACTGTTTGAACAGCCTTTGCCTACGGATTGCAGTTACAGTGTACCAGTATTATGGCTGATACCACCGGGAAGAAAAGTCCTGTAACATATACTTTAAAAAATCTTTGGAGAAATGACAAGTACACTAGTAGTGATAAAAAGCTATATTTAGGGCATATTAACAAATTGATCCGCATTTACACACAGAAACAAAATTAATTCAAAATAATATCCAAATTTACATGTACAGAAATTTAATTATGGGATGAATTTGCTTAAATATTGCATACAACTCTTCTAAATTACTAAATATTAAACGTTTCTGAGCATGAACCTTTTTTATGCTGGCATAGTCTTTCGTACCGGGTATTAGTCAACTGTACTCATCATTGCCACAAAAATTCCTTACAAGTAATACAGTTTTATTTGACAACTTTCTGCCTTGCTTTGGGTCAGGCAGTGAACAGATTCCTTTCGCATAAGAACCTCACTAACTTTACGCACTATTCTTCGTGATGCACAAAACGTTCGTTAATTTTTTTTCTGTTGGCCATGATGGAGGGGTAAAAGTAAGAATACGAATACTTCCCTGCCTCTTTGCAGTTGGTAATTTTTCTTTAATTAAACCAGTCTGTCTAAATTTTAACTCTTTAGTTTTTCGTCGCGTTTTCTTGGTATACTTTGAGTCGAATGTATTGTCTTCGCGTAGTTTTTCTTCTGGAAAATGAAGCACTCGAGCCATATTCTGTCGGAGATTTTGCTTAGCTGCCTTTATTTTACATTTCCCGTGGTTTACTTTTTGCCGTGGAGCTAGAGAATTCATGTTCATTGGTGAGTGTTCTATGCCTGTTAACCTAATATTAACTTTATCCAGTCCTTCTGTATTGTATCTTCTGCTGCTTCCCCTTTTTAACAGTCTTCATCGGATGTAGTCTTCCCTTCACTGTAGTTTTCATAACTGCTGTGTTTGTTTGGCTCCTCCTGATCTGGACTTGAAATTTCACTTAAGGCATGCTTGCGACATGTTGAACACAACATCGACCCTGAAATTACAGTGGGTCTTACATGTAATGTCTCACGGAACTGCTTAGCGAAATCAAGTGGAAAAAAACTCGCAAATCATGCTTTATTGCTTTTGTGTGCCTTTTAAATGGATCACATCAAACGCACATGAGCGTAATTTTCATTCTGATTCAGGTGCTAAATTTTATGACGACTGCAAACATTAGTTAAATCAACATGTTACTCAATTCCTGTTCTCCAGAGCAACAGTTCATTGGGTACAGCAGTGAAGGTGTTAGCCACAAAGTTAGTCGCAACAGGTGAGTAGACAGTCTTAGGACAGGCACTCTCCCTGCAGAAAAGTATGAATGATGGGTAACTTGCGCCATCTACGGGTCAACTTGTCACACTCGTGCAAGAACGTTAACTTTTTACATGGTTTACTTCTCCTATAAAATGAACACAATAAATTAAGCATGCTTCTTTATAGGTATTCAAATTGTGTACTAACCACACTAGCTGCAACTTCTCATGGCAGCTAGCTGGGAAAATGCACTATCAGTAGTGACAGCTGGTGTGGAAGAAAAATTTGAAAAGTCTCCTATGATGATTCTTTCTAATGATACCAGCCATAATATTGGGACATCGTATACAGTATATACACGGAAATTTGCAATTTAAGTTGTGGGCATTCAAAAGAAAGTAATATTTTCATTTTGGAGGCTCAAATGACGCTTCATATTTGATACATGTGAATTCTGCAGAAAATTTTACAGGAGTATGGAAAATTTAAAAACTTTCCTACTTCATTTTTAGGAGAAATTAAATAGTTTTAAAAACTATTTATTGAATTTGCGACAGCCACGGATGATTCTTTCAAGTATTTTAATCTGAAAATCAAGATGTTCTATTTCTGAATTGGCTTGAGAAACCATGTGTACCAATTTTCATAGAATTTCGGGTCGATGGATTGCGTGCCGTGGTTCACTTGATGTAGCTTGACCCCTCTACGAATTAAACACGCAACACACCTGTGTACTGTAAGTTGCATAGATGCAGGAAGTACAGAATAGAAGTCAAGCCACTTGGAAATACTTCCTGGGATCAAAATTCGAAGCTGTATAAGTGTATATATTGAAGAATAGTAGCATGATTCCTACGAGATGGAAGTAATGCATTCAGTGAGAATGATCCTTGATGCCAGGCATAATACCGAATTGTTGGAGTACTGAATAAAGCTTCTCTTATTTTGTATATTCCAGGTGAAAATATTAGAAAGTTTTTTTCCTTAATCCTTTGGGGAGTTTTTCCCCATTTTAACGAAGAGCTGTGAGGAGCTCTTGCCTAGATTTTGTCTGATTAAGGGGATATATCACGATGTCTACATTAGAGTATGTAACTAAGCAAACAGGTATATAATTAAGTCATTGTATTCACCCTTGTAAGTAACACTGCAGCATACCGTAGCGCTTATTATCAATGAAACACGTTATTACGTAACTTTTATATTGCTCGTTATTGCGATTACAGGTTAGACTCGGAGGAGGTGACTAGTGAAGTGTACTTGCTATTCCCATTGGCAATGTTTTTACGAATAATTTTTTCCCGTGCCACCAGTTTTTAGTAGAACATACTAGCTGTAATTTGCGTCTGCTATGTAAGTGTAATCAAGCGTTTTGTGACGTTGGTTTATTCGTGCTGTGGTGTCTACGATTAACAGATGTTCAGATATGCAAAATTAACGGAAAATAGTCGACATGATGTAAAGATCCCTCTGAACGGCTTCGCTCATTCTGACATTGCTTCGAATGAAAGTTCGACGTATTGGTGTAATTATGTAGCAATTTAGGTAGGTGCCTTACTTAGTAGATGGATTCTGCGCTTCTGTTTTCGTAGTATCGTTATTTGCCACTGGAATTCTGCAATCTTGTGTACACCTCTAATGTGTTTATATCATAGCGAGTCTTGGAAAAAGCAGCTCCATTTGGGTAAATGAAACACTCAGCTACATTTTCAGCATACAATTCCAGGCTCCTTTTTCCGCTCACTTTTCAACAAGACGACCTATCATACTGTTTCTGTTCACGGGAACCAACATTTATTCAGTAGTAGTTCGCCCCCGGTAGCTGCGTGGTCAGCGCGACAGACTGTCAATCCAAAGGGCCCGGGTTCGATTCCCGGCTGGGTCGGAGATTTTCTCCGCTCAGGGACTGGGTGTTGTGTTGTCCTAATCATCATCATTTCGTCCCCATCGACGCGCAAGTCGCCCAAGTGGCGTCAAATCGAAAGACTTGCACCAGGCGAGCGGTCTACACGACGGGAGGCCCTCGTCACACGCCATTATTATTCTGTAGTACTACTGTCCTGATGTATATTTCTATCCAAATCCTCTCCTCGGAGAACGAAAATTGCTTCTCTATGTACAATATAAAAGTAACAGCTTCTCTTACTTGGAGAACACGGCCGTTTTGCCGTTGTGTACCTGTTTCGTAAGGAGCTTTATACAGATCGACGAAATGACTCTATAGTGAAAACCCATAAAAACATGAAGTAACCTTGATACACCAGCGTCGTATTGCGAACAACGCTGTTCTGCATCGCAGAAAATTTACGTTTAGTACTAGGGATACGGTGAATGATAATGAGTCTTGCTTAATATAGTGATAAATTGATAACTCTCCTACTTACAAGCGATTTTTTGTACTTCCAATGATTTCTTTAACAAAACCATGATTCCGCCTCTATTGCTCCCGATGTCCTTTGTAACTCAGGGTGTTGTGTTCCCTCCATAAAGACCATTTGGGTTCTTTAACCCACATCGGCCGTTTCCTGTGAAAGTGTAAAAAAAGGCCGTGCTGCAGGTCGATTGCGCGATAATGATTCTTAACAGCCACGTTCTCCCCTCGCTTTTTATGAGCCTTACTTGTTGCACTGCTTTGGGTACGTAGCTGAGGACGTAATTCTAATTGCGTATAGCGTAGCAGAATTACGGTACAACGTTGCATCGGCGATTCAGAAAATATGGACCGGAAATGACTACATGTTTTAGTTTAAGCCGCACTTTGTATAAGCGGCACTTAGTGTATCTCCGTTGACTATTCCCTTCAGATAAATCGTCTGCGTTTTACATGCTTGCCACCACAAAAAGTTTATCTATGACGTATTCTACAGCTGTGTCTGGTCGGTAAGGTTTTAAGGCATAATTTTCTAAACTGTGAGAATACAATTTTTGTCATGTCAAGGATGAGGGAAACATTTCTACGCTATATACGTCGCCAGTTACTCTGACAAAATTTCATCAAACAAGTTGACACTATGGCTAAGATGTCCGCCATCACTATTCCGTCAGGACGTACTTTATGGTCGCAATCTTAGATTGCTCGACTTTACTTCAACAGAGAATTCTCTTAGATTATCAAACCAATGTTGGGAAATTATGAAGTATTTTGGTCCTTGAAGTTCCCACGAAAACCCCTACTCACAAAAACATCATCTTAGGATTAATAAATTTAAACTGAAATTCGTTTTTGCACATCAGACTTACGATTGCTTTAATGCAACACGGCACAGTTTTTCGCTTTTGGACCAATTTTTGCATCTCATAGTAGTACCTACACCCAATATTCTTAATTATTTGTTGTATGTATCCTCCTCCTACAGTGTTTGCTCTCACTGCTCCATGCCATGGAAGTTATCCCTTGATGTCTTAACACGATACCATCATGTCCCTTCTTATTGTCAAGGTTTTCCACACATTTCCTTTCCTTGCCGATTCTGTGGAGAACACTCTCAGGTCTTACCTTATGAGTCCACTAAATTTAGAGCCTTCTACTGCAACATCTCTTTTCAGACGTTTTAACTCTCTTCCTGTTATCCCACAGGCCATAATTCACTTCCACATAAATCCTTGTCCTTGACGTTCATTCTGAGAAATTTAATTCTAAAATAACGTCTTATGTTTAATACTAGTGACTTCTTTCGGCTAGGAATATTCTCTTTGCTGTGTTAGTCTAATCGTCCTCCTCGATTTGTCTGTCGTGCATTATTTTGCTTCCAAAGTTGCAGAATTAGTATAATTACCATCTACTACGTGCTCCCCAGCCTGATGTTAAATTTGTTGCTAATCTCTTACGTGCTGCTGCTGCTTAGCACTTCCATCTTTCTATGGTTGACACCCAGTCCGTATTCTATGAAAGATCCCGTAATCTTCTTCACTTTCACAGAGGGTAGCATTGTCATCAGCGAGTCTTATTATTGATATCATTTCACTCTGAACTTTAATACCACCTTTGAAAATTTCCTTCATTGCTTTCTCGATATACTGGGAGGACGACATAGGGGAACTACTTCATCCCTGCATTACAAGCCGTTTTAATCCGGAAATTTCTGTCTTGGACTTTCATCTTATTACTCCCTTTTGGTTCTTGAATATATTCTGTTTTACCTGTCTTTCTCTGTAGCGTATATCTTTCTGAGCATTACAGACATCTTGCACCACTTTATGTAGTAGAACTCTTTTGTAGGCCGACAAATCCTTTGTTTCTTACTTAAGTTTCCGACCATAACTTCAGAACTTTGTAACACATCTTTAAAGCTACAATTAATAGTGATTAACCCATCGTATTTGTAACTAGAACGCCCAGTTGATCCGGCACTAAGCTAGGCGTATTCTTTTTTCAAAAGCAAAGTATAGTATTTTACTGAGGAATTCTGTCAGCTGCGATACTCATCCACATGTATCCCACCAGATGAACCAAAGAGAATAATCCAACATAATCTTCTGGCCAGGAATTAAATGTCAGAAAGCCGTAATTAAGTGTTGTGAATGTTTCTTAAGTGAACAAAGATTTCTTGGCCGTTGCAATCACGACATTCCTGCGACAGCATTCTCTGTCGCATTCTTCGGACCACACGGAGCAAAATGTGTTGTAAAGAGTAACGTACATAAAAATTTTAGATGTAAATTATAAGTCATACCAATAGAGCTTCACAAATGTTTCAGAGGCATTTAGCGAGCAACACTGAAAATCTTTTTGCCGTGTTGCGCAGTGCCGCGAAAGGCGTAGTGGGCGTACTGCTTCGGCGCGGATGACTGCACGCAATTACACAGAGGGTCTGCAGCCAAGGCCGATGAGTTGAGGAGGCCTCCCCCACATCCTTATCTGCTGCCGTCGAAAGGGGCCTGTCGTCAATAGAGACGTCTGGGGACACACTCTGCTGACTTCAGCTTCAGCTCTTACCATGTGTACACCAGTAACGGACACATATGTAGGATTGACAAGCAGAATGATCTTGTCGACCTACCGAAACACGGGAATCAGACCTATGTTCGTAACTATGAACTGCTAGTGACTGATGACTGTTCAGTCATTGCGTAGTGACATAGATTAGTTACTGTACTGTCGAGGAGATACGTGTACTTTACTGCTTAAAATTCTTCCCTTCACAGCCATTTTCGTAGTTATAAAGCAGGTTACAATGAGAAATTCAGCTTTCCAAGAGTCTGTCGTGAGTAAATTGACTGTAGAAACGTTAGCTGTCTACGACATGTTGATAAACAATAGTGACGGCAAAGAGTGCACTAAATCTTCTGTATCTGATCAGAAAGGTTAACATGGTTTGATAGCTAGTGGATACGTAAATACCAGGAAATCAAAAAGCATTTTGATCCAGTAGACCAGGCGAGGTGACATAGTGGCGAGGTACTAGACTCGCATTCGGAAAGATAGCGACTGAAACTATCACCCGGCCATTCAAATCTAGGTTTTCTGTGGTATCCCTTCTTAACTGAGGACGAGTGCCAGAATGGGAAATTTGAAAGGGCACAGCTAATTTCCTTCCCCATGCTTTCACAAGTCTCTAATGGCATCGCCGTCGGAGGCATATTAAACCCTAAACTACCTTATATTGATCGAAGACTAAATTTATAGTTAAGAAACTTAGTGTCAGACTTATCTCTCGTTGCTCTAAATTAAGCGACGATTGCTAAGATCAGCATGAAAACAAAAATAGATAAGACTAAGGAGTTTAGTACGTTAACGAAATTGATATCGACAAACGTCATCGTTTCACTTAAACCCGCCTGTGACTGCAAATCATGGATCCTGAAGTAAGTCAACCGGAAAAATGTGGTGCATTTGAAATTGAGTGGCGTCGACTTCTTCTCAGAATGAAGTGCACACTCATAACTATTTTTAAGCTGTGCTAGAGCATATATGTGCTAAAATAGGCGTAGTGATTCGGTTAAATCTTCTGTATTTCGGGAATATAATAATTTTGTCCTTAGAGGACAATGTGAGCAACAGTAAAAGAGTAGAAGTATAAAAATAGCTTTGACAGGCAGCATCAATCATTATAGTAGTTCATCTCGAGAGGGTACCTGAAATAGACAGGGACGAGAGATGCGTAATCCATGAAAAGTCGCGTGACGTTCTCGATTGAACTGTTTAGCAGCGTGAATAGTGGAGCAGGTCCAGTACAAAAGGCTGTCCGTTCTACATGACATTGTATGCAACAACCCTAGACTACCTTCTTCAGTCTGTTACTCGTGAATGTCTAGGTATCCAGATAGAAAATGACCGGCTCAACTGCATTTCCAAAAGAAATCCCAACAAAGCACAATACAACTGACAATCTCAATACAGATAGTCTATAAGAACTTTAAAAAAATCGCTTGGAAAAATACAAATTTATATCATCGGGTATTTGACACATCAAGGTGGCATTGTTGGTGGTATCTCTGCAGTCGAGTTTAAGGACTACGTTGGAGCTTCATTGTGTAAGATCACTTTAAAACTTCCGTCACGACTTTAAACTGTCGTGAATAAGTTACAAAATACTGCTATTATCGATACCGCGAATCAGTTTCAGTTCTCTGCTTTTGTGAAAGAGAACCATGTGAGACCCTAAGGTGCTCAATGACCTGGTGTTACCGATGTTACAACACAGGGAAAGTGGCGTAGAAGTTAACATACTGGTCTCTTATTCAATAGTTAATTGATGTAATTCCCCTATATAATATACACGAAATAAGGGATGAAGGAAAAAAATTCCAGCGCAACTTCAGATCTCGTAAGTCGAGATCTGATAGATCAAATGGACTATGGAAATCGGAATAATTTTTCTCCTTTTGCACCACATCCTAAAGAACGTGGCCATTCTGTCACAGGTAATGAAGACAAGCAGCAGATACTACAAATTGTCAGCAAAAGGAAGACAGTGAGTCCCCTTTAAGAGCTCAAAATTTACATCAACAGCTCCATCTGACGACACCTCATTCTTAATAAACATGTATACGCTACAAAAAGTCATTACTAACATATTTAATCAAATATTTAGAAACAGACACTGTAACGCATTGCCCCCCCATCAAAAAATCCTGTATGATAAGCGCCTTAAATGTAAAAGAATCATCTAAATACTTGGTTTTTACAAGTCTTATGAAAATCTGTTATATTAAAATGGATCACTTTACACTCACAACACAGATGTAATTGACATATGATGGGTTTATTTCAATAGTACATTTATGTTCATTTTGAGATACAGAGTCCTAAAGTTAAATGAGCGCTGAAAAATCTGCAGTTGAGATATCAGAAATAATCAAGCATGTGGGTTCTTGCTAGAGACGACCCTTTCTTTCTGTTTGTTTGGATCATTAATTTCAGAAGCATTATAGGCAGAAAAGTGGAGGTAATGGACTTGTACCACTATTGAAATAAGCCCTTCACATATACTATTTGAAAGTGACTATTTACTCTCACATAACGTGGCAGTAACCATTCTATAGATTCTAAATGACAGTGTGATTCCACAATCATGTAACAATATTCGTTTTCGTAATTTGTAATATCTGCTGTGCTTCAGTGTGTGTATTCTCTGTGTACTTCTTAGGTCTATGTCTGTACGCATCCTTCTGCGAGACTAAGGTGATTCCTTCCTAAGGTAATTTACATTACCCCGTAACAGTGCTAACGATCACGCTTTCGACTAGGTGTTACAACCTTATAATGTGAAATATCCCTCCCGAAGAAAGTAACTACCTTTCCCACGTAGATATTCTTTATAGCAGGTTGGTCACAGGTCTCAACAGTCGTGTTCCCTGCATGAGTACGACTTTAACTGGAATTACAATCGAATCTTATTATAGACTGGAAGTAGTAGCAGCATCTTTTGTAATGATGGTGTATAACGAAAGCGAATGAATAACTTTTTCTTTCTTCAAGGTGTAAAAGCCTAGACGCAGATTGTGAGTAGAAACAACTACTAACAACGTGCTGATTTCTCGGAAAGGGTGTTCTGCACTTACTGACAGCGCCATTAACCGACCACTGCATAATTGAAACGTGGGTGTTCCTCGAACCTCGAAACCGGTCTGCGTGTACGCAGTTGGCACGCTTGTCGCGGGTGCGATCGTAACCTTGAGGGGGTTCCCACGGCGCTCCGGCGAAGCTTTTCCCGGTCAGTGGAACGACCAGCTTAATTCGCGCATTAGGACAACGTGCCCCGAATCGTTATGCTGGTTCGGGAAGAGTGATGCGGGTTTCGCGCAGTTGTTCCCACGCCGCGAGGAAATGACCCTTTCCGAAGCCAGTGTCCTGTCATCAGTGACGTTGTGGAACACTCATTTTTATTCATATGTTGTTCAGTAGAACTGATGTATTACTGCAATAAAGTTATAGAAAGAGTACGGCTATGATGTGTGGTTTACAAGTGATAAAAGACAGCACCTCTGCTTTTTCAATATATTATGTTTTCCGATTGTAGTGTGAACATAAAAAGACGACTGGAGTGGGAAACACGGAATCAAACATTTGATTTAAAAAATGTAATATCCGGAAATGAGAAATTCTTGAAACTCGTTGCATTATTTGTAGCTCAGGCATTAATTCTTTAATTCAAATGAGTACTGATATAGTTTCCGGAAAAAGAACCAGTTCAGTCGAATGCCAGGATGGTTCCATAAAAAAGGCCACCACCTATTTTAATCAACGCACTTGATCAAAGCGAGTTGCATCTCCAACTGTCTCAAAATGGATGTTAGTGTTGTTTTAGTGGTAGTGGTTGTGGCAGCGGTGGCTCTCCACGCTAGTCTGTCTTGTGAAAGCCTCTTCATGTCTGAATAACTGCAGTTTGAACAATACTGCTACCTACATCCATTTGAAGCTGCTTATTGCGTTCATGTCTAGGTCTCCCTCTTCTGTGTTTATCCCCAAACACTCTTCACTCCATAACCAAACTGACTATTGCTTGATGCCTCAGGATATGCCCTATCAAGCGGTCCCTTCTTTTAGGCGAGTTATGCCATATATTTCTTTTCTCCCTAATTCGATTCAGTACCTACTCATTAGTTATCCGAACCACTCATCAGAATTTTCATGGAGCACCACACTTCATAAGTTGCTAATACTTTTCTTGTTTGAACTGTTAGTCACCAAACTTAACCTGCGTGCAATGATACGACCCAGGCAAATAACGCCAGAAAAGGCTTTCTGACCTTCAAATTTACATTCATTGTTAACAAATTCATCATTATAATGCTTATTCCATTCCATTATTGCCTCTAGCTGCTTCTTCTTATAGTATTATGCCTAGATTAACTAACTTTTACCACAATACCGCCTTCTGTTGTTTTACTGCCCTATTAACGCGGACAACATGGCCTTTCTCTGCACTCGAGTTTCAATGTGACGATCTATTAGACCGTTTAGTCGCCTGATATCCATATTCATTCGATTACGTATGGCTCTATGCTGAGCTTCACATCGCGGCTCTCACTATTTTAAGGTATTTTCCCTTCCTCCGCTTTATCGTTGCCTTTATTTATCCTCTGTTTTATCCTTTTTAAATATATACACATGGTTTTGTTCCAGCATCCTGTTCGGCGATACTTCCTTTAGACGGTTCGTTGCCATCGTTCTGACTTACCGTCCCACCACCCTGTGATACGTAATACTCTGACAGTGCTAATTATTTCCTTAATTTTTTAAAATTTCCAATATTTTAGCGCAGCTTAGAACCATGCCCCGTGACATATAATTTTGTATAATTACGTCCTTGCTTTTCCTTTTCTCTTAGAGAACCCGAGGAAGCCTTAACCAGGCGAAACGCTTTATATGTGATAAAATAACTTTGTGACCGAAACTGTCGCTTTATATAAATTCCTCATTTTCAGAAATCGTTTTCTCGCTATTGACAGTATTTTATATTGTCTGTATTTCAAGCATCATCCTTTATTTTTGGCACCCAAATACCAAACTTCACGTGCTAATTGTAGTATCTCATTTTCTTATCTAATTTTTATAGCATCGACAGACTGAACTCGTCTGCACTCCATTACCTTTTTATGATTCCTTATTGTTCAACGTATAAGGTTAGTGTGTGCGTTTTTTATCTGTAAGATTTTAATTTTTGATTTCTAATCGTTGTATTACAGGCTTACTGAAATAAATGTGATGTAAAATATGTAGAATGCCTGTTAAGATGCAATATGTGTCTTCCAGATTAAATAAATAAATAAAGACCCATTCCGTCCGTTCTCGACGCGGATGGTACGTTAAATCCTCATCTTCTTTCCTTTACCTTCGGTTCAAGTCTACAACAGCCTCAACAGCGAGACAAGTAGGCCTGTGCCGACACAATAGCAGCCACGTGTGTTGTCTTCCCACGCTCCCCGCTCCGCGGCCGCAGTAGCCGCGCGAAAGCAGCGCCGGCGGTGGTTCGCCCGCGGTCCAGTCGAGCGCCAGCACGGCGATTAAGATAGCTATCGGCGCCTCCCGCAGGCCGCGTTTTTATGCCTCGTAATTGGCCCCGAGCCGGCCGATCGGGAACAAATTGAAAGAGAGCGCGCGGCCGCCGTTACAACGCCCTGGCGCTGTCCGCTCCACGTCGTCCTTCCGCACCTGTATGTGCCTCCAAACAAGTGTGCCAGCGGTAGCCTGTTTACTCCACAACTACCAGGACTCTCTCTGAATACCGCGCACTGTCCACACGTTTCTTCGAAATAACAAAGAGGGGTATAGTTCAACAAGTCTGCAGGTATCTGCATTATGAGACCACCAAAAGGCAACATAGTCCGATACTCCGGGAAGGAGCGTAGGGGAGCAGAAGCAGGGATCGTCCACCGCCTTTCATGGCAACGTCCTTACTGTAAGTGGTTTGCCATTACCTTCCTCTGACCTGTTACGAATGTCAGTTATGTACCTTCGTCGTGTGGCTGACTGTGATGAGTTTTTGTACAGTGTAGAGCAGGGTTTCTATTGAAACTTCCTGGCAGATTAAAACTGTGTGCCGGACCGAGACTCGAAATCGAGACCTTTGCCTTTCGCGGGCAAGTGCACTACCAACTGAGCTGCCCAAGCACGACTCATGCCCCGTTCTCACAGCCTCACAGCTTTTACTTCTGCCAGTACCTCGTCTACTACCTTCAAAACTTTACAGAAGCTCTCCTGCGAAATTTTCACTCTACAGCGGAGTTTTCGCTTTTCATCTGCGAGGAAGTTTCATATCAGTGCATACTCCGCTGTAGAGTGAAAATTTCATTCTAGCGTTTCTATTGTTTTGGATGAAAGGAAAGAAGGGGGTGAAACCCGGTTCCGGCACTTAGCCTATTCCTCTACAGTAACACATAGGGGGCCACCGAACTTAACATCCCCATCCGACGGATGGATGACGATCAACACTATCAAATGAGCTCACTTCATCAGAAACTGCGGAGTGGTTGAGAATGTAATACAGCATATTGGCCCGAAGACTGGTGATCACGAACTTTACGCCACTACCTCCCCTCCCCTTGCCTGTCAAATGCTGGCAGTGAAAATTTTCAACCAACAGGCATGTTCACGTCATAGCATTGCAAAAACATAATAATTTCAAATATTAAAAAGAATTCCGCGCCGCGCGTAGTGGCCGTGCGGTTTGAGGCGCCATGCACGGTCTGTACCGCCCGTCCCGCCGGAGGTTCCAATCTTCCCCCGGGCATGGGTGCGTGTATTGTTCTTAGTTTGTTAGTTTAAGTAGTGTGTAGGTCTAGGCACTGATGACCTCAGCAGTTTGGTCCCTTAGGAATTCACACACATTTGAACATTTGAAGAATTCCGCGGGTTATAGCAGACGCTAGTGTTTTTTCCCCTGGAATACGATGGACTAGTTTCTAAAAGGTCGTTATTAGCTACACATTACGAAATATTAAAAAGTAACCTTGAAAATACACTCCTGGAAATGGAAAAAAGAACACATTGATACCGGTGTGTCAGACCCACCATACTTGCTCCGGACACTGCGAGAGGGCTGTACAAGCAATGATCACACGCACGGCACAGCGGACACACCAGGAACCGCGGTGTTGGCCGTCGAATGGCGCTAGCTGCGCAGCATTTGTGCACCGCCGCCGTCAGTGTCAGCCAGTTTGCCGTGGCATACGGAGCTCCATCGCAGTCTTTAACACTGGTAGCATGCCGCGACAGCGTGGACGTGAACCGTATGTGCAGTTGACGGACTTTGAGCGAGGGCGTATAGTGGGCATGCGGGAGGCCGGGTGGACGTACCGCCGAATTGCTCAACACGTGGGGCGTGAGGTCTCCACAGTACATCGATGTTGTCGCCAGTGGTCGGCGGAAGGTGCACGTGCCCGTCGACCTGGGACCGGACCGCAGCGACGCACGGATGCACGCCAAGACCGTAGGATCCTACGCAGTGCCGTAGGGGACCGCACCGCCACTTCTCAGCAAATTAGGGACACTGTTGCTCCTGGGGTATCGGCGAGGACCATTCGCAACCGTCTCCATGAAGCTGGGCTACGGTCCCGCACACCGTTAGGCCGTCTTCCGCTCACGCCCCAACATCGTGCAGCCCGCCTCCAGTGGTGTCGCGACAGGCGTGAATGGAGGGACGAATGGAGACGTGTTTGGCGCCGTGCAGGTGAGCGCCACAATCAGGACTGCATACGACCGAGGCACACAGGGCCAACACCCGGCATCATGGTGTGGGGAGCAATCTCCTACACTGGCCGTACACCACTGGTGATCGTCGAGGGGACACTGAATAGTGCACGGTACATCCAAACCGTCATCGAACCCATCGTTCTACCATTCCTAGACCGGCAAGGGAACTTGCTGTTCCAACAGGACAATGCACGTCCGCATGTATCCCGTGCCACCCAACGTGCTCTAGAAGGTGTAAGTCAACTACCCTGGCCAGCAAGATCTCCGGATCTGTCCCCCATTGAGCATGTTTGGGACTGGATGAAGCGTCGTCTCACGCGGTCTGCACGTCCAGCACGAACGCTGGTCCAACTGAGGCGCCAGGTGGAAATGGCATGGCAAGCCGTTCCACAGGACTACATCCAGCATCTCTACGATCGTCTCCATGGGAGAATAGCAGCCTGCATTGCTGCGAAAGGTGGATATACACTGTACTAGTGCCGACATTGTGCATGCTCCGTTGCCTGTGTCTATGTGCCTGTGGTTCTGTCGGTGTGATGATGTGATGTATCTGACCCCAGGAATGTGTCAATAAAGTTTCCCCTTCCTGGGACAATGAATTCACGGTGTTCTTATTTCAATTTCCAGGAGTGTAGTTCCCAAAGAAGAAATTTACTTTACAAGTAACATAGAGTAACGTCTTTTACAACTGTAATAAAAGTCTTACTTACGCCATATCCGTTTCACTTTATTTCAAAGCATTTTCAGTGATCAGTGTAACAATAAGATTTTTCTTAAGAGTCTGTTTGCCGAGATATGAAACAGTATTAAATTGTAATCTCGTTTATCATCTTGCCAAACTGATTTTCAATTTAAAAAAACGTAGTTACAGTGACCGCGCAAGCTGCTTTGAAATAAAGCGAAACGCCTATGATCTAAGTAACAACTATAATCACAGTAGCAAAACACGGTATATAACTTACATTATTTGTATAACTACGACTACGGAGAGTAGGCTTACCAACAAAAATGACAACATGTAAACTTACACTGATCAGCCAGAACTTTATGACCACTAACTTACTATCGATATAAACCCGTCCAAGCGACAGGAGACGAATGATTGCTAGTTAGGGGCAGCACGCACACTGATACTACATGCACTGTGCGTGTGTCTGTGTAGAATGGGGAAGGCCCGCGATCTATCTGAGTTTGACCGAGGGCGGATTGTGATCGCCCGAAAGCTCGGCACGAGCGTTTCGGAAACTGCACGACTTGTCGCGTGTTGGCGGAGTGCTGTGGTGAATGTCTTCCACACGTGACGAAAAAGGTGTAACCACGCCCAGACGTCGCGCTGTTGGGCGGCCGTAGCTCATTACAGATGTCGGATGTCGTACGCTGGGCAGACTGGTAAAACAGGACATGGAGTGAACTATGGTGGAAGTAACATCAGACCTTAATGCTGGGCGAATGACAAGTGTGTCTCAACACACACTGCACCGAACAGTCCTAACGACGGGCCTCCGCAGCCTTCAACCCATGCATGTACCATTGTTAACACAACGACATCGGCAACTACGACTGAAATTGGCACGTGACCATCGGCACAGGACGTTGGCACAGAGGCAAAGCGTTGCATGATCTGATGAATCCCGATATCTTCTTCATCATGCCGATGGCAGGGCGCGCATCCGTCGTCTTCCAGGGGAACATCTCTTTGACGCTTGTACTGCGGGACGGAGACGAGCTGGCGGCGATCCATTATGCTGTGGAACATTCACTTCGGAATCCATGGTCCAGTGAAGCTCTTGCAACTCACCATGACGGCCAAGGAATATCGTACACTGGCTACAGACCGCGTACACCCTTTCATGACAATCGTGTTTCCCGACGAGGTGACATTTTTCAACATGATAATGCGCTATGTCACAAGGCTAGGAGGGTGATGCAGTGGTTCGAGGAATACAGTGGCGAGTTCCAGTTGATATACTGCCCCCCCCCCCCCAAGTCGCCAGATCTCAACCTGATCTAACAGATCTGGGATGTGATGAACGTGGCCTCAGGGCTCATCGTCCCCCTCCCCGAAATTTACGGGAATTAGGTGACGTGTGTGTGTGTGTGTGTGTTGTGTGTGTTGTGTGTGTTTGTGTGTGTGTGTGTGTGTGTGTGTGTGTGTGTGCAGATGTGATGCCAACTTTCGCCAGTGACTTACCGAGGCCTCATTGCTTTTATTCCAGACACGTCGGCGCTGTTACCCTTGCGAAAGGTGGACATACCGGCGTAAGTGCGTGGTCATAATGTTCTGGCTGACAGGCTATTGGGCAGGTGGTCATAGTGTTTTGGCTGATGAATGTGTTTCAACCTGTGCAAAAACCTAGAATGTCACCTAAAAATATTTTTGAAACATTCTTCTAATGTTCCTTCCGTGCCGCCGCAAGAAATGCCACTAGCGGCCAGCCCAGACTACAACGGACCACTAGCGATGTGCGACGCGCAAGATGAACTAATAAGGTTCAGAGATTCGATCAGAGGACTGGAAAACGGACGCTTCTAACGGTTCATACATCGCCTGTAGCTGACACGTAGCAACTTTAGTTGTTTATCCTCGCAAAAAATAAATGAGGATAACAGTTCAATGTCAGTTGGGAGAAAAGTTCACAAAATACACAATACATAAAGAGAAACCAATGGAATTTATTGCCTTCATTTAGACCTCCCGTTTTAGGCTTTCTGTCTTGCAGAAATGATTTTTTGGAAAATCACTCACTTGCGAATGCAAACATCCAACAACCACACTAACACCAGCTCCGCCCCATGGGACCGACGACGCGTTTCCTACACACATGATGGCTGCCAACGGGCGGTCCTGCGCTTTCCCGAGCACTACACTGCTCCCCGAAACTGTTTCAACATTCAGACCTTCCAGCCAGTCATACTCCGCTATTTTCATTGGCGGTTTCCGACTCCACAAATGGCACTCGTTTACAAACTGCTTCCAGACAATACTATCCAGAAGTTTAATTCTAACACGTATTGTGAAACACCTGCGATGAGGGGGAAGTCGCTAGCTCTGAAAGTCATAGTACGCCCCAACTACAAGTCAGTCAGATGGGTTACGGAAAGAGGGAAATATAAGAATGGAAGGCAAAGAGCGAAGTGGTCCGTTTAAAAATGGTGTAACGCGTGGATGCACTCTTTTTACCCTTGTTGTTCAGTCTATACATGGAAGAAGCAGTGACGGAAATTCACGGTGATGGGATATCAATAATAAGATTTCTTTAGTATTCTCAGTATGAATGAATGTACTGGCAGGAGACCCCATCTTGGGTAGTTCGACCGCCTGGCGCAAGTCTTTCTATTTGGTCAGCTACTTGAGCGTCGCTGTGGTAAAGATGAGATGAAATGTTTATAACGACGTAGTGCTGACTCACGGTGCGAAGTGGTGCCAACCGGGAATGGATGTCGGGACCTCGTGATCTAGAGCCAGCGACTCCAATCACTTCTTTCCCATCTCATCTTTTGGTCTGGGCGGGCGTCACATTACACCTCTTCAAGTTCATTGTTGAATACTTCACTCAATTTTTTTATTACAGCGGTATGCCCTCTGAGCAACACATAGAGCTACCCTGCCGCCGCCACTAGACCACGAGCTGCGGCGCTATTCTCAGTGAAAGTAAATAAGAATTATGGGACCTGTTACCGGGAATGAACAGGTTGATGAGTGTAAATTTGATGAGAGTAAACCGAAGAAAGAAGAAAATAATGAAGGGGAATGTGAAATGAAGTTATTGCAAAACCTAACTTAAAAACGGATGACCAACAACTAAATGAAGTGAAGCGTGTTTGCTACTAAATGAAGTGAAGCGTGTTTGCTACTAAATGAAGTGAAGCGTGTTTGCTACCTTGGAAGCAAAATAACACGTGACGGATGAAGCAAGGACGACATAAAAAGTATATTAGAACAGGTAAAGAGGGCATTTCTGCCTAAAAGAAGATTAATAGTATCAGACTCCGAATCATGTCAAGGCTGGATCGAACGCTCATCCCTGGATACAGAAAACCGACCCTCTGGTCCACAGTAGGCAACAAGGACGAGCTTACTTGCGCCGACAGCAAACGGGCTCCAGGTGCAAAAACTGTAACAGTCCTGTAGCTCCATGCAGCAACTGCAGTGATAAGTACGTCTGCCGACAAACGACAGTGGTTGCACGTCGCACAAGGAGTACCTCAAATAAACAAACAAATACAAAACAAACATATGAACAATACAAAATATCCTATATACAGAAATGACGCACATGGCCGGTATTTAAACAGTGTAACCTTTAAAATAAAATTAATTGTCGGCTTGCTTGCTCATTTAGAGACGAGCATGTTATAGAAAACTACACACGTCTAATGCTTATTGAAAAAACCTCGAATTTACAGGGTGACAACTATTGAACTATATGGGACCTGGATAAACTGACAGAACCAGAGGTTATAGAGTGTTTCAGGGAGAGCATTAGGGAACGATTGACAAGAATGGGGAAAAGAAATACAGTAGAAGAAAAATGGGTAGCTTTGAGAGATGAAATAGTGAAGCCAGCAGAGGATCAAGTAGGTAAAAAGACGAGGGCTAGTAGAAATCCTTGGGTAACAGAAGAGATATTGAGTTTTATTGATAAAAGGAGAAAATATAAAAATGCCTTAAAAGGCAGGCAAAAAGGAATACAAACGTCTCAAAAATGAGATCGACAGGAAGTGCAAAATGGCTAAGCAGGGATGGCTAGAGGACAAATGTAAGGATGTAGAGGCGCATATCACTAGGGGTAAGACAGATACTGCCTACAGGAAACTTAGAGACCTTTGGAGAAAAGAGAGCCACTTGTATGAATATCAAGCGCTCAGATAGAAACCCAGTTCTAAGCAAAGAAGGGAAAGCAGAAAGGTGGAAGGAGTATATAGTCTATACAAGGGCGATGTACTTGAGGACAATATTATGGAAATGGAAGAGGATGTAGATGAAGATAAAATGGGAGATATGATACTGCGTGAAGAGTTTGACAGAGCACTGCAAGACCTGAGTCGAAACAAGGTTCCGGGAGTACACAACATTACATTGGAACTACTGACGGCCTTGGGAGAGCCAGGCCTAACAAAACTCTACAATCTGGTGAGCACGATGTATGAGACAGGCGAAATACCCTCAGACTTCAAGAAGAATATAATAATTCCAATCCCAAAGAAAGATGGGTTGACAAATGTGAAAATTACCGAACTATCAGTTCAATAAGCCACGGCTGCAAAATACTAACACGAATTCTTTACAGACCAATGGAAAAACTGGTAGAAGCCGACCTCAGGGGAGATCAGTTTGGATTCCGTAGAAATGTTGCAACACGTGAGGCAATACTGACCCTACAACTCATCTTAGAAAATAGATTAAGGAAAGGCAAACCTACGTTTCTAGCATTTGTAGACTTAGAGAAAGATTTTGACAATGTTGACTGGAATACTCTTTTTCAAATTCCTAAGGTGGCAGGGGTAAAATACAGGGAGCGAAAGGCTATTTACAATTTGTACAGAAAGCAGATGGCAGTTATAAGAGTTGAGGGGCATGAAAGGGAAGCAGTGGTTGGGAATGGAGTGAGACAGGGTTGTAGCCTCTCCCCGATGTTATTCAATCTGTATACTTAGCATGCAGTAAAGGAAACAAAAGATAAATTCGGAGTAGGTATTAAAATCCACGGAGAAGAAATAAAAACTTTGAGGTTCCCCGATGACATTGTAATTCTGTCAGACAGCAAGGGACTTGGAAGAGCAGTTGAACGGAATGGACAGTGTCTTGAAAGGAGGGTATAAGATGAACATCACCGAAAGCAAAACGAGGATAATGGAATGTAGTCCAATGAAGTCGGGTGATGCTGAGGGAATTAGATTAGGAAGTGAGACATTTGGGAGTAGTAAAGGAATTTTGCTATTTGGGGAGCAAAATAACTGATGATGGTCGAAGTAGAGGGGATATAAAATGTAGACTGGCAATGGCAAGGAAAGCGTTTCTGAAGAAGCGAAATTTGTCAACATCGAGTATAGATTTAAGTGTCAGGAAGTCGTTTGTGTAAGTATTTGTATGGAGTGTAGCCATGTATGGAAGTGAAACGTTGGCGATAAATAGTTTACACCGAAAGAGAATAGAAGCATTCGAAATGTGGTGCTACAGAAGGATGCTGAAGATTAGATGGGTAGATCACATAACTAATCAGGAGGTATTGAATAGAATTGGGGAGAATAGGAGTTTGTGGCACAAGTAGACTAGAAGAAGTGATCGATTGGTAGGACATATTCTGAGGCATCAAGGGATCACCAATTTAATATTGGAGGGCAGCGCGGAGGGTAAAAATCGTAGAGGGAAACGAAGAGATGAATACACTGAACAGGTGCAGAAGGATATAGGTTGTAGTAAGTACTGGGAGATGAAGCTTGCACAGGATAGAGTAGCATGGAGAGCTGCATCAAACCAGTCTCTGGACTGAAGACCACAACAACAACAACAACAACAACAACAATGGTAAAACGTAAGTTACCCGCAAACTATGGCGTGCACACACTTTATTCAACATGTAAACGTCGCTACAGATATTCGTATTTAGGTTATGAGATGTTCGATATGCCTGCCTGCATTGGCCATGGTGTGGCGCAAACGAGTAGCGAAATTCTGCATGACCCACTGAACACCCTGTATATACGCTATAATCCACCGTACACTTCTTGGTGGTAGGTCGTATTGGAACCCGCTCAAGGAGACAATACTTTTCACAGACAGTGTACTTCAGTCGCGACCAAATCAGCACTACCGCTAGGCTGTAGCCTCTTCAGTGATGCACTGCAGAGGATAGAAACTTTTGTAGTGTCTTTCCGCGTCATCTGAGTATCCTGCCGGGCGGGCAGCCACAGTCGAGGTAATTCTTCCAGCTTCCATTGCAATCAATCTTGCAACGCTACCCAGCTTTTAGTGAGCATCCTCCAAATTCTGGACATGCACATTCTGGAAATATACGTTGGTGTCACTGGATCTACATGAAGACGAGAACATTCGTTAGATTGATACACGTCGACGCTAAACGTACCCAAAACAAATTAGATCATGACAACATCGCCCACTGCCGGTCGCTGGACTTTCTGATGACACTTAAGAATATTTACGACTAACTTTCGCCTTAATTGTCCTCTTCCTGACGACTATACTTTTTGGAATGTCATGTTTATAGTATACTGTGTGAAATAACGTCGCCTGTAAAGTCTCCAAGACTGTTCAGAGACAAACCACTGAAAGTAATTTTCGGCGAGGGAGCTAGGAGCAATAAATTGAGATAGTCGAGCGTTGATTGCCATTGAGAATGTTCTTAGGGCCAGTTTGACTTTTACGTGTGGAGCATAGCCAGAAATTACCGCTCCATGCTTAATGTTAATGTGTCGTCGTTACCACGGTCGTTAAAGGCGGAACACTTACTCCGCACAGTCGGCAACTGTGAAAGGAACAACGGGGCCTTGCGTGAAGAAAAATACGTTCATTGGCATGGCGCAACGGTCGGAAACCATTAGTGGGCTATACCGAACGAAATTCTAACATCGCGTGAAAGTATCACTCGTGTATTGAGGACATGACCAGTCTGCCTGCCAGCATCATACTCCAGATGGGTGCTCCAAATACAGTTAATTTCTTTTATCCTCTTGCTCTTGACCAGAGTAAGTCATAGCGGAACTCGTCCATTCCAGACAGGAAGAATTTACTCTGCAACGTTGTTTTCGTGATTTTATTTACAGCATCGAAGTATTGATTGCTGTCTCAAAAGGTATTGAAATCTGATGTATTAGTGTAGAGCTAAAAAAAAACCACACACACACACACACACACACACACACACACACACACACACACACACACACAGGGATAGGGAGAGGGACTTGAAAATTAGATTTGCGACCACCGAGGATTACAAATTTTTTAGAGCTTATCATATTAGCCAGTAGCTGAGTGCAGCGTTTGATGTATGGACGCTGATACAGAAGGTCCTCACCTGTTACTTTCGTGCCGTGGCTCTCACGATTGACACCCGGCTCCTCCTATGCCCGGAGAATATTTACTTCCTGACGACCAACATTCGCGCTCTTATAGGGTTTAAAGGCATGTTCATTTACTATTTATTAGCCCGCCCGGTTAGCCGTTCGGTCTAACGCACGGCTTTCCGGATTGGGAAGGAGCGCATGGGCCCCGGCATGAATCCGCCCGGCGGATTAGTGTCGAGGTCCGGTGAGCCGGCCAGTCTGTGGATGGTTTTTAGGCGGTTTTCCATTTGCCTCGGCAAATGCGGGCTCCGTTCCCCTTACTCCGCCTCAGCTACACTATGTCGGCGGTTGCTTCACAAACATGTTCTCCACGTACGCGTACACCACTATTACTCTACCAACGCTAACATAGGGGTTACAGACGTTCCCTGGGGTCGGGGTCCACCGGGGGCCGAAACGCACAAAACCTTGAAAGAGTGGTTCGGCGTGGGGCGGCAGAGGAGTGAAGTGGACTGCAGTAGTCGTCGTGGGGTTGTGAACCACTGCGGCTGCGGCGGGGATAGAGCCTCTCGGTCGTTTCTAGGCCCCCGGTTAACATGCAATAACATACTACTTATTGTGCCACGATGAGAAGGTGGTTCTTGACTATTGGTAATATCCAAGATAATCACATCACATAGAGCACACTCCTCGCTATCAACAACTAACTCTTCACAAATTACTTGCGCGGTATCTTCATAAACCCTGCTTGCAGTTGGGATGTACCGTGCAGAAGACGACCGTCCTACTAGTGGACGTTAACATAAGGCGAAATGATTATCGACTTGGTACCAATCAACATTGTCCACAGTGGAGAAACGCGTGGAATGTCGTGAAGGATTTGTTTTTCCTCATTATTTTGATTTTCTTTGATGGTATGTTCGTTGTTTAAGCAATATAACTGTAAGAGTTTCCATTCTCTTATTTGTTCTTAGATGTTTTGTGTTTAATCGTGTCTTGGAAGATGGACGAATGAAATAAATGTGACATTTTTTAATGTGAAGATCATTTATGTTATTTACTCGTAATTTGCTTACAGTGCTTACTTAGTAAAGGAAACAATTTGTGTTACACTTATATCCCAAGTTCTGGAGTTAAGCTGCCTGCCATTAGTGATAATAAAATGTCCATAGCTATTTAAATATATTTCATGCTTTTGGAACAACCTCAAAATAGAAAAAATTTTGAAAAAAGCGTCATGTTTTGTCTAAAAGTAGGAAATGAAATGGATTAGAGAAACATTTAACGCGTGTTTGGATGATCAGCATCACCCAGAGGCGCGTTAAATGTTTTAAAGTTTAATGTTCAATTTAGAATATCAAAAGTTTAAGGAGTACTTCGGGATGTTTGTTGGGCGAAAACTACCCAATATTATCGTTACGTGATTGACGCATGAGCAACCCAGCTACTATGCATGATTCAGAACATCATTCAAACACTCTGTGTTACATTTATACAAAACATTTGATGAGTTTTCAAAAATTTTATTTAGAGGTCTCGAGGTCTCTCTCTCTCTCTCTCTCTCTCTCTCTCTCTCTCTCTCTCTCTCTCTCTCTCTCTCTCTCGTAGAATTTCAATGTACTTATTTAGGGAATGGATGTTCAGTCAGTGGCCTTCAAATCGTGATTAAGGCCCGTAGACAGCGACTTGCCACCAGCAGTGTCAATAACCTTCTATCGCCGATCATTCGGCAAATGATTTCGCCGACGCCATTCGACTAATACGGGTATCTCCAATAGTCTTACCTCACTCGCACAACATTTAAGTGGAGTTCAAACAGAAAAGTCGCATCAGATAATGTTACGTGGCAAGTCTCGCACCCAGAGGCGAGTGCGACGGACGTGCAGAGGTGATGCACAGCCCTCGACGCGAGCCGTACGTCACACGGCCATGAATCAACCGCGTTCGGAGAAGATCCCAAGGACGCTGCCGCGAAATGTGGCTCGAACCGAGACCAGCTGCAACATCACTGCGGCTTTGTCTCGCTGCCTCGCGAGTCTAGTTACCGTAATTGCCTGTTCCTAGCAGCGGCATCTGCCTGCAGCACCTGGCGCTGGCGTCGACTCACTCAGTCCGGGGCAGATTCTCCCACGAGATATTCGTTACGAGCGCCCACACCTGGGCTGGTCTGGCCGCACTGCCGTGTAACTGCCAACTATGCAGCATGCTGCTACAGACTGTCTGCAGAAGAGTCGAAAACAACTTGACGCACCTGTACATTTACGTTAATTTCTTATAGTTACGGCATTGTTACTGAAGTTGTAACTCACTGATTTTCAGACATATACTTACGACTATGTGTTTGTCATTTGTGACGTAATTCCTTAAAATTCTAATAACAGATGAACTGGAACTACTGAATTTCTTAATCGTTTTCCTTTCTCATAAAGTAATATTTACTAGTCGTAATACAAATAACTACACTCCTGGAAATTGAAATAAGAACACCGTGAATTCATTGTCCCAGGAAGGGGAAACTTTATTGACACATTCCTGGGGTCAGATACAGCACATGATCACACTGACAGAACCACAGGCACATAGACACAGGCAACAGAGCATGCACAATGTCGGCACTAGTACAGTGTATATCCACCTTTCGCAGCAATGCAGGCTGCTATTCTCCCATGGAGACGATCGTAGAGATGCTGGATGTAGTCCTGTGGAACGGCTTGCCATGCCATTTCCACCTGGCGCCTCAGTTGGACCAGCGTTCGTGCTGGACGTGCAGACCGCGTGAGACGACGCTTCATCCAGTCCCAAACATGCTCAACGGGGGACAGATCCGGAGATCTTGCTGGCCAGGGTAGTTGACTTACACCTTCTAGAGCACGTTGGGTGGCACGGGATACATGCGGACGTGCGTTGTCCTGTTGGAACAGCAAGTTCCCTTGCCGGTCTAGGAATGGTAGAACGATGGGTTCGATGACGGTTTGGATGTACCGTGCACTATTCAGTGTCCCCTCGACGATCACCAGTGGTGTACGGCCAGTGTAGGAGATCGCTCCCCACACCATGATGCCGGGTGTTGGCCCTGTGTGCCTCGGTCGTATGCAGTCCTGATTGTGGCGCTCACCTGCACGGCGCCAAACACGCATACGACCATCATTGGCACCAAGGCAGAAGCGACTCTCATCGCTGAAGACGACACGTCTCCATTCGTCCCTCCATTCACGCCTGTCGCGACACCACTGGAGGCGGGCTGCACGATGTTGGGGCGTGAGCGGAAGACGGCCTAACGGTGTGCGGGACCGTAGCCCAGCTTCATGGAGACGGTTGCGAATGGTCCTCGCCGATACCCCAGGAGCAACAGTGTCCCTAATTTGCTGGGAAGTGGCGGTGCGGTCCCCTACGGCACTGCGTAGGATCCTACGGTCTTGGCGTGCATCCGTGCGTCGCTGCGGTCCGGTCCCAGGTCGACGGGCACGTGCACCTTCCGCCGACCACTGGCGACAACATCGATGTACTGTGGAGACCTCACGCCCCACGTGTTGAGCAATTCGGCGGTACGTCCACCCGGCCTCCCGCATGCCCACTATACGCCCTCGCTCAAAGTCCGTCAACTGCACATACGGTTCACGTCCACGCTGTCGCGGCATGCTACCAGTGTTAAAGACTGCGATGGAGCTCCGTATGCCACGGCAAACTGGCTAACACTGACGGCGGCGGTGCACAAATGCTGCGCAGCTAGCGCCATTCGACGGCCAACACCGCGGTTCCTGGTGTGTCCGCTGTGCCGTGCGTGTGATCATTGCTTGTACAGCCCTCTCGCAGTGTCCGGAGCAAGTATGGTGGGTCTGACACACCGGTGTCAATGTGTTCTTTTTTCCATTTCCAGGAGTGTAGTTTCAGCTTCATCAGCACACAAGAAGTTTCCGTTAAGAAATGGAACAGATATGCGTTGTAACAACTGCTTCTGCACAACACATTATTGACTAGAGAAAATTCTGCATTTATTGAAATCCTGTAGTTTGTAGCTAGAGATGGGCAGCAATGCCTAGCAAACGAATTCGTCGCATACTCAGTTGGCGACGAAACAACTGGTATACGATGCTTGCGGAGCGTGTCGTGAGTAATGTGCATGGTACTAAAGCAACCTCCACAATCATGCGGTTTGTTACGTTGTGGTTTTTCAATATAATGACATCGTTATGTTAATCATAGTGTTTCGTATCTAGTACTTAATTTCTGTTTACTTCTGCCTTCCCCTTCCCCGTAATATTTTACTGATACTCGTACTGACAGCAGATGAAGTCCTCCGCATCAGTTATAACAACACCAGTGAAAGACGGTTAACATCATATTTCTCGGAAACTGAAAATACAATGCATGCGACGGTCTACCTGATAAGTAAAATTTATTCCAGTTCTTACAACGGAACGCTGCACTTTATTCAATTTGCTGTCTATTTATATCGAGGGCAGAGACTCATTTTGACCACATACACCTACAATACTGTAAGACACTGGTCTAGCTTCGTGGAGGCCAGTGGCTCACATCGACTTCCCACCATCCACGTTTAGGTTTTTCCTGGTTTCGCCAAATCGATTGACGCAAATGCCAGAGTGTCCTTTGAAAAAGGACACAACTGATTTCCTTCACCATCTTTCTCCAATCCTAGCATGTGCTCCGTGTCCAATGAGTTTCTCCTGAACGGGACTTCAAACCTAGTCTTCCTTCCTCCAGTGTGACCTTAGGCGGCAGACGGAGCAGCGGTCGGACAGCATGCGTTTCCTACAAGGACGATAACTCCACAGAACTAAGGCAACTTACTGTGTTACTGTGTTAATGTCTAACATAATCTCCATGTCGGTAAATATAATTTTACTAGCTATTTGAACATGTATGAACTCGTACATAAAATGTTGTTTGATTGGATACGCAATAGATTTTAATCCGCACGTCGTAATCATTAAAATGCAAAGTTTTCCTCACTTAGATAACTTAGGTCGGAATGTTTTGTGATATGAATACAGGCAATTGTTATTCAGATCATCTAAATATGACGTGCTATGCTAAAGAATACAAGAGTCGAGCTAAGTCTACAGTGCTGCAAGAAAGCCGTCAAATTATGGCGCTTAGTGCCTACTGTCCACATCGTTCTTGCAATTTAGGAGTCAGACAGATAATGCGACGTTATTGGCGAGATATTTTCAAGTTGTAGCGTATGATGCACAAAATAAATTGACGGAACATTATGACTTGAGTTTTAACATCGCCGTAAACTTATTGAACTAGACTTACTGAATATGTTCTATAATTATGGCTTGAATCGCCGAATCTGTAGCATATGTCATTAGAATCGTACCAATTGCCAACTTGATTATTCCGTCTGTACACTTGCAGCTGTGGCTAATGTCATCACTCATGCTTAAAATCCGAGAAAATTTATACTTTCACTGGTAAATATTGGAGCAACAAACATAATTAAATCGTGCACAGTGATAGCTGCATTTGTACTTTGTCTCTGCACGTACACTCTCCACTGCCAAGGCTAGGAGGCACTTTCCATGTCCATGAACATTCAAATTTACTGTGTAAAAGCACGATACCATTATTTTCCTAGAACCCAACATCTTCGTTAAAAGTCTGTAATCATCTCCCCTTTTGAAATATGTTAAATACACTGGAATGAAGTGAAATAAAATGGTAAATATGCATGAAATCGGTATAGACGATATGACATGAAGTGGTATCAATACACATACCGCCTAGACATGCCTAAATGCAATGCAATGCGATGAAATTGCAGTGAAAACTGAAAATTTTGTTTCAGGATGGGATTAACATCCATATTTGCTGTTTCTTGTGAGCAGTCGCCCTAACATTTATGCGTCCCGGGCACGCGTGTGGGCCTGACTCGAAACTCAATTTTCACTGAAGTTTCCATCGTGGATTTCTGGGCATAAGTTCCAGAGGTTCTTCTACGGTGTATGTGAGAATAACACCACCGGGACACGAGGTCGGTGGAGGATCGTGGCTTAACTTGCCCTAAGGGATCTCGATGAAATGAACTAAATTCACTGAACCAAAATGAACTGAGGGATAGGGTTCAAACCAATAAAAATGCTATCATATGAAATGATGTCAGCGCGAATATGCTGTCAGATATACTAAAACCACAGTGCAATGAATATGCAGTAGAGATGTGATGGTGGCAAATAATGGATGCTGATTTAGATTTCATTGTCGACGTCTAATCATCTACAGCCGATAATAAACGACACCAAAAGCTCGATGTTTTTAACAACGATGTTAAATTAAGAATGTATTCAGTGACACAAAAGCAACGTGCAAATGCATCTAATATCTTTATTAAGCCATAAATATAGCAATACTTAACGTTAAATTTCCCACAACTATCTCTCTGTGGACTGTAATGCTTTGCTGTTACATGTTGGTAGTTACAGTAATGCTTCAGTTACAAACTGTTTCTAACTGCCCACTCCACATTTCAAATAACTCGAAATTCTCTGTGTTTATAGAGGTTTCGTATCAACGTAAGTGTTAAAATATGAAAATGAGGTATTAACAACTGCTGGCATCACTTGTCGGGAATACGGCTTCCTATATCGTCATATGATGTCGGTATCATATGTAATGTTAACAGGAACCGCGTGAAAATGAAAGGAAGTTAAAAGTGTTGATTACTCGTAATAAGTAACAAACGAAAATAGTAAAATTATACACAAACTGGCAAAATGCGGAACTGCTGGAAAACCTTAACTGTGAATATGGTGGGTTCCTTTATACAAGCACTTAAATTTACCTGGAACAGATGTAGTCTTACGCATCACAAACTGAAAATGTAATTTTTAGCAAATGGAAAAAGAATTGCAGCATTCAGAGAAGAGAGGCACACACTACTTTATACCACGAAGACAGTGATTGAATAAATAATGAGAGGCATTAACCCACGCTGAGCTACAACGATATACATTGTTTCTGCCTTATTTGTTAATAAGACACACCGCCATTTGACCGTGCTATTGTTTATTTAGGTACAACCCAATTTTCGGTCTCTTATGCCATTTTCAAGTATTTGATTTTATGCCTGTAACATATATTGCAGGGCACTTAACATGTTGTCAAGCTCAAAGTTGGCCAAATTAAGAAAAATATTAACTCCCCAAGAAACGACAGACGTGAAATCACCATCTTGAAACAGAACAGCAACATCAAAATTTTTTCTGGCTTAGTTCGTCGAAAAACTTTGTACTCTCGCCCTCCCTCATGATCGCGTTTGTGAAGTAGCAAAAGTGTTCATTGCTGTTGTTGCCGAGATACATGTTCACCAAACGACTCGTTTAAATGTCTAAAAAAATTAACGGTGGTAACAAGACGCCCTTTTTTCTTTTCAGCAGCAAAAGCCTATATTTTGTCTTTAACATCGTTTGGTACGATGTTTCAAAGGCTGCTATGTCGACATTGAAACATTGATTTTTACACTCCGAAATGTAATATTGTGTGTATTTGATATGTAAATATCGATGATCATCGAACTTCCCTAATATGTAGCAACAACTGAAAATTCGTGACAATCCAGGACACGTAACCAGCCTTCGGGCATGGTCAGACTACCCGGTAGGTAATGCTGCTGTTCACGACAAGCAGTAAATCTTAGTTAGATTTCTCCGGTCTGGCGCAAATATCAGTTGTCTCTACACATCCATTTCCTCGTATCGACAGTGTGGAGTACGCTTGACATTACAGGCTCTGTAAGTGGAACGTGACTATGGAGTGTGAAGAGCACGAGTTATTTTAAAAACCGCTTGAGCGCAACATTTCGTCCCTTTGCGACAGCAACAGCTGTCTGAATGATGGAGACCCTCAGGAAGCGCGACTGCTGTGAGAATGGCGGCTTCGCAGATTTCACAGTGGACTCCGCTGACGAGCAGATGTCGGCCAGAGTCGTACCGACGCAGATCACGCACTGCTGAAAGCTGACATATTGCTCGCTGCGACGACGGACACGCGAGGTGGCCGGCCGGCCGTCTGTGGGAATTCCTACCAGGTGATGTGGGCTCGTCTGCGCTCGGCCGTGACTAGTTGCTACAGCCGTGTGGGGGAGGCGCCCGTGCGCGACCACAGCACAAGTGATGTTATCTCCTGCCTGGCGCGAGCAAAACTGCGTTCCTCCAGCACTGCAACAACAACCCTGCGTATTTATCCCTCTTGTGTTACGCAGTGCGTGAATTGCTGTGGGAATTTCATGCACTATTGACAATATTCTCTCTCTCTCTCTCTCTCTCCCTCCCTCCCTCCCTCCCCCATTCCTCCTGTTGAAACCGCATGGACAAACAGTTAACCTGAACTTAATGTTCAGTAAGTAAATGTGACCTAAATAGGAACAATAATTAGAGATCTGTTCGAACTATTAAATCACAAAGAAATATTACCTGATACTGTGGCTGCAAGGTTGACGCAAAAGTGAAACAATCCCCGCCCGGTTGGCACGGCACTGCTTCCCGTCCATCGTGGAACTGTCACGTGCTGCGGGACGGTATCTGCTCCTGCGAAAGCTTGGCTTACCTTGCCTGCTTGCGTCGGGCAGTGCTATTGAAAACACCGTTCCATCACGTTAGGCGGTTGATAACGGAGTGAGACACGGTTGTCCCCTATCCTCGATTTTGTTCAGTCTGTATATTGAGCAAGCAATGAGGGAATCCAGAAATTTTGAAAGAGAATTAGAGGTCATGGAGGCGAAATAAGAAGTTTAATGTTTGCTGATTGTAAACATGTCTGAGATGGAAAAGAACTTGACAGAGTATTTCGAAAGATATTATAAGATTAACATCAGAATTAAATCAGGTGGTGCCATGGTACTTAGATTAGAAGACGAGAGACTAAAAGCAGTAGATGAGTTTTATTATTTGCCAAAATAACTGCTTATGGCTGCAGCAGAAGAGATACAAAATGTGGACCATCTAAGGCAAAAAAGGCATTTCTGAAACAGGACACTTTGTTAACATGTAATTTGAATTAGTGTTACGTATTCGCCGCGTAACGTCAAAATCGTATCCTTAACTACAGAGACCCCGAAGATTTAAGACGTCAGTTGCTTCCACCAGATAATGAGCTCTTGGGCATTGTACCCATAGGCCACGCGGTATGTGAGCATGTTTGTATCTATGCGCCACGCCCTGTGGACGACTTTTCCCATTGAGCCTAAACAAAATAACTATATTTCATTAACAACATGAAATTTTCGCTAAAAGCCATACTAATTGGTTTTAGAATTCCAGAGCGTGTGAAATTTGCAAAAATGTAATTTTAGAGGGGCCTACTTTCTGTGTTCGGACTATTGCGCAAGTAGCACAGATTTTGGGGGACCCAGACATATCATACTTGGCGTCTTCCCATTGGAGTCATGTAGTCATGTTCGGAATAAAGTGATTTTTTAACAGTGAGTTTTCTTTTCTCATCTAGCTACTTATGTTTTAATAAACCAAGTTTTAACGCCAAAACTGGCAAATCAAAGAAATGAACGTAAATAATCCCCTAGAGATTCAAGTAAACAATAACCTTCTATGTGAAGATGTTGAAGCCACGGTGCTATAATCTGGAATGTGGCCTTGTACGGAAATGAAATGTGAACGATAAGCAGTTCAGACAAGAAGAGTATATAAAGCTTTTGAAATATAATGCTACAGGAAAATGCTGAAGATTAGATAGGTGCAATGATTAATGATGTGGCAGTGAATCGGATTTGGGAGAAAGGAATTTGTGCCGTAACTTGACTAAAAGAATAGACTGATTGATAGAACACAGCCTGCGGCGTCGAGGGTTTGTCTGTTTGGTAATTAAGGGAAGTGTGGAGGATAAAAACTGTAGGGGGAGATCAAGTCTCGAATACAGGACGCAGGTTCAAATAGGCGGAAATTCTAATAGATGTTCGGCCGGCCGAAGTGGCCGTGCGGTTAAAGGCGCTGCAGTCTGGAACCGCAAGACCGCTACGGTCGCAGGTTCGAATCCTGCCTCGGGCATGGATGTTTGTGATGTCTTTAGGTTAGTTAGGTTTAACTAGTTCTAAGTTCTAGGGGACTAATGACCTCAGCAGTTGAGTCCCATAGTGCTCAGAGCCATATGAACCATTTTTTCTAATAGATGTTCGGAGATGATAAGGCTTACACATTGTAGATTATCGTGGATAGCTGCGTCAAACAAGTCTTTGTACGGAAGACCAACACCAACACTAGCAACAACGACGACAGGCACGTACGAATTGTTCTTAGATTACCATTACAAAGGTGATTTTGACGTTCAGCAAAGGAAATTCTATCTTTGATGTATTTGATAAATAAAAGTGATCTGGCATGTAAAGTACGTAGTCCTGTGTGGCCGTTCGTAGACAATGCAGTCGTGTGCAGCGAGCAGACAACTTTAAAACCATTTTAGAAATCTGTGGGACTACCAGTGCCTGGTGCAAAGATAGGCGGACCACCACCATCACCAATAAATGCAACGAAATGCAGTTTAGTAGACAAAGGGATCCGAAGTCATTTGACTTCGCTGTCGGAGATTAGTCACTATAATCGGTCACAATCTTAAAGTATTTCGAGAGTGTCTGGCCGCTGTGATTTAATGTTGAATGAGTACCTGCAGACGGCAAACATCGGCTCCGATTCTTTGGGAGAATCCTAGAGAAATGCAATCAAAAAATGGTTCAAATGGCTCTGAGCACTATGGGACTTAACATCTATGGTCATCAGTCCCCTAGAACTTAGAACTACTTAAACCTAACTAACCTAAGGACATCACACAACACCCAGCCATCACGAGGCAGAGAAAATCCCTGACCCCGCCGGGAATCGAACCCGGGAACCCGGGCGTGGGAAGCGAGAACGCTACCGCACGACCACGAGATGCGGGCAGAAATGTAATCCATGCAGCAGAGAGGTACCTTACGAAACGGTTGTTCGACCAGTTCTTTAGTATTATTTGTGTGTGTGTGTGTGTGTGTGTGTGTGTGTGTGTGTGTGTGTGTGTTCTTGGCGGTGATTGGGGGGGGGGGGGGGGGGGAGAGGGTCGGCACCGTGCTCCGCCGTGAACTGTAGATGTAGATTCGAAGAGATGAGCGATTCGCCACGAGTTTGGTAAACAAACGTGAGAAATACTCTATTACTACTTCTTACTTGTACGTACCTCGAGTAGACGCTAAAATTAGAGAAATTCGGGCTCGGACCGAAAGGCGCTGGCAGTTTTTTTTTCCTGTACCATCTACATATGGAGTACGAAAGATAGAAAAGAATACTGTTGCACTGTATAGCCTTAGTCACACTTCGTAGGCTGGCTTTCGGAGTACAGATAAAAATGACTCAGTAATTACTATTTTAATGAAGCAAGTACACACGTGTCTGCCGTATCCACGTAATAAGCGGAGGTCTTAGTAGTGAATACCAGGCGATTGAATATGAATTTGAATGCACAGTGTCGACGTATACATTGATAGTGAAAATATCAACGAAAAGACGGTAACTTGTAAGATAATTACAAATCACCCGATATTTGCTCTGTAAAACCGGTCAATCGTACATTCGCCCTATGAATCAAACAGTAGTGAAGACGAAGTCATTGTAAGTGAGAAACACGATGATTTTAATGAATCGATAAACTAATGCCGCTCAGCTCAGAAACCATTCAAAGAGCACATGAAAAATTTTAAAACTGATCAGTCCATTCAGATCTCGGTCACCGCCCTCCCATTCTTCTACTTGTTAGAAGACGACTAGCGTTTAGGGATTGAAGTGAGAGACCGGTGCAAACTAGGAGACAGTGGTTATGCGTCGCCATTTCTGTCTTCCAGAGAAAGATAGTCCCACATGCACCAAAACTCGCAATAATTTTTGCTGAACTGTTCCAATATTGTAGTGGAACTTCGAACTGCACAGTGATGGTGAGCGTGGAGAAAAATCAGTTAACATGCCGTTTAAATGAAGCAACTTAAGCGGTGTTTGAAATGAATGCCGTAACGTAGTGTGTGTGGTGGAGGGTACCACTGTTACTCAGCCCCCTTCTTTCCCTAGTCGCGAATAGTCTGCCGTGAGAATGATTGTCGGTCAGCCTGTAGTGAGCTCGAATGTTTCTAATTTTAGCTTCCGGTCTTTTCGCGAGACTTGCGTAGAGAGAAGCAATATATTGGTTGATACTTGTAGGAACGTACTCTCTTGTAATTTTAAAAGTAAACCACACCGTTGTCCACACCACCACTCTTGAAGCGCCTGCTATTTATAACGAAACGCGCTGTTCTTCTCTGTATCCGCTATCAGTCCTATCTCATTGATTTTACACTGACAGACAGTACTCAAATTATCGGGCGAAAGAGTACCTGGTGTGTGGGTGCACTACATATTCTGGGGATTCTTCCAGTGAGGCAGTCTAGCATATGCCTTTCCTGCGATTGGTTTTATGACGTGGACATAGCTGTAAGCCGGATTCATGTTAGGAAGCGACGATACGCATTTTGCGCTTCGCCATTTACGATGTCTGCGCCACGCCAAGCGTAGCGATGGTCGGCGTTGGACGGTGAAGGCATAGCGCCCGCATGGCGTTCCAGCAGTAGTGTGGACACCAGCTGCGGACCTTCCCATGGGGCCACACGTGCAGCTGCCTTCCACCTCCCCCATTCCCCCCCACTCCCCTCTCTCTCTCTCTCTCTCTCTCTCTCTCTCTCTCTCTCTCTCTCTGTGTGTGTGTGTGTGTGTGTGTGTGTGTGTGTCTTCCAACGTGTCCGTTAAACCGTTAGACTCGATATGAGGGCCATTGTAGAAATTAAGCAAATCACGACACTGACTTCACTTCACCAATTCAATGGTAACTTACTGTAATAAACAAGACATTTTTAGAAAAAAAGAGGCTTCTCTCTTGTCTTCTTTGCTTTGCCCACAGATTGCTTATTTTACCTGGGCTCTGTTCCCTCTCGCCAAAGGGACAAAGGCATTAGAAGGAAGATTATCCCTTATATTTTTCTTCGCTGTGAATAATGAACGAGCAGAACTACACACGGTCCCAGGAATGTTTTCCTCAATCATAGTAGATGAAATTGTAGTTTTCGTATTTGTGCGCCAGTTTGATCAAAACACAATATGTAGAATTAAGTACATGATAATTATAAATCAAAAATTGCCTCCAAGATGCTATCAAAACTATTGCTGACGGGCTACTGACGCTTAACTCATATATGCAAATATCAAGGTGGATTTACAAAGGGCATAGTTCAGTCTGAACTCTGAACCAGTTTAAACTATACCATTTAAATTCCTAATTCATTAGGAATTACCAGACGCTAAGATCATAGTCAAAAGCCTTTTGACTTCGCTGAAAGTTAGGTACACCCACAAACATTGTCTCAAATAGATGCTGATGGAATATCAAATACTCGTACAATCAAAATAATTACAGGATCATGACAAGGTGACGATTAATTGATCTACATTTCCCTCCACTTGTGCTCTGGAGAAAATCGTATTGAAAATCGGAGCGTTAAATGAGTGATACTGGGTAGCAAGAACATACATGTCAAACTGCCAGGTGTTAGCTAATAGCTTTGTATACTTTCTGGAAATCTAACAATAGACGCGATGTAAGTCAGTACGTTACTGGAGGTAGTAACCAAAACAGATATATGGATCTCTGCACATTAAAAAGATCGATTCATTACGAACATTAAATATTCCCAAATTTTAATGTCTGATACTAGTCCAACAGCGATTATCTTGAAGTATTTTGGAGGAAGAATACAAAAAATAGTTTACAAATATTTGCTAACGCAATGGTTTCACGAGGAATGTTTACAACAGAAATTACTAATGCAAAGAACTTACAGTAAGGTTATCAGTACGGTAATGAAAACAAAGTATTTGGTGCAGTTGAATTCATAGTATTGATTATCGTATATGTTACATTACTCAGAACTTTCGGAAAGTAGTAGTTTCAAGGCAGATACTGAATCCACTAAAATTGACAGACTTTTTGAAATTGAGAAGAAACATGAAAAAAAGTTTTGAATGGGTTTCATTGCTACTTGTGTTGACATTATGCTGATTTCCTCACCCATACGAACTGCCCATAAATATCTGTAATGTATTTGCACATGATGGGAACCTAACGGTGCATTATCAAGTGGCGGATTGTTGCTGCACGTAGAGCAGCGTCACTGAGCAGCTATGGCACAACGAGCTAGTGCAGTGGGCGGGACACCCGTCTCTCATGCGTGAGGACCGAGCATTCAATCCCAGATAGACTACGCTGATTCAGCTTTCCACTTGTTTCAGTAAACTGCATCAAGTGAGCACTGTGGTCGTACTTAAAAACAAAGCAACGCCGCCTGCGTACCAAAGCCTTGTCCAACTCCATCTACTGATCCGTCTCTGCTTCACGACCGTTTCCATCCGCTTGGCCGTACATAAATACCATCTTGGCTGGTTCCCGACATGAATACCGGACCATTCTGCTACTTACTATACGCTACGTCTAGCACACAGCCTGCAACACCCAAGGAATACATGGCACGTGGACAGAGTAACTTTCATTCGTCAGCGTCATATGCCGTGACAACGATGCATTTCCGGACACATGTTCATAGGACCTTTTTCTCTCCATTTCCAGTCATGAATAGTCCCTGGGGGATATTTCCAGATCCCGAGTTCGAGTCTCGATCCGACACACAGTTTTAATCTGCCAGGAAGTTTCATATCAGCGCACACTCCGCTGCAGAGTGAAAATCTCATTCTGTAAACATCCCACAGGCTGTGGCTAAGCCATGTCTCCGCAATATCCTTTCTTTCAGGAGTGCTAGTTCTGCAAGGTTCGCAGGAGAGCTTCTGTAAAGTTTGGAAGGTAGGAGACGAGGTACTGGTGGTAGTAAAGCTGTGAGGACGGGGCGTGAGTCGTGCTTGGGTAGCTCAGTTGGTAGAGCACTTGCCCGCGAAAGGCAAAGGTCCCGAGTTCGAGTCTCGGACCGGCACACAGTTTTAATCTGCCAGGAAGTTTAATAACCGGACTTCTGCTATATAGTTACACATGTAGCAACTTCATCTGTATTACTTTACATTATTTTTGAGAAACGGTTTTTACTTCTCCTGTAAAACTTAACAAAATGGAATTACGTTTTCATTACCTATTATCGATTTGTAAAACAGTACATCGAAAAGTTTTGGATCGAATGAAAAATTAGATATTAAACGATTAGCCCAAATTAGGAAGGATGCAGGACGACAAGAAATTAGCCAAAAGATTGATGACTAGGCTGTGTAAAAGGAGAACGGTATTAAGAAGACGCGTCAGCGAACGCAATAAAAGTGTGGTCGAACCCTTTGTGAGGCAGTGCTTTAGTAAAGTTGGCCTGTGACGCGCAGGGTGCACACAAAGCAGACAGGAATGCTCGTTCCCAGGGCCGGCCTTTTGTCGGGAGCGCGCTCTCTGGCGAGTGATCCGCGATTACGCGCGTCCGGGCACAATGTCATTACGCGCGCCTGCGCGGAAGGGGTGGCGAGCCGGCCGGCCGGAGCTAGCTGTGATTTTAGTGCCGCCACGCGTTAAGCGGCCAATATCGCAAATTAGCAACTCCGGCCGGCCTGGCCAGGGGCCTGCATTTGGGAGATTACGGCTTTTTCCCGGGCTGCGGGCATCAGGCGATGCGCGCCAACTTCATTAAAGTGTCGCGTACATGGCCAGGGTGCCGGCAAAAAGGCGGCGCACCCACAATGGCCGCGGAGGCAATTAGAGCACGCGTGCATGCGTGAGGCGCCGACCATTGTGGGGCCCGCCCTTTGTGGCCGCCACTCGCAGGTGGCGCCACGTCGTCCTCATCTCCTGCCCCCTTCGCCTGTTCTGTCCGGCTAAATATTGTCCCTTTTCAACTGGACTTCTTCCTTCTCCTTTGTTTGGTAACGAAACATGCGTCACAGCTTCAGTTACGTTTTTCGCAGTCTTCTACATAAACTACTCTCAAACATTTCTTTTATGCAACCTCCAGAGGATTGTGTAGTGTACGATAAATTGGAATACTTCACGTAGATACAAAACTACCAGTAGACGATTTGCAACGTTGGGAACGACTTATAATCTTGTAAAAATATCAGTTGTATGAAAATCGACGTCACGGAAGCGTTAGTTTCCAGAGTGAATCTTCACTCTGCATCGCAGTATCGACTAAAACTTTCTGGAACATTAAAACTGTGTGCCGAACTGGAGTCATTCCCAGAATGCTTCTTTCTCGAGCTAAGACATATGTTTGATACTAAACTTATTTTTTGCCTCTGATAACCTTCTCTTCAAAGCCTACTTGATTCGTCCGCACTGCGTTACTTTGTTTCCGAGGGAGCAAAATGCCCTCACATCCTTGTAGCGGCAGGTTAGTACTGGAGTACGTAAACCAGAATATTTGATGCCATTAGAAGTCTATAGTCACCTCTATTTACGCATGTCTAACTTCTGACTACGAGCCTTAGAATGCCCGTGTCGAAGTTGTCTGCCGCCGTTTGTTTACAGCATTATTCAGCTCGGTATTACTTTTAGAACGTGCCCCGCCTAGGAACTCTTTAAACTCTGTGAGAAGTAGAAAATCGCTCCGGATAGTAATTAACAATTTTCCATCCACGTTGGTTCGGCAAGCCTCGCGTTGCAGCGGCTACGGTTGCTATGTGCTATAGAGTTAAATGCTGCAAAGAGAAAATCCTGTATTATTTAATATGGTAGCCTGGACAAACTGCAACACAGCCCGTTTATCCTCGATAATTAGAATAGATTGCAAAAGTTGGGCGGCTCCTCAGGTTTGTGTGACTTGCTATTCGGTAAATATTATGTATGATGTATTGTACATATACACACAATTAATACCTCTTGTTTCTACCTTTAGACCTCCTGGTAATACCTCTGTCGTGATTAGAAGGAATCTCTCCCTCTCTCCCTCACACACACACACACACACACACACACACACACACACACACACACACACACACGTTTGTTTGTATCGACAGCGAGGTTTGAACACCCCACCCCCACCTCCTCTCTCCTTCTTTTTCCCTGATGTTAACAGTTAGGTGTTTCAATGTTCGTCCACTAGACGGAGGACCAAGGAAGGTAAAACCTTTTGCTTATTCTGGTGAGCATAATCTGAAGCTTCAGGGAATGACATCGTTGTGCCACCCATAAAAAAAGACTGCACTGGCTAAGTACCTTCGCCACGCATAAACTAACATGAAAATCAACGCTAAATGTCCCACACGAACCGCAAAGTACACGCTACAGCAAGACGCGTCAGAATGACAGTACTGGCTGGAACATTACGTGGTACACTGCCCCTTGTTGCTGCGCATCGCCCCATCACTCTCCACCTTACTTGTGCGCCACTATAACCTAACGTCGTCGATTTTCTGATATAGATTATTCCGAGACTGTACACCGACACGAGAGTGGTAGCCATTGAAATGGCACCGCGCGAGGCCAGCGAGATCTCGCCGTCGAGTGGGCGTTGGCCTGGGTCACCAGCGTCGCTTCCTGGCAAACCTGCCGCCTTCCGGCCGCTCCCGCTGCACGCCGCCGCCATTACAGCTTCCGCCCTGCACTCAGCTCCTACCTGCTACTTGCTACGTGTACTTACAGGTTTCAAGTAGCCAGGTGTGGCCACCTTAGCATGAGAGGGAGGTGGGGGTGGGGTGTACCTTTGTACTTCTTGGCACATTATTCTTATTTCAAATTAGGGATTTTCTGCAGGAATAAAGGCAGTGCGAAAGTCAATCAGCTGCACACGATATGTGCGCGTCCTCTTTCTCATAGCTGTTGGGACTCAGTATGTGCGAGGCCGGAGGAGCCATCCTAATTTTCTTTCCGAGCGTGACAGTGCAGCGATATATGCAGGAAATTTTGAAATTTGTGGTAAGCTGCTGTAGGACCAAACTGCTGAGATCGTCGGTCCCTAGACTTAGACAGTACTTACTAACTTACGCCAAGCACAAAACACGCGCGCGCTCCCGAGGGAGGACTCGAACCTCCGACGGGGGTAGCCGCGAGAACCGTGACAATGCGCCCTAGGCCACGCGGCTGCGACGCGCGGCGATGTTCGAAGGTTCGGCAGAGATTTCTTCTGAATATTTTGGTTAAGAGACTGGAGGTCTCCGATGGTTCATTTCAGAAGTTTTGTATGGTACATACACGAAGAAAAGTAACAGTACCGTTACTTTCGCATCTGTCACTATTGTAACCCTTCATCAGAAAACCTATCCACACTGCGTTTTATCACTGTTAACATGCAGTTGTCACTGCAGGACAAACAAACCAGAGACAGAACAGAGCAGTCCCGAACACAAGTTTCAGAGTGATTAGTAAAATGAGTATTACTGCTGTCAATAACAAGTGAATCGAACAAGTTTGTCTCCGAACAAGACACACGAAATTTGCATTGCTCTTCAGATACTTTTAGCGCAAGACGGATACAAAGATAGATTGAGGTAAGAAATCTAACGAAATTCAATTGCTCTGAAACGAGTCGCCGGAGGCCATGGGCCCCTTATACCAAAATGCTCAGAAAATACCGCTGGACAAATTCCAAAATTTTGTCGGAGAGTTTCGGTTCATACTGTAGATTTTGGTATTGCGTACTAGAGGAGAGAGATATCTGGTCTTCATTACTATGGTTTTACTAAATAGCTACAAGTGAATCCAGATTGTCTCAACAACACTTTGAATTATTTGGCCCCCATAATTATGCCCGAATGAAATAGTCCGCTAGCAATAACTTCGGTATCTTCCACAACCTAAACTATAAACTTCATTTTGTCGTTATTCGATTTTGACTGATAAGAGGATCGTAGGAACACATCAGAGGGTTTCTAAGCTTTTGTGGCTGCCGTTCGTCGTCATTTTTTCTCCACCTGTCCTACTTTGTTTTTAATACTCCGTTTTTATCGTCGACATTATGCGTTGAAGCCAGCTAGGGATAGTGTGAGGCGTTGGCTTTTCATAACTTAAAAAAAGTCTACGTGTTCGCCAGAACGATCACTGACACGCCTCTAACAGTTCGTATGTACTAGCTCTCCGAATACCGAACAAGCGATGGTACATGATCAACTCAGCATCTGGTAATGTTGAAGCGTACATTTCTAAAATAGAAACTCTGCTGTTTATACACGAGTTTGTTTTTTATTCAGCGTAATCAGCTGTATATCCTATTGCCGTATACTCGGTTTCCGTAGCTGCCGTTTCATTTACAAAATGGTTCAAATGGCTCTGAGCACTATGGGACTCAACTTCTGAGGTCATTACTCCCCTAGAACTTAGAACTAGGTAAACCTAACTAACCTAAGGACATCACACACATCCATGCCCGGGGCAGGATTCGAACCTGCGACCGTAGCGGTCTCGCGGTTCCAGACTGCAGCGCCCAGAACCGCGCGGCCACTTCGGCTGGCGTTTCAGTTACCTCTCGTAATATACTTCAATATTTGTGTATGGCTTCCGCCAAATGTAGAATTAGTTTTTAAAAGATATCTAACTTCCTGTTCTGAGGACCAGTCCTCTTTTCTCTTGACTTTTCACACGTCTCCTCGACGCGCCAAACATACCTAAATGTAAAAGAGTAAGTTAGTTTTCTTGCTATCTGTTTCGTATTTGGCTGTGGATCTTCATACCAACCTGCTATTTGATATATGGTTTATGGCAAAAAGTAAAAAAAAGTTCTCGCTACGAACAACCGTTGTTCCATCCAACCAAACCTGGAAGAAAGTAGACGAAAAAATGAGTAGTCACATTATATTCATAGGGTCAGTTGTATTTATCTACGCTTAGAGAAGCTGGAATACCTACAGAATCAATAACTGAGAGAACATGGAATTCAATTACTGTCGCTGATTAAATCTTTGAGTGTAATATCAGACAACAGCGACTCAGGACGTGGTATCTACATTATTTGTTTGCCATACGCACAATAATAAACTGAAGAAGTTCGTGGAAGCTCATAACAGACTCAAACTGTGCGTACGACCGTGTCTCTAAGATGGAACCTTACCTTCTGCAGGCAGTATGAGTGCTGGTCGTCACTAGTGGCTGGATAGCTGAGTCGGTAAGTACGCTGTCTGTGAAAGACAAGGTCCGACACACGATTACAATCTATCCGTTTAAAAGCAGCACACGTGCCTTTAAAGACTTAACTGCTACGTTCTTGTTCAGTTGTTTACAAATACACGGCAAGTATTACATTTTAAATATGTCTCAGAAGTATTAAGCGGAAAAGTAACTGCCGGCCAACGCAAGCAGGAGTGTGAACACATTGAAGATGAGATTGACTACACAAGTCTCTCTCTTGTTCGACATCTCTGAACTCGAACTTGCGCTGATCTGCCCGTGGGAAGAAGACGCAATCAGCGTGCGGAGGATATGAAAGTGTGGGACAGGAAACCAGTAATGCTTACGTGCAGCTGGATCAATCTGCTGTGCGTGGGAACTGGAAAAGCGGAGAAAGGGAAACGAATCAAGTTACTCGAAAGTAAAATCATCATTACTGGAATGTCCGAAAACTCACTAACCTCTGACTGCCAGAGAGACTGCTATGTGTTGCTTACTGTAGGTTTTTCGGTTCGAATCCTAAGGGACTCATATTAGTTTGATTACGGTGAAACAAAAAAGAACACCACCCGTGAATTCTGTTTTCCTTCGTTTCCTAGTTATCATTATAACTGAGTTGGAGAACTGGATGAGTTTCTGACAATTAAAGACGACGTTCAGGGTGACCACCCGCGAATAGAGTGCCGTCACACGGTTGTCGCCCTGCAGAATCATGCACTCACTTTAGCCAAGTAACTGCACGTGCATTCCCCTAATATATTGATAGATGGCACGAGACCAACCTTCAAATTCGTTTATTCTTTCCTGTGAAGGAAACTATTCTGAATCCATTACCACGACTTAAATACTCCATCAACGTTTTACGAGTATAACATCGTATCCAGCGAATAAGACAAATAAATGTTACTTTCGGAATCCTTTCCATTTAAATGCAGCGTAATACAGAAGGAGCATTAAAAATTCTTGAGAGAGACCCTAATGAATCACATTAGCGTTTCTCTCAGCAATAAGTGAAATGGTTGGCAGTCCAGTGCTACCAGATGAAACGACTAGTATCATAATCATGTGAAACAGAGAATCTCAAAATAAACTGAAGATATAGGAATGGAAATCAATTATGAGGTATAAAACAGGCATGCTTTTCAAGTAAGGCACGTGTACCAAATAAGGCCCACCTAACTTTTAGGATTTTCGTATTCAGTATGTGTAAGTGGTAAGATTCCGAGATCGTAAGTGAAACATCCTACAACTATATTGAGTTCAAAAATAAATGAACATCGAGAGTTTATTTAAATAATATCATTTTAAAGAAAATGTTTAACCCTTGCAAGTGGGCCTTGTTAGGAGACCTTGTTCCTAATATGGCCCGTAGGCACAACCTGTTCATATTAACATTCTGGGGCATGTAAATGGCAGGAAAACTGTTTCAATACACTGCAAGAGTTGTAATGTAAGTTTATTTTAGAAATAAGTAGAATGAGTTGATACATAGACCTTTATAATTACTTGTTTTTACAAACGCTTCATGCAGAACTGTAGGTACTTACTGCTTACTAGCTCTTCAGATTTTTACATTCAATCAGCAATCAAAATTGTTCTGACAGCAGTAAGTTTCCTTATCGTAATAGGAACAATAATTCTAATCATTGCATTTTCAATGAATACATGAATAATGATTTGTGAAACTGGTTTGGCTCATTTAAATCATTTTTTACAGGTGGGGCACAGGTAAGTTAGCACTTTGTCTTTTCGTGTCAACCCTACACAATCTTCATGCACATATTTCATACATTTTCTGCAAAGTCTCATGTCGAATATCCTGTCTTCACAGCATATGACAAAACCAGCCAACCTCTTGCAACACATTCTTAGACGCAGAACTGCTACTTGCTTCAGTGGAGTCTTTATTTTTGCATTTTTTCTTCTGAATATTCATTACTGAGGGTGAAATTTTTTGGCGACGTGAATCTGCCTTAGACCCAGTGCTTTCGTTGGCACCATTTTTCTTCTGAGTCTGCTTGAATAGTGTCTTAGATACGACTTGCGCCTTGTAATTTAATGCCTTCTTCCGTGGTGTTTGGTTTTTGTTCTTCAGCTTTGGGGTTTGCAAAATTTCCTTGAAAGAACACTTGAGATCTTTAGGTGCGTCACTATCTTCAAGACTCAAGCGTCGTCTACTCTCTGGCCTGTCGTTCGACCGGAACCATCTTTCATGCAATTATTTATGTCTAGCATGAAAATTGCTCTCAACACTTCAATATTACCACACCTTCCTACTATCAGATTTCTGTATCTGTGGTGTCTGTCTTTCGGAAATTTGAGAAAGAACATTCGCTAGATATATAATAAAGGCGAGAATGGCCAATGATCCATTCCGTGCTGATGCACAGTAGGCTCGAACTCTTGCGGGAATCGACGAAATGCCGCGAGGAATGAGGATAATGGGCAAGGTCACATCAGTAGTGTGTGAATAAGTTGAGAATTTGGGTCTGACGGAAGGCGTGCTAGGGTAGTCCGTGCAATAGCGAGGACCACTGTATCCGGATTCCGCAGTGGTCAGCGCATCTGTCTAGTAAGGAGGAGACCCGGATTTGAATCCCGGCCCGGCGCAAAATTTTAACTTTCCCCATTGATTTAAGTCAGTGCTCATTGACAGCTTATGTCTTTAATTCCTTTGTGTCTTGAATCAAATTTCTAGCTGACGTCACTAATTACAGATGGACTTTCCCATGAACGAGGGGCTAGACCCTGCTGTTTAGTTCCTTACTCCCAACTAATCAGTGTATCGGAGAGACAAAAGGTGCTACTCGGTCGCCTTCGGCAGCGTCAGCGTCCACTTGCCCGAGGACGGCACGTCCAGCCAGCGTCGCAACGGCGCGATGCGCCTGTATAAGGCGGCGGGGGCGGGCGCGCTTGCTAGGCAGGCGGCGTGCGGCGTGCGGCGCGCCGTGCGTCACCGCATTGTTCCGCTGCCGGTGCTTACCAGTGTCACGGCTGTCGCCGCCACGTGCGATCAGCATCCAGCCGCTGTGCTGGCCGGGCACGGTCACTGCGGCCAAGAAAAGTACCCAAGCGATGCGCAAGCCATTGTCGCCTGTCACATTACCGGAAATCCACGGCAGAACCGCTAATCACTCTATCCCTATTCCCTCTATTCTGTTGTGCAGAATTTGAATCGAGCGTTCAGTGTCATTGCGGTGCCTATGAATAACTCTGTTTGTCTTCAGAGTGTTTGATTTAGCTTAAAAGGCGACTCATTACAGTTGTACAATCTCCATCTACTGCCGACGTTGTGAAGTCAAACGTGATGAGTTCATACTTTATAAAATATATGCTCTACTTAATCGGAACACAGCGAACGTGTTGAAATAATAATCTTTGGTTGTGTTTTACGGCCTTGGCGCACCTAAGGTTTCACTTCTGGTTTCGACTTCTTGTCAAGCAATGATCAGATGACGTTTAAAAAGAAAGAAGGGGGATAGTGAAATACGTCTTCTTTTTCCTAGCGTGATCCCATCGAGGACGACCTCCACCTTTTCAGTTTTGGCTAATTTTATTTATTTTTATTTCTTTTAATTTGAGGCCGGGTGCCCTCCTGATGCCACAGAGGTCAAGGTAACCACCTGTGTCTGAAACGTGTAAACTTTGTTCTGTGTGTTACATTTTAACTGTATCGTATTCTCTGAGGCGAAATTTGAGAACCAGCACAGGAGCATTTGCCCAAATTAGCGTGGAAACCGCCTAAAACGTACATTCAGAATGGCCGCTGTACCAGCGCACGGTCGTTAATACGTCGCGAGGATTCCATCCTGATGTATGTCTGGCTCACCTCCGTGTCTAGCAAACTAGCGCGCTGCGCGTTAAGCTAAATTAGCAGGTCGGACAATAAAATATTGTGGAAGTAAATTACAAATTAGACTGGCTTCTACACACAACCAAACGCATCTGAGTACTTTAAATAGTAACTTGTCAACATAACAGGCCAGGAAAGGCTCTCAGAACGAGACTGTATTTGCGATGTGACCGTTGGAAGGAAATGGTAGCCGCCAGTTTCAGCAAGCAGAGCCCTGATCCGTTCACATTCTGGGCGCCTGTCCTGGTTTCTTCAGTTGACGAATTACTATGTAATGTATTCAAATGCGTATAGTTCTGTATAGAAGTTAGTCTCATTTTTAATTTAATCTCCCGATTTATTAGTAGACCGCCTTACAAAAAAAAAAAAAAAAAAAAAATGAAGCCAGCAGAATACATGGTTAGATGTCAATGTTAACTTCGCACATGCACACACCATCAGCTGGTGCGAAAATGATTGAAGTTCCAATTACCAGTGACAGAACGGCAACCAGGTTGCTTTGATGTGTTGTATGTTTATTGTCGTTGCCAAGTCCGGTAGGGAATGAAGGGGCGTCAACAGTGTCGGATGTTCATCACAGGAAAGGGCACAGAGTTACCGTGTGTCCGTGTGAGACAGCGTCATCAGCACATGACAGAGTTTGAACAGGGTCTCATTGTGGATCTCCATTTGGTCGACTGGTAAAATCGTGCTATATCCAGACATGCGGGCTATTCGGATATGACATGGCCCGATGTAGGACTGCACGGGATCGTGACGGCAGACGTATCGTCACGGTTCTGCTAGATCGTGTCCAATCACTGCAAGTGAGGATCGACTTGTGGTGCACCAAGCTCATCGTAACCCCTTCATGTATGCCTCTGCCGTCAGAGAACAAGAAATCGACTCAGTACCACATACTGCGTCACCCCACACCGCTGGTCGGAGACAAGCAGCAGCTGGACTAGTGAATTTCTGTACCTTGTGCAGGCTGCCATCAACAGCACAACACAAACGGCTGCGTTTCGAGTGGTGCATGCCCCCTCGGGCATCAACTGCTAAGGAATGACGTCGCATTGTTTTCAGCGATGAATCGCGGTTGTGCACAACTCTGCATGACCATAGTCGGCGAGTATGGCGGCGACCAGGAGAAAGTTCCCCTTCTTCCAAAGTTTTGGAGAGGCAAAGCTGCGTTACTCCTTTCTTTATGGTGAGGGGAGCCATCGGATACGCCCTCAGGTCACGACTGACAGTGATTGAGGCTCGTAACGGACAGCGTGCGTCCTCATGTGTCATGCGACAGAATCATGGTACCATTTATCAACGGGACAGTACTCGTCCACACTTGGCAGGTCTCTGTAACAACTATCTACGAAATGTTGGGGTACTCCTGTGGCCAGTAATCCCAGTTCTGACCCCTGTCTGGAACCAGCTCAGACGTAAACTCCGTCCTAGTGCCAGTATCCAGGGAGTAGTTGGCCAGCGTCCCTCAGGAGATGATAAAGGCGACATTATGACATACTTCCAGACTGAATCAGTGTATGCATTCTGGCAATAGGGAGTGCAAAGTCATACAGCTAACCTAAGCCAAGTAATTTGTAAATCTGACTCATTATTGTAATCACTGAAACAACATCGCATACCATCTCAACACGTGAAGTTTCATTTCATTTCCTCCTTCCCATGTGGGTGCTTAACTTTTTTTAGCATGTATTATCATCATCATCATCATCATCATCATCATCATCATCATCATCTTTGAGATGTTTGCCGTCTAAGCAGATTCAATTGCCTTTTGCTTCCTTTTACTGACGAAGCATCCATGTTTATACTTTTCGTAAGTCTGTTATTATTTGGTAAATATAACTTTGCCGTCAAAAAGCTCTTACTTATCTGACAATAAGAGAATAAGGAAAAATCTGTAAAATTGTAATATATATGGAAAGGCAATTGTAGTATGCAAACAACAAACATGTATTACAGGCCACTAAGGATACATAGAAAAAAAAATGAAAGTGCAATGCATATAGCATAGAAAGAAAACTTTCATTTAGTTGCTTAAACGGGCCGCAACTCCAAGAAGCAACTAAGGAAGACAGAAAACAGTAAAATGACGATACTAGCCTAGAATTTTACTATGCTCCTCCTTAATTTTAAACAGGTCAACAGTCGATGACTCGCTATGAATTCGTAACTGGCGGTCAACTTATTTGTATGACATGAGGCTGTAAAATATAACAAGACTGTGGATATATTGAATATTTAGTATTGGAAGAGTATTTGTATATGAAGTGGCGGGGAGGTTGTGTGTGTGTGTGTGTGTGTGTGTGTGTGTGTGTGTGTGTGTGTGTGTGTGTGTGTGTGTGAGAGAGAGAGAGAGAGAGAGAGAGAGAGAGAGAGAGGGGGGGGGGGGGGGGAAACACAGGGACAGTCTAAACTGATAAGTTACTTTTGGGTACAGGTTCTTACAGGTCGTTGGTTGCATGGGCATCTTCTACCAAAAATCATACTGGCGTCCCAGTTCACTGGTGTATTCGTTTGTGATATCTGTCGGCTCACGCTGCTCCGATAAAATTCCAATTAAAATTTTATTTAGAAAGCAGTTAGTGAAATTTTTTAGCCACGTACACGGTAAGAGAGACGATAAAAATTAAAGATCTTGATTTACGAAGATTATGCCTTTTTGAATTAACCACATTCTCCAATGAAGCACTTAGTTTTGTCATTTGTAAAACTGAGTTTACTTGTGCCCTGTGAACGAACGCCGTTATGGGAAATGTATTTTGTTAGCTGCATTTCCTGCTGTAACCTCTTTTGAACTTCGTGCGGCCGTGTGCATCCATTACGCTTACTTCACTGGCTACCTTCGTGTGTAGGCAGGCACCTGCGCGTCTGTTGTGTAACGGCTGCCGTCTAATTCTTGCCACGTCGGTGCTCAGCTGCATCGTTTCTACGCGGCTACCGTCTCTTTCTAGTCTGGGGCGTCCAGCTGATTCTTCCTAAAGTGTCTCACAATGAAATGTTCTCTTGCTTGGTCACATCTGTTTGTGTTTCGAATTTAGTTTCAAGAAATACTGTGACTGTTGTTTTGTTATAATGTAATTCAAAGACGTCACCATATCTGCAGACAAGAAATCGAAGAACTTTTGTATCTGTTTCACTCAAGATCTGGCAATTTAATGACATTTTCTGGTGTATTCTTAAACTGAGAATCGTTAATATTATATCTATTCTTAAGAAACATCATCCGACAGTCTGCTGATAATTATCGCAGTGCTTGTTCATCTTAGCAGTGTTAGCAGCGAAATTTTTGAACTCCTGGTGGAAAAATTGGAATCCTCATTTTATGTCTGCGTGAGGAAGACTGAATAGTGAACCCTCACGGAATAACTCTTATTAGATCTATGATAAATATCGCAAAACAGCACATATAGGTGTGAGTAGCTAGTGCGAAAACATACATGGACTTTTTGATGATAGCACAGAAGTACCTACATTTATTGGTGAGGGAAAGCAACTATGTATTTTATAAACAACAAGACTAAGAGCGAGAACAGTAGTATACACAGCATGAGAGAAATAATCTCACATTCAGACTCCGTTGTTCCTTTTGTGATATGCATAGAATATTACTATAACAATTAAAACCGCTCACTCCGTGAATTGTAAATACTGTCGCCAAACTAAATGCCTTAGATTTTTCATGAGTAGTTCCATGTTTTCAGAATTGACGTAAAAATATCCAAGGGTAAATAGTGGTGCGCTACATCTCAGACCTATCGGGAAACTTATGATATCTGTTGTATTCTTCGTCCGACATTGCTATAGCCATACACCTGAGAGATAATTATGGCCGGTGACGTGTAATTTCCTTTTGTAACGGCGTGTCTTCACTCTTGCTTGTGCGACTGAACAAATCTAGCGGTCGTTAATGGATACATCTCATGAAAAACACACAGTACATTTTTTTAAAATGTGAACAGGATTTCTTCGGTCGGAAATTCAGTTACACTATCGGAATACATTTTTCTGGACGGATGAAATCATACATAGATAAACACACGGATGTTAAAACCCGTGACCTTGCCTCTAATACCTCTTCCATAGTCCTTTTTCGATTTGAATACGATATGATAATAACTCATTAATTCAAAATAACGGTGGTCAGGTGTATATTCTGTAATTCTGAACACTTGAAGTACCGAATACATTCACTATTCATTTTATAATCATAAAATCTCAATCTTAACAGTTTATGTTTACCTTCGCACTTTACAGTTTCAAAATGGTTAAAATGGCTCTGAGCACTATGGGACTTCACATCTGAGTCATCAGTCCATAGAATTTAGAACTACTTAAACCTAACTAACCGAAGGACATCACACACATACATGCCCGAGGCAGGATTCGAACCTGCGACAGTAGCGGTCGCGCGGTTCGAAACTGAAGCGCCTAGAACCGCTCTGCCACATCGGCCGGCACTTTTCAGTTTCTTTACAGTACAACTTTCACTGCGGGGTATGCCATTCTGGACTCTTACCAAATCATTTTTATAGAAGGTATTTTACTGTTCTTATCTCATAAATATTTAACTTGCACTAGTAAACCCACGGGGTTTAATTTAAATATTATATGTGACAACTTGCAGTTAGTTTATATTCATGCGCTATTGCTAACCATAATTATTTTACTCAGTCGTAATTACAGTGTTACTTCTTCGTACTTCGTATCACTCGTTTTAATATTATTCCTTCCTCTCTTCTCAGTTTTCTCTTTTACACCCATCATCTGCACACATCATCTAATATGCGATACTGCTCGACACTAACGCATGTGTCACGACGACTCAAAGCTGACTAAAATTAGGAACGCGCACCTGTTCTTACCAGAAGCCCCCATTGTCAAAACTGCAATGACCAACGAATATTTGTCCAGTTACAAACTAACTTGGACGAGCAGATAAAATACTCTTGCATTGTCCATATGAACTAATGCGACGTACAAGTATTTTATTATGTCAACAAGACTTCAAGTGTTTAATCTTATTTCGTTCCTAAAACATATTATATCAAAGATGCAAAATAAGACATTGACATGTACGTAATTAGAAGAAAGTGTGATTCAAAACAAACTGTTTTCTCGGGTGGAGAGACTATTTTATGCCCTGTTATGAAATGGGGAATGGCTTTTCGACGGGGTAGTCATTAAATTTTAACTATCACTCCTAAAAAAAAAAGATGAGTATAGTTAGATAGTAGATTTTTATTTAGCTGCAGGTGCTCGAGGAAGGTGAAGCGTACTACGATACTGTTGCTTAAGAATGTCATGTGTACATAGCTGCAGACATGTACCTGCAAACAAACAAAGAAATTAATTATAATTAAGTTTGTTTGTATGACGGACTGCCGGAACAGCTGTTAGCGTTTCACTTTTATTTACAAATCATCTTCAGTAATCGCTCTGGACATACAGTATGCATAAAATGTTTCTACATTTTGCTGTTTATAGATTAAGATCAGTTTTCCTTTGTAGGCTGTCCACTCACATTATTGTGAACACCTTTAAAAGCCTGAATAACCACCTTTTGCAGCACGGACCGCCACCAGACGTGCAGGAAGAGTGTCATTTAGTGAAGTTCTGGAAGGCTCTGCCAGGGACGTGAAGCCATGCCGACTCCAGCACCGTGGCCAGCTGCGCTAAGGTTTTCGGTTGACGATCCGTGACGCGAAAAAGCCTGATCTAGGTATTCCTACAGATTCTCGATTGGCTTTAAATCCGGGAAGTTTCGTGGCCAGGGGACGTAAACTGATACTGGTGCTCTTCGAATCACGCACTTATACTGTGAGCTGTGTCACTCGTTGCATTATCCTGATGGTAGATGCCATCGTGCCGAAAAACAAAATGCTTGTAGGGGTGGACATGTTCCCCAAGGATAGACGTATGCTTGTGTTCGTCCACTGTGTCTTCCAGAATGAAGGGATCACCCAGGAAATGTCGCGGAAACGTTTCCTAGACCATAACGCTCCTTCATCCGGCCTGGCCTCTATGCTTTGGGACGTTTCACGTCGTACACGCCAACGGCCATATGTCCGTTTCAGCATAAAGCGTGAATCATTTGAAAAGGTCACCTGTCGCCATTCAGTGGACTTCCAGCTGAGGTACCGGAGTGCAAAGTTCCAACCTTCGTCTCCAATGAACAGCAGTCAACAAGGCTGCGTGAACCAGGTGCCTGCTGCGGAGGCCCATACGCAGCAATGTGTGCTGAACGGTCGTTGAAGAGACGTTGTCGCTAGTTCCTTGGCTCATCTGGGCAGTGAATTGGTCAACAGTTGCATGTCTATTCGCCCGCACACATCTCCGTAGCCGTCTTTGACCCTCCTATGGCCTGTGACGCACCACAGTTGCATCGGCGCCAGTTTTGGATAGTACCATTTTGCTATGCACGGTATACTTTAACCACGGCGGTAGCCGAACAGTTTACAAACTTAGCCGTTTCAGAAGCGCCCCGACTCTTGACTCAAAATCGAATGATAATACCCTCTTAGACGACAGATAAACCGCTCCGTTAACACTTTACGACAACGACTGCACTTTTGACCCCCCCCCCCCCCCACACACACACACACACGCCCGCGCTTTATGTAACCTCCATTGCTAATGCTGTCATCTGCCGTCTGTGAGTAGTTATTGCAGGATGATGTCGAAAATAAAAAGCGGCGGTCACATTAAAGTCGCTGGGTCGTGTTAACGTGGTGTGCGATTTACTTACGGTATTTTTTTCCGTTTTCACCTTCTTTTTAATTTTCATATTGACGAACTAGGATCACGTAGCAACTTCAGATCGTCATCTTTCCATGCTGTCTTGTTTTTCTACAGTACGCCTTCATCTTCTCCCCGTGTTGTATTTTCCTTTCCATTGTCCATGTCGTTCCCTATTTCTCTGGACTGAAAGCCTTCTAAATTCAGTATCTTATTCTTAGAAAGGTTTGTCTGTTCAGATTTTTTAAATGTTGTTTCTTTCTATTTTTTTCTAATTTCTGTAAGTCATGCTATTGTCGATTTCCTCTTCCAGAAATACATGGATATTCAGATGTTATTTTATCCATGTTGGATGTTGTGAACTTCGCGGCCGTTAATGGTAGTTGGTGAATGTGGCTGGTTGCGTCTGTCACCCGCAGGAATATTTGTTTCATGAGCCTGTTGTCTTTCATCCGGTAGACGTGTCCAAAAGAGATAAATATTTTAGCCGTTGCTTCTGAAATGGCTCTGAGCATTATGGGACTTAACATCTATGGTCATCAGTCCCCTAGAACTTAGAACTACTTAAACCTAACTAACCTAAGGACATCACACTACACCCAGTCATCACGAGGCAGAGAAAATCCCTGACCCCGCCGGGAATCGAACCCGGGCGCGGGAAGCGAGAACGCTACCCCACGACCACGAGTTGCGGACGTGTTGCTTCTGATATTTTCTCTGTTTTCTGTAAATCTACTCATTACTTCTCATTTTCCATCTATAGTTTGTATTACACCCATTATTTTTCTAACAATTCGTCTTTACAATACGTCTACTCTGTCCAGCTTATAGTCATTGTTAGGCATTCACATCCATTTGAACATTCTCGGCGTGCCACTGTGGTACAGTGTTCTAGTTTTGTTTTTTTAGATCTGCGTTTCTTGTTGTAAATCATCTTTGTCAAACCATATGCGCTCTCCATTTGTTAACTATTACATCTACATCACATTATTATTATTTACCGGTTTCAGGCAAAATCCATTTCATGAGATACAATTATCTCACGTGTAAAAGATGCAGGACAATTATCCAACTTCATTAAAAAATACTACTTTATTCTGCAAATAGTAAAATGTAGAAACATTATGTACAGACTATCGTCTTTACAGAATGAACACTGAAGATGCTTTGTAAATGAAACCGATACTGGTCTTGTGAAAAGCTGAAATTGCAGTAAATTTAAGAGGCGAAAAAACGATAACAGAGGATAAAAATTAAATACTTAACGTTATTTTTTAGAGGTAATCAAAGCTCGATGACTGCCCCCTCGTATTTGGTGGTCGAGTTCATAATTGACGCGGCGGTGTTTAATTTTGCGGATTGACCAGGTATTCGACTGTGTGTGTAAACTGGTCTCCAGGTGGTCGCAGGGCACACAGCCGGCAGTGATGCCTCGGGGGATGATGGGAGGGGTACGTACAGACAGTCGTGTAGGACAAGACGAAAGCCGGGCAACGCCCCTTTCTGGACTGCATCGGGTGAATGTGATTATGGAGGCGAGGCGAGACGCTCTCCTCGGGCGGCGGGTAGCGCGTGCTCGCGATTGGCGGAGCGGCGGCCCGCGAGGCCCACCTGGGGCGGCGGCCGCCCACTTCCGGGCGCGCACAATGGACACCGGAGCGGCGCGCACGTGCAGGACCGGCAGATGCGCCTGCGGGGGGCGGGGCGGCCGGGCGGCCGGGCGCCTGCTCTTTCCAGGGGACCGCCGCCTCAGCTGCCGCCTTTGTCCTAGCGGAATCTCGAGCATCCACCCGCCCTGCTCTACCGGTTCGACTTCTAGCGTCGCACAGTCGCAGCCTCCAGCCCCTCCCGGTTTCGCGACGACAGCTGCACGAAATGAGTCCGGCACGCTCGTTACGGACATACAGCTAGCTTTGCCGCGAGCGCGCGCACACACACGTAGGCCCTTTCCGTGATGCGAGTGACAGAAACGAGAATTTTCAGAAGACGACACAGTAATACTGTTGAGGCTGAGACTCTGATATCGGTTATCTTGTTGTGTTGGCGCCACCACATTTATGCACTGACAAAGAAAGAAAAAAAGAAAAGAAAAATCTCCCAACGCCAAGATGGAGGTGTACGATGTAAACGAATATTGATAATCATGTGTGTACATCTGAAAGATGATGTCTATTTACATTTCGCGCCAGTCGCATAAGAGTGGCGCTAAAAGCCCCACTATGAGGATGCAAGCCAGGTTTGCTTTAAATACACGCTGTAACGATCGTGAGCGTTTAGACTGACTTGGTGAGTTGATACTAGTCCAGTACGCCTTTAAGGGGACAAGGTTGCCATTTTTAACTCTTCACTGAGTTTGAATGACCACCGTCATTTGCGACTTCAGTGGTGTCAAGCGAGAGCTCATTGGAGGGCAGGGTGGAGGTCTGTTGAATTTTCTGATGAAAGCAGGTTCTGCCTCGGTGCCAGTGATGGCGGTGTTGATTGGGCGGAGGCCAGTTCAGGGGCCCGCACCTGAAGTTTGCTGCCATTCATGAACAACATTCCACGAGGTGTGTTCCAACAACATAACGCCTCGCCCATATGCCGCTATTGTAATACAACATGCTCTACAGAGTATCGACATGTCGCCTTGGCCTCCTCGATCACAAGATCTGTCTCCGTCGAGCGGATATGGGACACCATCGGACGACAACTCCAGCGTCATCCACAAAGAGCAATAGCCGTCACTGTATTACCCGACCAAGTGCAACAGGCATGGAACTCCACTCCACAAACTGACATCCGGCACCTGTACAACCAATGCATGCTTTTTTGCATGCCTGCATTCAACATTCTGGCGGCTACACCGTTTATTAATGTACCAGCATTTCATATTTGCAATGGTTTCTCTCTCGCGTTGATTAACTTCTGATCTTGTAACGTTAACCACTTAAAAATGTCACCTTGACACATGTATTCCTGAAATTTCATTACTCTGCATTGATTTTTTTTAAATTTTTTTGATGCTGCGATTTTTTCCGTCAGTGTACTTGGAAAGCATCAGCTTTCTTCCCAACTACTTCGCCCACATACGGATATGTCAAACATATTTCACATATATTCAACATGTTTTACACTTCCAAGTATTTGCTCAGACATTTCATCTGTATCTACAATCCAACATGGTCAACTAAACACAAGGAAGAAATACCACCAGGTCGTTTTCAAATATCTTTACATATAACTCCATTTCATGCCCAACTCTATCTCTAGGGCTGGTAGGGATATCTTACTGCCACAGCGTATTTGTTCATATAATGAACCATGCACGTAACAAATTCGCATAAAATTGCTCCAGGTGATGTGGGTTATGCTTTCATGTCATTCCTATTCCCACACTCAGAGGTAGGTGTGCTAGGAGTGTGTTAATTGTCACATTTGTTTCCAGACAGATGTGATACGAATGCCCAAGTTCGAATTGCTTGAGGCTGCACAAATAGATGCTGATATGTCACTATCTTTGCGCCCTCCACCCCCTCTCCCCCACCCCAACCTCTGGAGATGAAACGTCATCGGGACTGTCACTAGTAAGTCGAGCGTTCCCGAAAACTGTGGGTTCTGTTCTAATACCGGTCGTTATCGAATATTTTTACTTGTCATGGCTTCTCACGGCTGTCCTCCATCTTCTAGCCCGTTACCTTCGAATCGAGCGCCAACGCACAAGCGTGATTTAGGGATTTCGGCTACGGAACTGGTACAAATGCAATAAATGATCAGGAAAGAACTTTCTCGTCCGCTTTAGTGGTATCGGGCGGAGCAAAGGGGCGTAATTTTACTAGGTACCCTTGTTTATTTCTCGTACAGTGAAACTGGAAATAGTTCAGAATTGTCTTTACCTCCGATTCCGCGTACCCTGTTTAGGTCTTATTTTGTATTAGAAAGAGGGGCAGAAAGTCAGGTACTTCCTGATTGAATACTTGCTGACCTTTTTGAACCTCCCTGAAGAAGTATTATTCGATAACTTGAGATTAATTAATTGTAATATCAGACTCCGAATTCGCTCGGCGTTCTTTTTAGATTTAAGTCGTTAGCTTGGTTGTTGTTTCCTTAATGCAAATTGTTTAATTTGTGACATGCCCAATTATATTCGATGCCTGCCCTTCGGAAACCAGACGGCGCTATTTAAGGCATTACAAATAAGATGCCTACGGAAGTATGTCGTAGGTTGTTGCTGCGGCGCTGCAGATAGAGTCCGTGGTACTCTAGTTGTCAGCTATGTGCAGAGAGACATCTGAGTTTTAAAATTGCCGGAAAAAATTGGGACAGTCGTCAGTTGCTATGACGGACCCTACATTCCATTAGTCACACAGTAACAATCGCAATTACAATAATGAAGTGATATAAAATTGTCGCATTCATTCACAACTTGGGTACAACGTCAGTTAGTAGTACAGTAATTGAAGAACTACAGTTCTGTTCGTGTTTTTGCAACCTGTTACTGTGTAATGTAAAATATGTAAATTAGGAAGAAAAAGTGGAGTCATATAAATAAAACATAATAAGAGGAAAGAAACAAGAGAAATTCGTAAGGGATATGGTACATCCCTTTCACAGCAGCCGGGGTTTTGTGGCCTTGAAATGTACTCACCATGGCGAGTTCTGCTGTCTTGCAGGTGTGGATTAGGATCTGAAATTCTAGAGCCTTTGTACGCCTTACAGTTCCGTTGTTATTACTCACTATGGAACATCACTGTGCGTTGTAAAGTAACACCTGAATTTTGCATAGAGAACAGTTTCCATCTACTGTTACTAAAATATAGCACTAATATATAGCTACTTGAAACTAAGTGTTGCGGGAATAGCAGTTGAGCCGGCCGAAGTGGCCGTGCGGTTAAAGGCGCTGCAGTTTGGAACCGCAAGACCGCTACGGTCGCAGGTTCGAATCCTGCCTCGGGCATGGATGTTTGTGATGTCCTTAGGTTAGTTAGGTTTAACTAGTTCTAAGTTCTAGGGGACTAATGACCTCAGCAGTTGAGTCCCATAGTGCTCAGAGCCATTTGAACCAAGCCAATAGCAGTTGTTTAGATAGGATTTAAGTGTGATAGTTGCCGACGATGTCGACATCCGACTCTTCAAGGTGCGAAATCCACATGCATAATTGTCGTCACCGCTCACTTCACTGTCACTCCTTTGCACTCCCACTTCACTCGTATTCACTGTGAGTTCTAACTCCCGTTTTGTATATCGGCACCCTGGGATCTTTGCGGCATCTGTCCTAGATATATTCCACTTTTTGTGGTCTCAAATTCTCGTATATATACCTGATGCTAACAGGATGTTCTGTGTAAAGGTGTTTAACTGTATATAGTGGAAGACTGTTTTTCGGAGTTCGTCTCGCAGATGCCTCTGTGCCTCATCTTGAGTGGTTCAAGAGTAGGCCTATTGAGCCATGAAGATCCGCGTTACACGTTAAATATTTTTTTTTTAAATTTCCAGACCCCAAGTTCCTGACAGTGAGTCCATGTCCAAAAGGAGCGGGTTCGGATGCATGTGCAGTCATCGAGATAAAGTTTTCCTGAAACCACTCCAAGCAAATTTCGGAAAGATACCTCGATCAAGGCAGATTTTTTTCCCGACATTCTTCTCGAAATATCCTTGTAAGTAAAACGAGCTGTCATCTTGGTACACATGAAAAAAAGGCTAACGAACTTAGTGCGATGAAATGTCATATCCTGAAGAAGTAATTATTTTGCGCTGTAGTGCTACAACCGCACTGAAAACAGCGAACAGCATTTGAGAAAAAAATGACTTTCCCTGACTGGTGACATGAAATGGTCAGCAGTTGCTGGCCAGCGCGGCGGCGAAACATCGGCCGTTGTAATGAAGTATTTGCAGGGAGGCGGAGCGTGACGTAGGCAGTGGGGTGCGGCGCGCCGAGCAACCCTCTGCTCGACAAGCGCTCTCTTATTAAGTCTGCTGCACCCTCTTGTTAGACTCTACATTAGTCACATGTAGCCAAGGGACTGGCTGTCACGAAGTGGTGCCACTTTACCACAATTCCGTTGTTCTTATTTGCCCTATCTTAGTTTTTCTGCAAATTTTCGTGAGAACAGGTTCTAAAAATTTTGAACATAATCTTACGACAGCTACATTAGTCTACCAATAGGAGTTATTTGCACTTGGGGTGTCTGAAAATATGTTCATTGACGCGAAATGTTTTTGTGTGATGAGCCATTGGGGACAGTCTATATAGCAGAGTACGTTTCCGTTTAACGCTAGAACACCAGTGACGATAAGACTACGCTGTCAGAATCTAACGGAGGCTGCTGTTTAGCTCTCTGAAACACATTTGGTATCATAGAGTAGTGGAGGAGCAATCATTTATTTACTTCTCGAAAATAATATTGTGCCACAGTTACGTCCTATGAAAAACCTTTATTATTTCGACCAATTTACATTGAGACAGTTCATCGTCAGACACCACGGATACAAACCGGCGTAGACTTTTTGATGAAAAAAGAAATGGATAGGAACTTCACAATTTTATAGCACTGAATGATGAACAGAAATTTTTCCAGTCACATTATTTTAGTGTATACATATGTGATTTGCAGCCAGTCAAACACGCAATCTGGAAATGAGCACCTGATAGGTAAAATCTAAACAGTGTTCACAAGAGACAAGCACCTGAATATCTTTAAAGCGTTGGAAGACATCTCCATCAGACGTCTGAATCATGACTGAAAGCACACGTACTGCTGTACTTGCGCACTGATTGCACATTGTTAATTTTTTTAAATGTTCGTTTTTGCGTCGCAGGAACCTTAGTGTTTGTAATAATACAAATCGCTAACTATAATAAAAGTATTCATTTTCTGGTTGAAACTCCCTTTTTTCTCTCCATGCTTGCTTCTTATATTTCCATAATAAAAAAGTTTTTCATGGATGCCGATGGGTTTCAATAAATACACTCCTGGAAATGGAAAAAAGAACACATTGACACCGGTGTGTCAGACCCACCATACTTGCTCCGGACACTGCGAGAGGGCTGTACAAGCAATGATCACACGCACGGCACAGCGGACACACCAGGACCCGCGGTGTTGGCCGTCGAATGGCGCTAGCTGCGCAGCATTTGTGCACCGCCGCCGTCAGTGTCAGCCAGTTTGCCGTGGCATACGGAGCTCCATCGCAGTCTTTAACACTGGTAGCATGCCGCGACAGCGTGGACGTGAACCGTATGTGCAGTTGACGGACTTTGAGCGAGGGCGTATAGTGGGCATGCGGGAGGCCGGGTGGACGTACCACCGAATTGCTCAACATGTGGGGCGTGAGGTCTCCACAGTACATCGATGTTGTCGCCAGTGGTCGGCGGAAGGTGCACGTGCCCGTCGATCTGGGACCGGACCGCAGCGACGCACGGATGCACGCCAAGACCGTAGGATCCTACGCAGTGCCGTAGGGGACCGCACCGCCACTTCCCAGCAAATTACGGACACTGTTGCTCCTGGGGTATCGGCGAGGACCATTCGCAACCGTCTCCATGAAGCTGGGCTACGGTCCCGCACACCGTTAGGCCGTCTTCCGCTCACGCCCCAACATCGTGCAGCCCGCCTCCAGTGGTGTCGCGACAGGCGTGAATGGAGGGACGAATGGAGACGTGTCGTCTTCAGCGATGAGAGTCGCTTCTGCCTTGGTGCCAATGATGGTCGTATGCGTGTTTGGCGCCGTGCAGGTGAGCGCCACAATCAGGACTGCATACGACCGAGGCACACAGGGCCAACACCCGGCATCATGGTGTGGGGAGCGATCTCCTACACTGGCCGTACACCACTGGTGATCGTCGAGGGGACACTGAATAGTGCACGGTACATCCAAACCGTCATCGAACCCATCGTTCTACCATTCCTAGACCGGCAAGGGAACTTGCTGTTCCAACAGGACAATGCACGTCCGCATGTATCCCGTGCCACCCAACGTGCTCTAGAAGGTGTAAGTCAACTACCCTGGCCAGCAAGATCTCCGGATCTGTCCCCCATTGAGCATGTTTGGGACTGGATGAAGCGTCGTCTCACGCGGTCAGCACGTCCAGCACGAACGCTGGTCCAACTGAGGCGCCAGGTGGAAATGGCATGGCAAGCCGTTCCACAGGACTACATCCAGCATCTCTACGATCGTCTCCATGGGAGAATAGCAGCCTGCATTGCTGCGAAAGGTGGATATACACTGTACTAGTGCCGACATTGTGCATGCTCTGTTGCCTGTGTCTATGTGCCTGTGGTTCTGTCAGTGTGATCATGTGATGTATCTGACCCCAGGAATGTGTCAATAAAGTTTCCCCTTCCTGGGACAATGAATTCACGGTGTTCTTATTTCAATTTCCAGGAGTGTATATACAAACCGCGCAGCACTTAGTTACTGTGAGATATGCAACGCAGTGCTACACTGCTAAGATATTCAGGAACATCTGTGTTCAAATTTGCGCAGGACAGCCTGCCTTTAGTTTCCAGTGCTTTCCTCTTAGTCATTTTAAGCTTCTGGAATGGATTCGTACATCAAAAGTGGCTTCAATTTCTTTCCATAATCACGTTCATGATGAATGTGGTAAGGCCAGTCTGAAAATAAGCTGTGAGTAGGAGGCTGTTTTAGAAACATAACTCATTGCAAATCTCGGAGAGACATACTATGTTGATAGTGAATTCCGAGGGTCAAATGTAGCATGCAAAAAAATCGTTAAATAGCAGTTGGACATAGTTACCGCCCGGAAAGCGAGAGAACACCATTGATGAACCAGCTGTCATGCGGGATGGATGCTACTAGGCGCGAGCAGAGTTCTTACGCGGAACTGGTCGTTGCCAGAGGGACTAGGTAGGCTCTGGGCCACCATAATACACGAGCGTTTTCGTTTTTCGTTTTCTTTTTCTTTTTTTGTTCCCGGAGTAACAGAGCGCCACTGTATAGAACTTTTTCGACACTTAGAGGGAAGGGAGGGAGATTCCCCTATAACGTACTGTTCAGAACGAGATCATTACGTCCGGAGCTCAAGCTCGAATACGTTATCAGGCTGCCAATGTTTCGTGTCTGACCACAGCCACGAAAATAATAATAATAAGGATGGTGATGATAATGTTAATATGTTTGTTTGTATGAAAAATGCGTGGTGAAAGTTACGAAGTATATGTGGCTGAAAGCGTGAGGAAGATGTTCATACATTCCTTTCAAAAGCTCTAACCTCGCCAGACTTTGTCGTGCGTTAATGCCAGTACTTGAAATAAAAAAACGTAATTATTGGTAACATATGTAATCAGCATTACAGAGTTATAAAATAGTGATAATGATCTTTTAAAAATATTGTAATTTCGTGATCGAAACACAGTCGAACCCTTTTGTGTTTACCGCTTCACAGAATTTCGTTTTGCCCTTCAGGGCGTAATTACCACAGGCTGGGTTAAAGAACGTTTTCATCTGATGAACCATGCAATTGTTGCCTCCACGCCGGCCGGCCCCCTGTTATAAACGTTCTTTATTGTTGGCGCCAGTATGACGCCATCAGCGAATAGGATCGTTGTTTGCTGGCTGTTTTTGCAATTTTTTAATGTGTGACTGAATTAACGATCCCATCAAGTAAGTATGAGGTTCGTAGTGAAATATATTTTCTTTCTGAAAAAAAAAAAATTACCTTCTACGTAGAAATTGACAGGCAGGAAGCCCAAGTCTTAGGAAATGTGATGAATCAGGCTTCAGTTCGAAAGTGGTGCATCATGTTTAATGGCGGATGAGTGAATATTCATGAAGAAGACCGATCAGGTCGACCTTCAGTTTTGACTGACGAACTCAGATCGAGGGTTGAGGAAAAAAAATAAACAGGATAGACCTTTCATCACGGACAGACTGAGACAGTGCTCTCCGGAAATTTCGCGATCAGTTCCTTTTTTAACTTTAACTGGTGGTTTCGGTTATAGGAAACTGCTTGCCAATTGGATTACTCGACTTTTGACAGATAAACACAAAAAAAGTGTGAAAACTGCGCTACTGTTTTCACTCGGGACATGAATGGAGTGGAGTATTTGAACGACATTGTAACTGATGAGACCTCGGATTCACGTAAAAGTCCACAAACAAAGCGATAGCCATTGAAATGGCATGTCACAATCCCCACAAAAATAAAAAAAAAAAAACGCTGAGCACCGAAAAGGTTGTAGCCACAGTGCAGTGTTTTCGGATTGAAACGGCGTCCTACTCATCGTCTAAGTCTAGAGAACCATAGATACAGCGGCCTGCTTTCATACCCTTCACCGATTATGCCGCGCCATTCAAAATAAACGGTGTCGATTGTTGTTGAGCGGCATTGTTCTTGAAGAAAACGCTTCTTTCGCATTCTGCTGCGCCGGCGAAGGATTTTCTTCGGCAGTTTAAGTGGGAAGTTCTTGAAAATTTGTGTTAGTACTTGGCCCCCCACCCGAGTGATTACCTCCTTTTCCCCAAAGTAATGATCGGTGACTACGTAGGAAAACAGCTAAGGTATCAAAATATGTTTTAAAATATTTTCATCCCTTGCCTTGAAAACAAATGTCTGTTAAAAACAAAGGTTCTTTATCTTTAGGAAGACCCACGTACCGTGGTGGAATTGAGCATACCTTGGTGACAGGTGCTCAGTAGCCGGTGTGGTGGGAGAGGACTGGCGGCCGGCTCATTGAGAAGAATCGCCCCCACGTGGGCCGCGCGCGTCGGCGGCGGATGCGGCCAGCGCCGCGCCGCGTCACGCCACGCCACTGCAGGCGGCCAGACGGCGCCTCTCTGTCGCTGCCCACAAATTAGCCTGCACCACATACCTCCAGCGCAAGTCTCCTTGTTGCGAACTCTTTAAGCCTTACTTTGTGCACCAACAAAACTGCAGGCTGCATCGGAAATCGTTACACAAGTATTAGGAACTGCTTCCTCAAACACGCTTCCCAAAACGCTTCATCTGGGTTCTGTGCATCGATTTGTAAAAAAGGAACCCCTATAGGATCGCTTTGTTGTCCTTGTGTTTATCTGTTCGACTGTTAAAACCCTTTTTCTCAGGAACGAGTAGACGTGTCAAATTCAGATTTAGGTCACATATGAAGGTATACGGTTCAATGACGGTGCAGAAATTTTAAGCTTCTAAGGCAGTGTAGTCACCAATAGGGTACTTACCGTTGACTTAGAATCATGAAATTTTGCAAGAAACAATATTTCACAGTACAAGTAAAGGGGAAAAATCCAAAATCGTTAATTTACAATTATTTACACGGAAAACTTGAAATTAAAATATTCTCGGAAGTCTTTGAATCCCTGGGAGTGACATCTTGCCGGAATGGATAAACTGTCTGTATACTTCATTCGTTCGAACGGAACCCTCATGGCACGGGTCTCGCTCACACCTGGACAGCTTTTTTTTTATTGAAAGAACATTTTATGCGATGAAGTTGATTGTTCCACATCTACACGAAGTGTTCGTGACAGTAAGATGATTCATGTGGTTGTGCTTGATGGCTCTTCACCACACACTGATCACTTTGTTTGAAGGAAGGAAGGAAGAAAGAAAGATTAGGGTTTAATGTCTCGTCGACAACGGACACACAAACTCTAATTTGGAGAGCAACGTCACATCGTATATCTAGCCAGTATATGGGCTGCACCAGAACTCCACCCAACAAAATTTCGGAGGTTGTTCGCGGACACCTTCTGTTTCGGTGTAAGGGACCTGTGGTCTTGGGTGGTCACGGTTTATTCGACTTTGTTGCAGAATTATCTTTGTTTTTGCCAACATACTTTCATAACAGTTGAAATGCCTGTACTACACAATCACAAAAACGTAGTAACACCAAAAGATCCAGTTACTCAGGGGCGCATAAGGACACAAACAACACTGCTGTAATGTAGTTGCAGTCGCTGCGAAAACAGCTGAACATAGTGTAGTCGTGGCGCTTTTCCATCGGATTCAGTGAAAAATGGTTCAAATGGCTCTGGGCACTATGGGACGCAACTGCTGTGGTCATTAGTCCCCTAGAACTTAGAACTACTTAAACCTAACTAACCTAAGGACATCAAAAACATCCATGCCCGAGGCAGGATTCGAACCTGCGACCGTAGCAGTCGCACGGTTCCGGACTGCGCGCCTAGAACCGCGAGACCACCGCGGCCGGCGCATTCAGTGAAACAATACACGAGCAGCATATGTCAACCCCTCGCCAGTTACTTGCATGCTGTTTTTTTTATATATATTTTTTTGTTATATACAGCTAATGCTGCCGTAAAAACAAACGCAACACACAACCGAACAGTACTGGATGCAGTCTTGAGGACAAAGAGTAAAGTAGGCATTGCTGTTGTCAGCAGCAAGTACCTTGAGTGAATGGAACAAATTTCTTTCCAGACAAGACACGCAAAACATTTCCACTGTTCTATACGTATTTTCAATGCAACAACGATATGAGGCAGTAAGAAATCAAACTAAATGTAATTACTCTGTAACGAGACACCAGATACCACGGGTTTCTAATAACAAAATACTTAGAAAATGTCCATGAACAAGCTCCGAAATTTTGTCGCTGGAGTTGTGGTTCACACTGAATATAGAAGCGATATAAAAAGGGACGATCATGTAAAATGAGTATTAGAGTACGCGAACAGAAGACAGAGATTTGTTGTAAGGGTTCTGGGAAAATGTAACACACCTGTTACGAAAATCCCAGTCCCATACAAGGCGCTTGTGCTGCTGATACGCGCTGCTAGGATCGTAACAGGTTGATGTAACTTGTATCAAAGTATAACATAGATATTCGTGGAACTTGGATGGAAATTCTTGGAAGAAAGACAATTCAGTTCTTGTTAACATAACATTGATGTTAGTTCGAGTTACCTGCTAGAAGAAAAATGTTCAAATGTGTGTGAAATCTTCTGGGACTTAGCTGCTGAGGGCATCAGTCCCTATGCTTACACGCTACTTAACCTAAATTATCCTAAGGACAAACACACTCACCCATGCCCGAGGGAGGACTCGAACCTCCGCCGGGACCAGCCTGCTAGAAAGAGTCCAGCATGTTTTGGCTGTTTAGAACTAGAGTGCTATTTTCTATCGCTCCAAAGCGCTCGTCGTACCACCCTCTCGAAAGGGCTGCAATGATTCTTTTTTTGTCACAGACTTTTATTGAATATGGAACGGTCGAGGGGCGAGTCGCTAATTGTCTGCGACAGGTTGATACTTTAAACACTGTAAAACTACTACATTTTTCAAGGATTAATTTAAAGAATGTAAAGCCAGCCGCTGTGGTCGAATGGTTCTAGGCGCATCAGTCCGGAACCGCGCGCCTGCTACGGTCGCAGGTTCGAATCCTGCCTCAGGCATGGATGTGTGTGATGTCCTTAGGTTCGTTAGGTTTAAGTAGTTCCAAGTTCTAGGGGACTGATGACCTCAGATGTTAAGTCCCATAGTGCTCAGAGCCATTTTAACCATAAAAAATGTAACATGTCTCCTGTTGTTATAATCATGAAGTAGCGTAAGAATAAAGGTCACAAAGCTTCTATTAAGCGAATGGGTGAAAGAGCCAATGGGAATTTTTAAAAAATAATGTTCTTTTCTTGTAACTAGAATCTTGTTTTGCAACTGGCACGCCTTATTATTTAACCCTTTCATGCTTTAAACTCATTCTATATATATTTCAAAAATAAAAGATAGAAAACTTTCTTCCTTTGTGATCAATATTACACTTTACGTAACAAAGAGAAGTTAGACGTCCACCAGTCATCGTGGTGGGACACGTGTCACAGGTCCTAACCAAGTCCATGTTTTCATTTGACCCTATGATCTTCAAAGTCACATTTCTCTCTTTAGAAGGACTTTACCAGATTGGTAAACTTGGTAAAAGTGTTACAAATATGTGTGAAAACATATTTATTCTCATGACAATAAAAACCATGAATAATATGAATGTGTCGTGTCTGTTCTTTCGGGCATGTCCGAAAACAGACACCAAAAATTCATATAATCGATTCGCCTCGATGGACTATGAATCCACGACCTTCAGTGCGGATGTGCATTTGCGTTCGACCTCCAGCGGGAATCTAAAATTAGCGAGCATGGGGACATTGTCGGGGACTGCGGGTAGGTGGCGCTAGGTGGGAGTCTGGGTCAGCCGGGGAGAATGCCGAGGTAGCCCGCGCATTTGCGGTAAAGTGTGCCCGGGTGGCGCAGTGGATAACACAGCTGCCGGGTAAGCAGGAGATTCCGGGTTCGAGTCCCCGTTTGGCACACACATTCACTCGTCGCTGCTGACTGCGCGTGAAGTCCTGAAGCAGCTGATATCATTACTTCCTTTCTATTCCCATTCTTCCCCCTTCCGTTTGCATGAGAGAACAATGAATTTTGAACATAAAATGACTTTGACGTAAAATATTACTTTTTTTTCATTGTAACAAATATACTAAGGCATATACATCCCACTAACAACAAATCATGTTCAAACACGCACAGTTACTTGAGAGTGTGGTAATGTTTCAAGATAATGCCTGCAATGCATGAAGGAACCTACTCACATAAGACATTCCTGTAGCAAAGAAGATAGAGATTCGATTCGTATTCTTGAGAAAGCTGAACTATGCGTATTCTAAACACACACCGTACCACTTGCTCGCTCTTAGCGTTCTATACATCCAGCCTATGGTCAACAGTATTTTCTCAAAGTTCTGAAAGGTACTCGCAAGACGGTAGCACTAGATAGATATAGGACATAGACGTCCCAACACTCAAAATTGCATATTCCTTTGGTAAACCACGAAAGGGTTGAATAAACTGTGTAAGGAAATACAGGTGCACATACTAACTGACAGCAGATTATGACAGCACGCAGAGACGGCGAAATAAATGAGACTGGGCCACCCTTTAAATGTAGACCGGGCGACTGCGCTGGCGCCGCACCGGCTGCAGGCGCTCGCGCCGCCTCTTCCTGCCCGCTCCGCGCGGCTCCCGCGTGCCTCGCCGTGGCGCATCTTTCTACTCCCGTCTCCCGCCTCTCGCCGACTCATGAATGAAGCCGCCCGTGCGGCGTGGGCGGAATGCGACCTTGGACGCCGAAGAATGTGTGTCGCGGATCGCTCATTCCGCTCACACGCGTCGCCGCCTCCCTCGCGCCTCCTTCCTGCCCCCCTGGTGTCGCCGGACGACTTGGCCAGGCACAGCACTCCTCCACGTTGCCGGTCCAGCAGGGGCATACACTGTCTGATCCAAAGTATCCGGACATTATTACGGAGTGTGTCCCCATTCCCCCTTCAACTCTGCTGGAGACACTTTCAGCGAGGTGTCTGAATGTCTTTGGAGGAATGGCAGGCCCGAGAAGGTAGTGATGTTGGACGCTCTAGTCTGGAGCGAAGCCCACGTCCTAACTCATCCCAAAGGTGTTATATTGGGTTCAGGCCAGGACTTCGGAGAGGCAGTCCATTTCAGCAATGTTATTGTCCACAGACCAGTGTCTCAAAGATGCACCTTATGACAGGGTGCAATATCATGCTTGTACAATGAACGTCTCCGAATAGTTTCTCTACTGTACGTGGTAAAGACTACTGTAAAATGTGTTCGTGTCCTTCCGCATTTAGCACACACACTAACCACGAAAAACGCCCCTATACCGTAACACCACCTTCTCCGTAATTCACTGGTGGCACTACACGTGATGGCAGGTAACGTTCTCCAGGCGTTTGCCAAAACGAAAAACCCTGTCGGATTGCCACAGCATGCGTGATTCACTATTCCAAATCACTCGTTTCCTATTGTACACTGTCCATTGGCGTCGCAATTCACGCCACCTCAAGCGTCGCTTAGCGTTCCCTAGAGAAATGTGTGGCTTATGAAGAGCATTGCACCTTATTCTTTTTAACTCCCTACGCGCGGTCGTTGTCGTAGCTGGACTGCCTGTAGCTCTTTGGAACTCAAGAGTGATTTCTTCCGCTGATTTCATTCGATTTTTTTACTACCACGATCCACAATGACCAACGGTGCCTGTGCGTGAGCGCATGACGTCTGTCTAGTTTTGGTTTAGCTGTGGTTGCTCCTTCACGTTTCCACTTTACGTCACATTACCAATCGTCGACTTGGCCAGCTTTAGAAGGGTTCAGGTTTCCCTGAAGTCAATCAACTGTCCTGACAGACCCATTCTGCTGTTACTGCTTCTCTATTAACAACAAAATACTCCCCGCCTCCTTTTATCGTGGATGTTCCGGATCTCTTGACATCTGTTTGTCGATTCCTCATTCCGCAGAGTTATCTGGTTGTTTTTGATTGGATAATGTACGATGCTTTACATCTGCCTATACGAACCCATATCCCAACGACCTCTGCCGTTCTCAGGCCGTCCGCACTCGGAGCGACTCCAAAGCATCGGAACGGGCTACCGATCTCAATCGGTCACTGGTTATCCGGATACACAGTTCTACACGCGGCGACATCTCTGAAGTAACAAACTGTTGTTGTCATTTGTGATGGCGGAAGAATATCATTTCTTGCGGCCGGCATCCTTTTATTTCATTCGAAATGTACAGTATAGATAAAGATGTGGTACTCTGTTATAATTACAGACGAATGTGAAAACAAAGAAAATTCTAAAGTCATCTATACGTCTGGAGAAACATGAGCTGCGGAATGTTCGTAGCAGACAACGAGCTGACACAGGCACATTCGAAATTCTCTCTCTTGGTCTATGAACACAATTTGCTGTACACTTAAGAGGTTTCTGTCATTTTCCTGCCGTTTTCACCGTTCGTTTGGACACGATAATGTAAGTTTACAGAACATGACCACCGTTACTCTCACAAAATAATACTCCCGGTGTGTACTTACTTGCATCGACGTATTTTTTTTTCCAAGCAATAAATGCTCAGTTTATTACATACCTGTCATTTGAACGTATTTTCCCCTCTACAAACAACATTGTGTGTCAAATCTTTGCTGCAGAGCATGAGGACAAATAATTGTATAAAACTGAAGTTTTTTCCACTCCCGTACAAAGTTACTGTTCAAAACCTGCTCGTCCATATTCAAAATAAAACAATACAACACTTGTTCGAGGAGATGACGCATTTCATTGTAAGTTCGCTTTACAACGCCGACTTCCAAATCGCTGGCAATTGGTCGAGAACACACTGCGAACAATGTACTTTTGAGTCTCTATAAGGACGCACAGACTACGGACACCTATCCAACTGCTTGGGAAATCGTTCACAAGTGACCAGTTACCACCCATATCGTCTACGAACCTGACTTGTTTCTCGTGCGGAAGACCTTACCTAATGAGTCGCTGCTTTTACTTATCTTTCGCACTTAAATGCTTTAATCTGATCTGGCGAATGTTGACACACTTGTAAACCAGCCTTCTCCCCATAAACCTGACATCCACGAATGAACCCACTCAGTGGTGACACCAACTACAACATACAGTATCATATTGCTCTAACAGAGGAATATTCTTACCATGAAAAATAAATAAATTCGGTTTCGCACCAAATCTTAGACCAGACTTATTACTAAGTGGGAAATATTCCCAAGACATCTTGTTTTAATCTTCCGTGACGGCTAATAACCCGTAAGTGCAACTTGGTTCAAAGAAAATTAAATATAATGGTCATATGGCATGAAGCTTCTAGTGTGTTCCATGCAGTTCCGTCAGTGCTAAAGATTCTGTTATTGACTGTGAGAAAGCTAAATAAACTTTGTCTTTTTCTTTTCAGGTGAGTAGCAGCCAGCCCAGACTGAAAGTATTTGCGGTACGTGATTCGCCACAGCAGCGAACTGTCTACCACTTTATTAATTCATTGCACGAGGTACAGTGCATTTTCGCATAGCTTTGCACGTTGGAATGCATCATGTGTAGATGTTGATTTGGTATTAGTTTGGTTCATGCCCTTAGCACAGCTCTGTCACTTGATTTAATGTCTACGCCTTAGCCGGCCGGTGTGGCCGAGCGGTTCTAGGCGCTTCAGTTTGGAACCACGCGACTGCTATGGTCGCGGGTTCGAATCCTGCCTCGGGCATGGATGTGTGTGATGTCCTTAGGTTGGTTATGTTTAAGTAGTTCTAATTTCTAGGGGACTGATGACCTCAGATGTTAAGTCCCATAGTGCTCAGAGCCATTTGAACCATTTTTTTCGACGCCTTCTTGTTTAAGTGTATTTTAAGTTACGCTAATGCGGCTGCGGACTCGTTTTATAATATTTAAAGGCAGGGTCGATTCGCTGAGCTAGTGAGACACAAGAGTTGAAGTTAAGAGTGACTTGCCAATTGTAGGTACTATGCTGTCTCACGAGGTCATTAAATTGGAAGACCTGGACGTGACATCTAGTTAATGGCTAGACGGAAGACCTCTGAAATAAAATGATATGCATTAGTTTAAAAATATATGTTCATGGTTTGTTGGTATCTGTAGATGGAACATACGGGGCTCAAATACATCCATTCCCACCAATACTAGAAGTGCTATATCGCATTCGCTCTATTCGATTGTGGAGCTGCGGCATGAACAGAATTTGTGCAGAAAATTCATAACAAGAAGTTTCTGGACTTTTTTAGCAGCTGAGCGATTAGTGTGTGTGACGGCCTCGCTGAAGGGCTGATTTCAGTTCATAGGAGCAGTGATTTTCCTTGGTAGGAGGACTGGAATGCTGCCTCTACTATGGGATGAACCATTATCAGCAATGTACGGTCCCCTGACCCCTAAGAAGACATCGGAGACGTTTGGTTCAAATGGTTCAAATGGCTCTGAGCACTATGGGACTTAACATCTGATCATCAGTCCCCTAGAACTTAGAACTACTTAAACCTAACTAACCTAAGGACATCACACACATCCATGCCCGAGGCAGGATTCGAACCTGCGACCGTAGCGGTCACGCGGTTCCAGACTGGAGCGCCTAGAACCGCACGGCCACCCCGGCCGGCCGGAGACGTTTGAATTTTAACCCAAAACACTAGCGTGATCTGACGAATTACGGTGCTTCTATGGGTCGAGCGCCACAGCACTTGTGTTTATTGATGATTATGACTACGAAGGAGTCTGATACTGTGGCTATATACCAGAACTCGAAAATACTGACAGGTTTTACGGTAGAAGTTAAGTTTGGATTGCGGAGAAATGTTGGAACTACTGATCCTGTGACGTACTTTCGAAGATAAGTTTAACAGAGACAAACCTACATTTACAACGTTTATAGAGTGAGTAAAGTTTTTTGACCGTGGTGACTGTAATACACAAATTGTAATTCTGATGGAGAGGGTGTGAAATACGTGGTGGAAGGTTATTTTCAACTTGTACAGAAACCAAACTACGGTTGTAAGAGCCGAAAGACATGAAAGGGAAGAAATGGTTGAGGAGGGATTGAGACGTGTTAGTACTATACCCCAACATTATTCAGTATGTACATTGAGCGGGCAGTAAAGGAAACAAAAGAGAAATTTGGAAAGTGATTTAAAGTTCAGGTAGAAGAAATAAGATCTTAGAGATTTGCCGATGAGATTGTAATTCTGACAGAGACGGTAAAGGACCTGGAGGAACAGTTGAACGGAATTGATACAATCTCAAAAAGATAAGTAAAGCGAACAGTAGTGGAATCGAGTCGAATTAAATTAGGTTATACTGAGAGAATTAGGTTAGGGACAGACACGCTAAAGGTAGAAGAGTTTTGAAATTTGGTTCACAAAATAACTGAAGACAAGAGCAAGAAGGATATAAAATATTGATTGGCAATAGGTACTAATGCGTACCTAAAAATGAGAAATATCTTAACTTCTCCTGCAAATTTAAGCGCCAGCACTCTTTCATAAAAGTATTTGTTTGTAGTGTAGTCTTACATGGGAGCGAAAGGTGGAATATAAACATCACAGACAAGAAGATAATAGAAGCTTTTGATATGCGGTGTTATAGAAGAACGCTGAAGTTCTGATCTGTCAGTCGAGTAACTAATGAAGAGGTACTGAGTCTAACTGATAAGGGGTTTATGATAAATCTTCACTAAGAGAGCAGTAGGTTGACAGGACATATCCTTGGGCGTCAGAGAATAACCAATTTGATGATAAAGGGAAAGAGAGGGACGGTAAAAACTGAAGAGGCAGATCATAGCTTGCATACAGTAAGAAGGTTCAAAGGGATATAGATGACAGTAGTAACGCAGATAAGGAAGTCTGGCACAAGGTAGACTAAAATGCAGAGATGCATGAAGTAAGTCATCGAACTTGAAGACCACAACAGCAATCAGTGGGGAACACCTGAATAGCTGCTTGGGAGCCCCGAGGTGTCCTTGAGGACGGCCTGGACGTAGCGTTTGGGTGTGGGCAGAGGCAGGGACCAGTGACCAGCGGAACCGGGCACTTCTGCCCATTACCCGCGTGTGCCGTCTGCCGCGTTAATGAGCGGATGCGCCCGTCGCCACGGCCCGCGCCCCAGACTGCTCGACACACTCAGATTTACTCACACCCGCACATGCGGAGCATAGATCGTGGGTTATTCACTCATCTAGCCCAACACAGCTGCTGTACGTTATTCAGTTCCCAAGTTCGTAACGGATATAGTAACACAAATAAAACTATACTCTGCAGCAGTTCGTGTATGGTAAATGAAGTCCCACCTGTAGTCTACCCCCTCCCACCCTTCCCCCCTGGTCACCCTTCCCAGCCACCTATACGCCATAAACGCTGCAAGTACCCGAAACACCGAAACAGGGTTTTCAGCCTATCGTAGAGTGCAGAGGGCGAGTATTTTGATTGATTATTAGCTATGATTCTCTCATGTATGTATTTACCCAAGCGAACCCTAAGTATACAATGACTGCATGTGCAGTTTGCCTGTTGTTGTGGTGGTGGTGGTGGTCGTCGTCGTCGTCGTCGTCGTCGTCGTCGTCGTCTTCAACATGAAAATTTGTTTAATGCAGCTGCCCACCTAATTCTATCCTCCGTGAGCCTCTTCGTCATTATTGCAACCTTCGTCTACTCGTACTTGCTTACTATAGTCAAGTCTTGATCTCCCTATACAATTTTTACCTTCCACACTTCCGTCCATCACCAAATTGACAGTATCTTGATGATTCAGGAGGAGTCCTATGCACTTATCCCATCTTGTAGTGCCATATTTATTTTCTCCGTTTTCGATTCATTTTTTATTCGATATAACTGCCCAGTCTTCGGCATTCTCCTGCAGCATCAAATTTCAAAATCTTCTATTTTCTTCTTGCCTGAAATGTTTATCGTTCACGTTTCATTTCCGTACAAGGCTAAACTCCATACAAATCTATACAAATGCCTTCAGCAAAGACTTCCTACCACTTACATTTGTATTCAATGTTAACAAATTTATTTATTCACAAACGCTCTTTTCTTGCTATCACCAATCGGCATGTTACATCGTGTGCACCTTGGCCATTCAGTTGTTTTGCTGTCCTAATAGCAAAACTCGTATGCTGTCATTGTGTATAGATCGTCAAGAGGCAAAAAGAGTAACATGGCTCTGAGGGACAACTCCAAGACCGAGAAATTCTGTGACTATGGTAATATAAGAAGTGTGTTGGAGTTGACAAACAGTTCACTAGACGTGTCGGTATTTGGTACCGGACACACCTACAATGAAGTACCGTGCCGAAGCCAAACGCAGTGAGTTTCAGATCTATGACTCAGTCCACGTTTCTTCATAACGAAAAGGTGATTATCAAACCTTCCACGGCAGTGATGTTCGAAATGGATAAGGACTTGCTTATATCTGTTACTTTCTGATTAAACTGTGAGCAGCCAGCCGTAGAAGTGTATATATATATATATATATATATATATATATATATACTTCTACGGCTACAGATCTCTTACGAAAAGACACAGTTTATGAGCACAAAGAAACTCTCATCTCTGAACACAAAGTATGGCACGATTTACAAAACGGCAAACTTCAAATACCTCGGTGAAACACTACAAATGAGTGGACATAACAGAGACTCAAACGAAGAAAGAAAGACTAAACTGGACAAGGCATACAAAGTAGTGTGGAATCATTACAACAAGAAGTCTATCTCACAAAAAGCCAAATTACGCCATTACGACACGGTGGTGCTCCCCGAGGCACTATATGCAGCAGAGACCACACTAATCCTAGGGCATACACGTATCAGACAATTAGAAAAAGTAGAACGGAAAATACTTACGAAAATATTTGTCGCAACTAACAACAATGGAATATGGATCAAGAAACCTACAGAGGAACTGTACAAACATACGGAGACAATCACAGAAAAGATTAGAAAACGCAGACTACAATTCTATGGACACCTATACAGAATGCCATCACACAGGCTGACCAAACAGATCTTTGACTGGGTAACCACTAGAAACAACAAATGGGTGGCAGAGGTAGAAAACGACCTGAACCAGCTCAACATAACAGCAGACACAATAAACGACAGAATAAAGTTCAGAAACATCATTAAGAAAAGTAAACTACATGAGATACAATGCGACAAACGAACAGGCATAAAATGGACCGAAGAACGCAAGCAAGATCACAGCCAGAAGATGAAAGAAATATGGGCAACCAAAAAGGCAATCAAGATGAAGCCGAAGAGACAAAGCCGACAAGAAGCATGGACAGAGGACCGGAAACAGAAACACAGCGAGCGAATGAGGGAAGTTTGGGCAGCAAGGAAGGCAGCAAAAGGAACTGGCCATGTAGTTTAGTCCAAATGCGCTCTTTAAGGGCAAAACACCAATAATAATAATAATAATAATAATAATAATAATATATATATACAATATTTTGTGTGTGAACAGGCCCGAAGCATAAAAATTTGTCTTCACGGCGATGCAACATCCTCTAATGGTGGATTCAGTTGTATCTTGTAGATCCTTTTCTCTCCAATAAAGAAAACCCCGAAGATCTTCCTACTGCTGTTTACGTAAAAAAGCATTGTGCTTAACTTAAAATTTTCCTAAAACAAAACGCCGTCGCTGTTATATCGATCTTTAAATGTTCTCTGTGATATCAATAACCATTTAATTCACTTTCCACAAGACTCTGGATTATCGTAACTGGATAATTAATCTTCTGAATAATAAATATCTTGGCTTAACTTAGGCGTTCCCGTAATACAGTTCAGTGTATTTACAATCAGTTTCCATTAATTATGAGTCGTAGTAAAAGATATTAATACTCCTAGTAGTTTAATTTCTATACATGTTATTTATTTTTTAAATTGATGTTTAAAAAAATTTAACTTCACGCAATGTATCACACGATTACTGAGAGGTCTTTCGATCCTACAGAGCTATCAGTGAAGTCCATTACACGCTATTCTGAACTTGCACTTCCCGAAAGTACAGATTGGTAATGTAATTTCAATAGAAGCACATTACGAATTGTCTCTTGGAATGTTCAGTTCATGATTTAGTTTGATCTTGTCCATTAATTCGCCGTAGAATTCACAATTCAAGTAGATCCTATGATTCCACAATCAAAAACACATCACCTTCCCTTTCGATTAAATTGTGTATAGTCTGATATATTACTGCACATAACAAACACTTTTTCCCTTTTTATGTCAATGAAATATTCTTCTCCTTTCCTGAACGTCTAATTCCCTTTCTATGTTGAATTAACTTTCAGTTAATTAGAAGGAGAACTCTCCTAAATATTCAGTCTCAGATTATTGAACTTTCTAAATATTCCTCAGAAATCGTCGTAAGAGCTTTGTGTTTACTAACAGCATATATCGATACAGTTCGAGCTAATAACACGCAGTTTAATGTTCACAGTATGGTCATCTCTACAGAAGTGGTAATAACATTAATTCTTACTGTTCGCATCAGGTTTGGCGTCTCAATCAGCGAGCAATTACGGCGCACTGTGGTTAGATTCTTCATTATAACATGGCTCAGTGACGATATTTGGATGACCTCTCACGGGGAACAATCATCGGGAAACCGGACTTGAGGACGAGGTGCGAGGGGTGTAGCCCAGGAGTGTGGTATTGCACACAGGTTTGTTCCACGGGCATGGAAAACGTTGCGAACCACAGGCACTGCTGCCGGGAGGAGCAGATGACCGCTAGATTGTGCAACAGGCAAAAGGATCCTACGTCAAACAACGGGTGCAAGTGCAACCACATTTAACAGGACTACAAGGCATGCAATCTCACCCTCCACAGTGGAATGGCTACTGCACGGGGACGGTCTCTTTGCCTGAGGTACGTTGTTTTCCGTTGCCACCCGCACCGTTTGTGGTGGAGGACTGCTCACGTGCTCTGCTCGATTGAGAGCAGGTTCTGTCTGAGTAGTGATTCTGGAGGTACCGGCGTATGGCGAGGAGTGCGAACACGTAACACACCCAGGAACATTGTCGAAAATTACGTTTTGGTGGTCTAAATGTTATTGTATTGGGGGGGGGGGGGGTATAATATTTCATGGGCGCACTGATTTCCAAAGCTTCGAACCTGTAGACCCACCGGTGAACGTTAATTGAGACACAGCACTGCTTCCCCACGTGCGTCTTTTCAGGTGTGCATTCGGCCCTCACTTAAATTTTGTGGATGACAATGCGATCGCATCGAACAGAGCAGATGGAGGTGCTGTTGGAACTGGAGGATATTTGTCGAGTGGACTGGTCTGCCCGTTATCCCCCCCCCCTCCACCTCCCTCCCGCCCTCCCCCCGCTTGAATCCTATCAAGCATATCCTGGATGCATTGGGGAAATGTATTACAGCAGATTTACGTGCACTAACCATCGTCTAGCAGTTGTCTGCCAAGTTTGTAGAGGAGTTGGACGCCTTAAGACAAGAAATCTTTGCCAGTCTTGTCCCGTCCTTGGTGATCACGCATCCTATTAAGAACCATGTCCCGCCTTTTGTATCGTCCAGGGGACCATCGTAGACCGCGGGGACTTTAGTGTAACTATTGTCTTTCAATAAAAATCTCATTTCTTGATAATCTCATTGCGCACTTCTCAGTTACCTTGTGTACTACACTGTAGCAGTTCTTTCAGCGTATGGTCCAAGTTCCATCAAACTACGTTAGTTCGCAGTGACACGTCATACGAAAGCTACTTTCGTCCTTACGTTTCGCACACTAGTGTAGTTCCGTCATGCAGACCTCTGACGAGGTCAGAGGCGTGGTAACTGCCTCGCGCGGCACACTCCCGCCAACAGGCAGCGAGCGTAACTGCCACGGCGCGCAAGTGCGTCGCCAGTTGGCCACATTAGCGTCGCCGGCCGGCTGATGGAATACCCTTGTAGGAGCGCGGGCATGCGGGAACGGGAACGGGAATTTTTCGCGGCTGCGCGACCGCGGCAGCAGGTGCGGCGGCGCAGGTGCGGGTCAGCGCCAGACGCTTCCCACCGCCGCCGCCATCGCCGGCGGCCGCCACCTGCGCAGCCGCCGCCGCCGGAAGCCCCCGCCGATCAGTATCTGCAGCGCCCTCTACCAACTAGGTTCGCTACTTTATTGCGGGCCGCGCTGCCCTGCCCAGGGTAGCAGGGGAGCATAGGTAATTTCCTCCCCCTCGTTTCAATTTACCGTCCAAATATTGGGCCTCTTTTTGTGCCGCCCCTATACCCGGTCCGTAAACTTTGCTGGCTGGTGATCGCGTGGGAATGCTAGCTAGGGTCGCGAGGTCTCTGCTGGTACCCTGTTCACTTTTTGTGTAGTACATCTGAGCTCTCTGAAAACAAGTAACGTTGGACTGTAAAGTACCAACAATGGGTCACTATTTTCCATAGCTGAGGTGCCCCGACAGTCATGGCTCTGCGTGAGAGTTCAACGAAAAGAATCACCTCTATAGTGGTGCTGAACAAGTGATTAACCTGCATCGAGGTTGGCTTGAGTTTCGTGAGAATTTACCATTTATCGTTTCTAAATATGTTGTTGTCCTTAATGGAGTGCTTCTTAAGGGCCGAGACTGATGTGCATACAAACAGTTATTGGTAAACTGCTTCAGTCACTTTCATTTTAGCGCAACAACGTTTTTCGATGATAATGCCATCATAATGAGATGGATTAGGTCGAATTTGTTTGTTGCATAAATATGCGTTTTTTTCTATTTGGGAGATAGTACTCTGGCAGGGAGGTTATGTGTCATCTTGCATTTGTGGAGAAGCAGTAGCGTTATTTACAGCGCTGAAATGGTTTACACACTTTTCTCTATATATATGACAGCTAAACCTGCTGCATATCTGAGCGAACATATTTCTTGTGCACTACCATACATGTGTTCGTGACCCGCCTACCTCCACGCGTATAGTAGTATACAGCAAATATATGCACTCTGATATGCAGAAAGTACCGCTTCCATGTATGGATTGAAAAGTGTGTAAATTATTTCACTGCTGTAAATAAAGCTAACGTTTCTGCACTAATCCACTACGATACATTACTTCCCAGTCACAGAGCTGTTTGCCAAGTAAACGACGTAGGTATATGTCACAAAGAAGGTCTGAAAGACACCATCTGATGATTATGGTACGATAATCGAAATGCTTTTTAGACTAGAATAAGTGTGACTGAAGCAGTAGAACAGTTGTTAATAATTATCTGGGTCGATGACCAGCGACTGAAGGAATTTGGCTGGGAAATGAGCCATTTTTTGGTCGCCTCCACCGACTAAAGAAATGGGCAACCTATCTGGTCTCCATGTGTTAATGAGTAGCAATAAACTTTTACCTTGATAAACAACGGTAACTTTTTCTTTCAACTACTATTTACACCATTACACATTATGAGCTAATAAAACAGCTTAGATTCTGCTACAGACTTAACTTTATGCATCTCAATAAATCGTTCTAATGAATGTAAATAAATAGTAATCTGTTCAGAAATTTCATCTGCCCTAGGGAACTAAGATATTCTTGCATGGAAAACAAAATTTTCAACCCCGTGCTGAAAGCACTGTTATTTTTCTCGTTTTGAGTGAACCTGCTGTTGAGGCCATCCTACTGATAATGTAGAAGTCGTTTCATTCGAATACCTATAACTCAGGCAATCATTATATGAAATCAAGAGCACTTCGAATAAAAAATATTCCATAAATAACTGCCGACTTCTATATTGTAAAACACAAAAGTCTTTCACACGCTGTTAGGTACTGCGAGCCATTATTAGTACGCGTGCGTTGTCAGTGCTTAAGTTTGGCGGATCCTGTTACGTTAATGGTCGTTAGTCATACTATCCGCAAGTATCATAGAGTTCGCTGAATTACGTCAACTTTTAGGCGCTCTATAATGGCCCTAACTGTTCCTGAATCTGCCTAAATAAGTCTAGTGCGGAAATTAGGTTGGCAAGGAGAGATGTTGTGTCGTGCTGTTGCTCATACATAGATTACAGACACTAACACAGTGGGGCCAGGTTCTTGTGTTATTACCAATTTCATTCCTGGGTGTGAATCGTTCTTTCTTCCAAAGATTCAGTAATAAAACGCAGTAAGCTCAATAGTGTAGCATCTGTGCTTGCCATGAGTGCATCTAGAACACGTGATAGAACGTAATATCATTTTGTTCAACGCATAAGCGCAAATGGTGATACGCTTTTAACTCTGTGCTTCCATAACTGTGGTTAAAAACACGCAACGTAGTGACACCGGCATGTTTATTCAATATAATATTTCGCGCTACGTGGACTAAATGTTAACCTACAAAGAAACTAGGACATATTCACTGGCACCATGGCATTCGAAGCATTCAACAGCTGAATAACTACGTTCTTAAAATACAATGCACCGATCTGATCATCAGCAAAACGTTCAAAAACTGTAATGGCAAGAAACAAAGTGTATTAAAGAAAGATATCATGTTAGTGGTTGGTAACTGTTTCGCGACATAATACGGCCACGCAATCCGTATCCACTGAAATAACAAAAGCCATGGGATAGGGAATGCACATATATAGATGGTAGCAGTATCGCTAACAAAAGGTCAAAAGGGCAGTGAATTGGCGGAGCTGTTGTTTATACTCAGGTGGTTCATGTGAAAAGGTTTCCGACGTGATTATGACCGCGCGGTGGGTATTAACATACTTTGAACATGGAGTGGTAGTTCAAGCTAGACATATGGGATATTACATTTCGTGAATAAAGGAATTCAGTATTCCGAGATCCACAGTGTCAAGAGTGTGTCCAGAGAATAGCAAATTTCAGCATTGTCTCTCACCACGGACGACACAGTGGTCCACTGCCTTCACTTAACGATCGAGAGCAGCGACGTTTGCATATAGTTGTCAGTGCTGACAGACAAGCAACACTGCGTGAACTAACCGTAGAAATCGACGTGGGACCTATAACGGACGTATCCGTTAGGACAATGCAGTGAAATTTGGCGTTAATGGACTGTGGCAGTAGACGACTGACGCGAGTGCCTTTGTTAACAGCACGACATCGCCTGCAGTACATCCCCTGGTCTCGTGACAGTATCGGTTGGACCCCAGACGACTGGAAAACCGTGGCCCCGTCAGATGAGTCCCTATTTTCCATTGGTAAGAGCTGATGGTAGGGTTCGAATGTGGCACAGACTCCACGAAGCCAGGGATCCAAATTGTCAAGAATGCACCGTGCAAACCGGTGGTGGCTCCATAATGGTGTGGGAATGGACGGTGCTGGTTATATTCAGCTACTTGGGGGCCATCTGTAACAATTCATGAACTTCATGTTCTCAAACAATAATGGAATTTTTTGGATGACAATGACACAGTTATTCGCGATTGGTCTGAAGAACATTCTGGACAATTCAAGTGAATAAAATGAGCATCGACATCGCTCTACATCAGTCCCATCAAATAGTTATGTGACATAATCGAGAGGTCAGTTCGTTCACCAATTGCTTCACCAATATTTCCACAATTATAGACGGCTATAGAGGCAACATAGTTCAATATTTCCTCAGGAAACTTGCAACGACTTGTTGAATCCTGACACGTCGAGTTGTTGCACTACGCCGCCCAAAAGGAGATTCCACACCATATTATAAAGCATCCCATGACTTTTGTCATCTCAGAGTGTCATGTACTAAGAAGTAGCTTTAAAACACAAGTCTTGGTATTCATATATAGGGAACAACGTACTTCGGTGTTACTGTATGCGTTCTGTTACAACCAGAACAACTACAAATTCTATACTGTCTCTCAAGGAAGTATTCAGTATACTCCATAATCTACGTAATCTTACGTTCTGTTTAAATGAAGTGAGCGACTACTATTGAATTTTCTGACTCGTGATTGCCACACTGTTGCGACATGTACTGGATCTCTTTCCGAGGAAAAAAAAAAAAGGAACAGCTCACAATAGGGATCGAATGCAACGTGGGGCGCGCACGTGGGGACCTTTACCTATTGCTTTACAAATCGAGAGCAGGAGTGATGCTGTTCGGTTGTGCGTTACCGGTATTGTGTCTTCAATTGGACGACTATTCCTCAAGGTCGACAATATTGAGTTTACGGCAATTTGTACATGGCAGGCGCGACTCGAGATCGAAGATGCAAAATCGCATTTCCGACGACTCTGGAAGTAAGCCGCCCTCTGACAGGACGGAAGGCTACAATCCGATTGGCGCCCTAGCGTAAAGGCACTTGGCGTTGACGTGATTCAGGGCGCTCGTCTGCCTACTGACCTACCTGCTTCCTGCTGGGAAGCTGCTCTCGCGTCTTCCCATAACGTTACGCTGAGTCGAACATTTCTGAATATTGATACCGGTTCTTTTTTATCTAAAAGTTTTACTCTTTCTTCTTACGTTTTGGAAATATTTTTAGAGTTCTGTATGTTTTTATTTTAATTTTTAAATCCCTTCTGACAGAGCTAAGTGATCGAAAAAGAATGTAATTTTTCTCTGTATATAGAGGCATGTCATTTTTAGTCCGATGTAGATTACACATTCCCGTAATCACATACACATAGATGTAGTTGGTGATCAAGATATTGGGATACTACATTTATTTGTTTAGGGAATTAAGTTATAAATTTAAATAAAAGGACCTCGATTAGAGATTGTGTGTGTCCTCAAGACAAGAGTGAGCTGGGATTTAAATACGAGGGGCGTTCAATCAGTAATGCAACTATTTTTTTTTCTCTAAGCAAGTAGGTTTTATTCAGGATACCAGTACACCATATTATTCCCCACTCTTCTGGCTACAAAATCTCTTTTCAACATAATCACTGTTCATGTATCTCGCTGTGGTTAATAATTGAAATTAAATTATTCAACTGCTGACAGACCAAATATCAACGCCGTGAAGGAATCTCGAGAGAAATGTGAGTTATCACACGTGACCAATTATAATCCACATGTGTTCCAGAGTCATTTGTTTCAAAGACGCGTGGTCATGCCAAATACTGAAGTCCATTCTCTCTTATTTTTACTATGCGTAGTGTGTGGACTAGAAACACGTGCTTGATGAACGACTGTGGTATATATTTGTACAGAGAAGCACTATTCAGTGGATTGCTGTGTTTGTATTTTAATGGGTGCCTATTTGACAGAAAGCTAGTCAAACATGAACTAGTACGTAGTCTTCTGTTCTTGTAGCGGTTGGACCAGCGTCCCACCTTTCGGACGGATCACCATAAGTACTGACCCTTACCCTCACTCAGAAAGACACTAAGGAGAAGATTCAGATTTAACCCTTGTCATCTGCGCTCTGTTGGGTGATCAAAAATTATCTAGCTCTCTTTCGATTGCCGTTCAAAGGAAAATTTGTTCCACTGCCAGGACCTGACACGGCTACATCAGAACCGCACGCTACCGTGTTTTAGCTACATCCGCTGCTGAGCTATGCTGTGGCACAGGTCAGACGGATGTACTCGCATACTGGCATGAAATCGATGTTCGACACATTTATAGCTTCCTGCAGCGATATTCGCAGCTGTGAATGTGGTGAATAGGGATACAGCCTAGTGTAATTGAGTATAGGTGTGAGGCTCGTGGAAGTTCTACACTATAACCGCATGCATTTCTGGACCAGAACCTGTGCAATGACTTGGGAGACGGTATCTTTTTTTTTTCTTATAGCACATTAGAGCAACTTTCGATTTACTACCCTTACTAAGTATTTGTCAGAAATTTTGTGCGGGATAGAGTCTTCATACAATCAATCATTGGCAAGTTCTCGGTTGTATACCTCATATCACGCGTGCAAACTGCTAATATACAGACATTTCCGATGTGCTGTAGGTAATGAGCTTTTTATAATTCCGGTTTACCTGATGGAACTTTCATCCGAGACAAGGAAAAAGGCAAGGTCTACAGTAGAACATGAATGCACCCAACAGACGGCTTCGTCGAAGTCTTGCCACAAGAATAATTTTTGTTTACCTTTTAACAGTCATGGGCCAGTTCCTGAGGACGGACATATGCAGTTGCGCGCTTCCGTTTCACCGCTTTCAGCATATGTTGCATGGGTTACGGGTGGCCCGTAGACTAACATCGGCAAGTGAGTCACGGCTGCGCAAACGCCGTTGTTACAGCCTAGCTGTTTGGAGTCGTAGCGTGGCCAGGCTGTCGTGCAGATGGTACACATTCGCTAAGTTACGGCAAACTCCGATAACGACGCTCTCCCCTGCTCGCACCCCGCTTCTCCAATCAGTTACCTCGTAAGTCAAGAGCAATCTCTCTCCTTGCTCCTCAACTTTGTTTCCTTTCTTAGTTGATTAGTTGTAAAGCTGTGTTAGTCTAGCAGTTGCGTGGAAATGTCATAACGCAGGTAATGTGTAGCGTTGTACCATTCCTGTAACTCTCGCCGCTAAGCTGCCATGATTTTAGGTCACTTACTTACGAGGACACGAGTAAGGTGCTCTAGATGTTCGCCTTCTAATTTGTTGCTGCACTGAGTGAGATAGTAAATGGGTAATGTGAACTACTTGAAAATTACATCGTAAAAGCACCTGAAACACCAAGCACTGGACTCGGTGCAAACAAGTGATTTTGTGATGCTTCAAGAAAAGTCAGATCTCATAAATGAAAGGTTACTAATTTGGATTTTACAGCAAGAGAAAGGATAGTAATATATTTGTACCCTAGAAGTCGACTGTGTAGTAAGAGACACGTTGCTGTCAAGAGTGACGGTCTGATTACTTCACAAAGCTTTGAGGAGAATTTCAGGTCCCAGAGAATCGGCAGAGGCGTTAGGAATGCCTCCACTTTTATTAGGTTACAAGAAAAAGGGGACTGTTTGTGTGGGACATAATAAAGCTATGTGCTGGAAACTCTGTCGTTGTTCTGTATCCACACGTATGGCTCGTGTAACATGCTTCACGATGAGTGTAGAAGTGCACTAAGAAAATTACTTTTCTTGTTTTTGTATACTGTGTTTTACATATGGTCGCAAATTTGCGTTCGTTGCACTGTGAGTGATATAGACATTTCATTCGAAGTAAATGTATCAAAATGTTCGGGACAGTCAGATGTACGTCTGCTGTATTTTAATGTTGTTCTCAGTCTGAAGACTATTTTAATGCCCCTCTCCATATTAATCTATACTATGGAAGTATTTTCACCTCTGCATAGCTATTGTATTGTGTCGTTAGTGAAGGTGGCCAACAAACACAATCATACATCTACAAAAATGTAACATGTTAATAAGTGTATTTTCAATGTGTATAAATAACTTTGAATGCTAAAGGTTCTTCCTCCGATTCTGAGGTATATACAAAGAGAGTAACGTTCTTGGATCCAACAAGTAGCCTTGAATGTCACTGGATGTCAGTAATGTATAGCAGCGTAGTGCTACGACGATTTATTGTCCTCACTGCAGTCTGCGATACTAATGTTTATAAATCTAAACATACACTAAATCTGGGTACAAAGCCCTGGAGTACGGCTGCTTAAAAACATACGCCGGACAATCGAAGTCGCACGCAGCGAGCTTATGTCAATTTATCTTTCTCTGGCAGCGTGCATGCGTGCCGCCACCGCGACGAGAACTGTGAGCGATGCTCGCCCGGCGGTGCGCTAGCGGGAGATGGAAAAGCGCCGCCTCACGCTTAGCTGTTAAGCGGCGCGCCGGGTGTGGCCGACGAAGATGCCGTCGATACCACATAATGTGCCTTATATCCGTTTCATCCTGCTTGTTGTTTTGAAGCCTTGGTGTTCATCCACAGCCAGCCGCTGTGACCGAGCGGTTCTAGGCGCTTCAGTCCGGAACCGTGTTGCTGCTGCGGTCGCAGGTTCGAATCCTGCCTCGGGCATGGATGTGTGTGATGTCCTTAGGTTAGTTAGGTTTAAGTAGATCTAAGTCTAGGAGACTGATGACCTCAGATGTTAAGCCCCATAGTGCTCAGAGCCTTTTGAACCATTTTTTGTCCATCTAAAACTTCTCGACACTTCTCTCCTTTACTAAATTAACCATTATTTGATGCGTCAACCTGTATGATCTTTCGGTCAGTTTGGGTCACAAAGCTGTTTTCTCTCTATTTCGATTGAGCACGTCTTCATTATTTACTTGATCTACTCGTCTGATGTTACGCATTTTTTCTGTTGCACTGATTTGAAAACTTTGTTTTGGTTTCTGTAGTGTTGATCATCAATTTCAGTATAAGGCTACACTCGAAAAAACTACTTTCTGAAAGAAAAAAAACTCCTTAAATTTATATTTCCAAGATTATATTCGACTTAAAAATGTTTTCTTTTATTTCTGGAACGTTTCCCTTGTTATTTCCTTTCTACCTTTTATATCCTTTTTACTTCTATCATCATCACTTATTTTGCTGTCAGAATAACAAAAACTATCTAGCACTTTCATTGTCTCAATTCCCAATCAAACCATATCCTCATAACCTGGTTTAATTCGATTGCTGCCTGTGACTCCTGTTTTACTTTATTTATGTTATCCTACAACTTCTCTTCAAACCACTAACCATCCTTTGCTGCCACAGCCAGAATAACAATGTCTCGGGTAACCTCAAAGTTCTTGTTTCTTGTCCCTGAATTTTAATTGCTTGAAGTGTTACAGTTTACTTTCCTGTGTTCCCATTAATAAGAGTTATCTACGAGAAGCCGTTTTGGTGGGGAATGAAATCAATGAGTGAGGTGAGGCAGCTGTTAACGTATCGGACCCGCAACATCAATTTTCTAATCTGCACCGAGTCATACTGATTAATGCTTTCCCCATTTTCCTAAATCACTTCAGATAAAAAAACTTGACGGTTCTTTCAAGAAGGCAATATCCGACACTCTTCCCCCGACGGGTGCCCGAGCCAGAGTCGGGCGTGGTGTGATCTAGTGGTAAAGTTGGAGCCTGGAAACCATTAGCTCACGCGATCGAACCTAATTTTTCAATCTGGTTTTACGCAGCCCTCAATCTCTCAGTAAGGTGAAAATATACCAGAAAAGACAGGTGGATCAGTTCAAGCTTAAACTGAAGACCTTAATTCCCTGATAGGATTGTTGGGGAAGGCCAAGGGTATGCAAGTCGCCGAAGCTATATCCAATTGAAAGAACTTGCAGACAGGCGGCTGCACATCCCTGCTGAGTCTCCGAAGTGACATCCAATTGAAAGAACTTGCAGACAGGCAGTTGAACATCCATCTTGAGGTACTCCCAACCGATCTAGCAATATGAATTTCTTTTACGTGAAACAGAGCTGCGTCCATGATGAGCGGGACGCAGACAGGAACGTAATTTTTAACGTTCGTCGGTGCCCCGAGAGCGGGTTGACGCGGCTTTCCCACGACCTGCGGCAGCACAGGTGCATCTGCAGCGGCTGATAGGCGGCGCTGAGCCGGCGGGCCCGCCGTGTCCGGCTTGCGTGTGGAGTGCGCGCCGCTGGCGGGAGGCGCGCTTGTTGGAGCGCGCTTCCGGCTGGGCCGACCTTTGTGCTTGCGCTGCCGTGACGACGCGCCCTGCCCTGCCGTGACGTCACCCGGCCACCCCGCTCATCCCGTCACCAGTCTCCCATCCCGTGTCTTCTGAGACTCCTAAAAGCCGTCAGCGCAGTAAACACCACTCGATCTTCCATTTTCCACCCAACTGCCGGCGTGCACCAAGAAGGACCTGCCTAGTCATCGCTACATTATATTCTACAGACAGACGACTTTCTCAGACTATCCCCTTCTGTATTTAGCTTGGAATACGAATCACTGAACTACCGACCCACAATCTTCTATCAGCCCAGAGGGTCGGATCGAACTTTCACTACTTCTACCGGCTTTTCCCATTTTACTGCGTTAACGTAGCTCTCCTGGCCCTACGACTTACCTTAGAAGCTGGATTAAGGAAAGGCAAACCTACGTTTCTAGCATTTGTAGACTTAGAGAAAGCTTTTGACAATGTTGACTGGAATACTCTCTTTCAAACTCTAAAGGTGGCAGGGGTAAAATACAGGGAGCGAAAGGCTATTTACAACTTGTGCAGAAACCAGATGGCAGTTATAAGAGACGAGGGGCATGAAAGGGAAGCAGTGGTTGGGAAGGGAGTGAGACAGGGTTGTAGCCTCTCTCCAATGTTATTCAATCTGTATATTGAGCAAGCAGTAAAGGAAACAAAAGAAAAATTTGGAGTAGGTATTAAAATCCAGGGAGAAGAAATAAAAACTTTGGGGTTCGCCGATGACATTGTAATTCTGTCAGAGACAGCAAAGGACTTGGAAAAAAAGTTGAATGGAATGGACAGTGTCTTGAAAGGAGGATATAAGATGAACATCAACAAAAGCAAAACGAGGATAATGGAAAGTAGACGATTGAAGTCGGGTGATGCTGAGGGAATTAGATTAGGAAGTGAGACACTGAAAGTAGTAAAGGAGTTTTGCTATTTGGGGAGCAAAATAACTGATGATGGTCGAAGTAGAGAGGATATAAAATGTAGACTGGCAATGGCAAGGAAAGCGTTTCTGAAGAAGAGAAATTTGTTAACATCGAGTATAGATTTAGTGTCAGGAAGTCGTTTCTGAAAGTATTAGTATGGAGTGTAGCCATGTATGGAAGTGAAACATGGACGATAAATAGTTTGGACAAGAAGAGAATAGAAGCTTTCGAAATGTGGTGCTACAGAAGAATGCTGAAGATTATATGGGTAGATCATATAACTAATGAGGAGGTATTGAATAGGATTGGGGAGAAGAGAAGTTTGTGGCACAACTTGACTAGATGAAGGGATCGGTTGGTAGGACATGTTCTGAGGCATCAAGGGAGGGCAGCGTGGAGGGTAAAAATCGTAGAGGGAGACCAAGAGGTGAATATACTAAACAGATTCAGAAGGATGTAGGTTGCAGTAGGTACTGGGAGATGAAGAAGCTTGCACAGGATAGAGTAGCATGGAGAGCTGCATCAAACCAGTCTCAGGACTGAAGACCAGAACAACAACAAACGTAGCTCTCATCGGTCAAAATATTCACTGACTGCTCGAAAACAAGAGAGAGCACCGGATATGCTTGCTCCTGCGGAGATTCACTGTCTTTGGCTGTGTGTCGGCTTCCGACAGAAGGCAGCCTTTGCACTGCCTAAGTTCTTGCAATGAAGGAGACCCTCTGATATCCCGCAAATCAGTTCAATGACGTTCTTATTGTCACAGATTTGATGGGTGAACTAGAAAACCTGGAGAAGCAGCAGTGGGGCTCCAACACTAACCGTTAAGTGCTTCATGTAATTAAGTTAATCTATCAGTGTCAAAGTCAACATAAACGTGTCCAGTTATCATGGATCAATGGACACACTATAGCTCATGCGGACCACCTGGCGAAACAAAGTGTGATTAATGGCCCACCGTTCTACAATTCCCTTCCACCTACAGATTTTGTTACTTGCGTCGAGAAAGAGGCCCATTAAAAATGGTCACAGACATAGATCGCACAGCAGTCCAGAGGAAGAAATTATGCCGCAATACAGCCGAGTATTTCGCGTGAAACCTGTTTCTCCGATATCAAGCTATGTAGACTTCATACCACTGCTATAACGCTCATCCAGCGGTCTATCTGGATCACAGTCATTATTCTTCACATCTTTATGGGATGAAAGTTCAGCCATCTCCTTACTGCGAAGTCTACCCAACTGAGATTGCAGAGACCTCAAGCGTGTGATTTAGTTAATTTAATCGTATGGCTAGGTCCCCCCATCGGGCAGACCGTTCGCCGAGAGCCGGTCTTTCAATTTGACGCCATTTCAGTGACCTGCAGTCGATGATGATGATGATGATGATGGTGGTGGTGGTGGTGATGATGATGATGATGATGATGATGATGATGATGATGATGATGATGACAGCATAACACCCAGTGCCTGGGCGGAGAAAATTACCCGACCCAGTCGGGAATCGAACCCGGGCCCAGAGGATTGACAATCTGTCACGCTGACGATTCAGCTACCGGGGGCGGACAAGCGCGTGATACTAGGTTGACACTCTGACGGACAACGCCGCAAGTTTGTTAAGGCCTTCATCAGAGCAGGTATTCCCAACCTACATCTCTGAGGGACCGATTTAGAAAGCTGTCCACAGTGGACTATGTCAGTAGTGCCCGGTTTCTGCAAGAAGATGTCATCCAATTTAAAGATCTGACGCAAGGATCCAGCGTGAGGGGTTGTGATATGGAACTGTGTTGAGTGTGTGAATGTACAAAGTGTACCATGAAATTTACCTGGAATTAATGTAATTTTTAGTGCCTATGCTATATATGTGATATTGTATACCAGATCTGTTGTCACTCCCTTCTATGGCTAAACAGTTAATGCCAAAGTCCAATAAATTTAAAAAATTCCTTCGTGTGTTCCTACTTCTTACTTCATCATGGAGACAACACTTCTTTCTTTGCTTTACAGCCCAGTCTCCATTCGTCTCAACGATTACTCCGTCTGGTATAACCAGTGGTACTTCTCTATCAACCCTCAAGCAGGCACGACAGCAGACATCGAACGAATTCATAGACGGGCTGCTAGGATCGTCATAAGTGGATGTAGTCCATACGAAAGTGTATCTCCACGGGCTCTTTAATAATGGAATCCTAAAAAGAGTTAGTTGTTTGCAAAAATCGTTTTTTATCGTAGCGGCAACCCACCGAACTGCTGAGTTTAGCATTTCCGCTAGCTGCAGGCAGTGTGGTCAGTTCTGCAATACAGTCAGGACACAGGAGCGAAATTTACAGAGCGTCTTACTAACTTTTGCGACGTGGGTAGCCGATGTCAGGCGTCTACGGCTCACCTGCAGATGACTGGCAGGCGCCCAGGTGAAATATTGTGCGTGGCTAGAGAGGGACGACTTAAGTTTCAGGCTGGGCTATAATATAGGAATATCCACATGAACTTTCCGTCACCAATATCTTTAAATCATGCCCCAAAACTGTCCAGTTCACTTAACGAAAACGCTCCAATACCGTACACTTGATCAGAAGCTAACTTTGAAACCCTACCTACTAATTATCCAAGAGAAAACCCACAGTTGACTAAAACTACTGACCGAATGAGCTAGAGGATAAATCTCACGACTATCATAGATACTTAAGACCCTCACCGATCTCATGTGTACCTATGAAAATATTGAATGTGCCTCCGCTGCCCCCCCCCCCCCCTCTCTCTCTCTCTCTCTCTCTCTCTCTCTCTCTCTCTCTCTCTCTCTCTCTCTCTCTAAATCCTACAACCCCTTCTCAGTCATCGCATGTCAAACCCTTCACCTTCCATTCCGTATACGTTTACCCTCTCCCACCAGAATCATTTACCAGCTGATAAAGGCCCCATATTTTCTCTGTAATACCTGTGTCAGTCTCATATTGCTCGTACGATCAAATCCCAACACCGCACTGTATCGGTTATCCTTGGTAACCTCGTCCAACCGTCATTATATCTTCAGGCATTCGTGTCCATTCCCTGGTAATTTCAGCCGCCTTTCCAGACTATTTAATCGTTTATGCAGTCTAGTCATTCTGTTAACTAACCCTATCGTACCTATTACATTCCAAACGAGAGCTCCAGTAAGTCCACTATCTGCTTAACCGCGATCGTATCCACCTATCTTACCACGTTCATCCTTCCTCTTGAAACTTCGCAACACTCGTCTCACATCCATTTATCGTACAGGGTGGGTCAAATAAAAGTGACCCGGAGAACAGAGTTCCAGGGTACAAGGAAACAGAGCAAAGGAAATACAGTATTAAACTGACTATATCAGATGTTGAAAATGACCACCATTCATCCCTTGGCACTTTTGGGGTCTGCTCAGCAAGTTGCTGAAGACGGATCGAGGTTGGACAGCTGGGATTACTGCAATCTCATTCGAGATGTTCTACTGCACTTCTTGAAGACTGAAGGTTGTTGCGAACACCTTAAACTCGAGAGCTCCCCACACAGAGTAATCGCAAACTGACAGATCAGGTGACCTGGGTGGGCGGCTTTGGCCGCGACCAGACTGTCCTCTGCTTACAACTCTGTAAAGCGTGAAGCTTGTGCAAATGTACTCGAAGGAACCGGTGTGGATCACATGGTGGGCGTACACATGTTGTGCGTGTCACGGGGCGTTGTTATATGCATCATCTACGTCCAGTCGTATCCACTCGTCCGGACCACTTTTATTTGTCCCCACCTTGTATAACTTCTTCCTTTAAAATCCAGTCTGAATCCGTATTCCTTACCCAGCATGTTACCAGGAGCTCAAAGCACCAATGTCTTCACATTACCAACATGCCACAAAGCTTCAACTCTCTCTAATTCTTGTTGATTTTAAGTATTTAAAAATACTTCATTCCAAAGGTGAAACGTACAACAAAGCCCTTGTCAGCTGGCCTTCATCACTAATATGGAAAAAAAACCAACCTTGTGTTGATGTCAACAGTTGCTACACCAAAGTGAATCATTCGCTGTTAAATTCATACTAGACGTGTGTGTGTGTGTGTGTGTGTGAGAGAGAGAGAGAGAGAGAGAGAGAGAGAGAGAGAGAGAGAAAGAGAGAGAAAGAGAGAGAGAGAGAGAGAGAGAGAGAAATAATTGTAGGTGTGACATTAGAAAAGCTTCGGGGGGATGATGTGTTAGCTGTGATTTCTTATCTCCTTATTGCTTGTTACACGGAACTGTCGTTACTCGAGTACGCTCGCCCTACCTCCTTGTTACGACACGTTCTCTCAGTACTAGCGTCCCGGCCGGGGTAGCACAGCGAATAACCGATCTTGTATCAAATAAGACGGCATCGAGCTCAGTCGACATCTGAAGTATTGTCATCAATGTAGTATCGACAGGACAAGCGCAGTGTCCAGTCGAGGGCTGTTACGAGGGCTTGGATCCTCAGACTACTGGCGTGCAGCAGATGGATGAGAGTAGAAACTGCACGAGCGCAGCTCTCGACGACATTTTAGAAGTAATTTCTTCACAACAAGGTTGCCGCGCTGAGGAATATATCCAAGGTACGACCACGTTCTTAAGAACTCAGGCTTGTATTTAGAAACACTGCAACTTATTTAAGTCAAAGTGATTAAAGTTCAGTGCTTGTAAGTTATCAGCAAGTGTGACACGCTTGTAAATAAATTGTAAATAACATTCGTGGTCCAGTAACTCAAATTTTTTTGAACTGACTTCAGTAAAAGCAGTTTTGCATACATATGTAACAGAAGCGTCATGGATAAACTGCAGTAGTAGAAATTTACTTACGGGAATATGTTGTAGATGACCCAGGAAATGTAACTGACGACTTTGAGATGACTTCATGAAATGACGACTAGAGCTTGCCAGCATTTTGTTTTCAGAATGATGTCAGTCCACTCTACAAGCGGTACCACACATTTGGTGTCTATTAATGCGGTGAACGTATAGATCTGTAACTCAGGGTGTTCATGATCTAACTAATGGTGCTAAGTCTCGGCGCTCGACACCGCCTGGTTTTAAATGTTTTGTTTGTCAGAATAACGCGATTTTTGTCCGTCACTTTAGGTTGAACGCATGAATAAATACATCAGTGTGATGTGGAAGCAACATTAAAATGAAGTTGTCACTTCACTTCCCACACTTCCCTCAATAGTTGAGGTCCAGTAGTCAGAGGAACGCAACACAGTACGACTCTCAGTAGGACCATGCCAGTAAAATACTAGTGTATTCGAAGAATGCTCTGGATAGTCGACAGAGGTACCGACATTGTCTGCAGGAACACCGAGATTAAAAGTAGTATCTATGTTAGGAGACACAGCCGTTGCTGTCGTAGGATGAAATGCAGTACAGATAATGTTAACGTGGGCCTGGTGCTATCATTACATTCGCTGATACATTCTGCAAAAAACATTCCCTTTGAGCATTATGCTACAAGCAGTTAATGGAAGAGTGCCTAAAGTAAGCTGTTAATGAGAGTTTCTGTTGTGTCCTCTGGCAGTGTTGTAGATAAAATTTTCCTAAACAAATGTAAACTTTTATTATTTAGTAATCAATATAGTTTCAATTTTTGCCGAAAAAGCGCAGACTGCAAATTAACAACTCAAAAGTTTCCGTGCAGTCCTATTAAATATACTTTTCGTCGTCCGTGCATATATTGTAATTACTTAGCCTGATTGTTCTCAGGATCACATACCGAGCGAGGTGGCGCAGTGGTTAGCACACTGGACTCGCCTTCGGGAGGACGACAGTTCAATCCTGCGTCCGGCCATCCTGATTTAGGTTTTCCGTGATTTCCCTAAATCGCTCCAGGCAAATGCCGGGATGGTTCCTGTGACAGGGCACGACCGACTTCCGTCCCCGTCCTTCCCTAATCCGATGAGACCGATGACCTCGCTGTTTGGTCTCTTCCCCCAAACAATCCAATCTAATCAGAGTCACATAACACTGAAATCGACTAAGAGATTTCAAGAATATGATTAGACGGTAAAATTGCTTTCAGCTGAGAACAAAACACTTTTCACGTCACCGAGAGGGGTGGCGCAGTGGTTAGCACACACGACTCGCATTCGGTAGGACGACGGTTCAAACATCCTGAATTAAAATTTTCGTGATTTCCCTAAACCGGTTCATGCAAATGCCAGGATGGTTCCTTTGAAAGGGCATGGCCGACTTCCTTTCCCATCCTTCCTTAATCCGATGGGACCGATGACCTCGCTGTTTGGTCCCCTCCCCCAAATCAACCAACCAACTTTCCACGTCGAAGCAACAACAACAGCAATGTTAAGATCAAATTTTCATGATTCCGAGAAAAAAAGAAAACACGTAATGTGCAGTGTTATTCGAACTGTGAAAAGTAAAATTTTCAGTAAAATATAGTAGTGTATGCAGTCCCATGATGAATACCATTTTCAACATTGGCCGAATGTATGTCAATAGGAGAATATTACCTTGCCATCATTTACCAGCAGAAGCTTTATTGAAGATGAGAGTGAACACGCACCAATATTACGTCTTTTTCGTTACATCTAAAATTAATTGTTTTATAATATTACGCGAGATCGGTTTTGCTTGAAAAATAATAGTTGTGACGACTTTGACAGCAAATATTAAATTACCGGAAAGGAACTAATGTACATCAGGTTTAAAATGCTAGAAAACACCTGTTGTTTGTTTGTTTGTGTTGGACGTTTTTGTTTTATTCTGTGCATGGCATGATTTAAAAAGCCTTACATGTCAATACAAATTTCCGTAATTGATTGTTCTCATGTGTAGCATTATCGTTTGTGGCTGGTCGTATATTTCATTGCTTTTGTCATCCATCATTGTGGTGATATTAATCGAGAAAGAAGATAGAAAATAATACTGTTCGCGCTTCTAAATACTGATGATGATAGTCATCGACAGCCTGTTCACAGACTACAGTTCTCTCTTAGTTTTTTGGTCATTAATTCGTTTCTTTTGCTAACCTCTTGATATCAAAGTAGTACTTGAATTTTACGTCCCCAATTGTTTGCTGAATATATTCCAATTTCTGTCTTTCCCCATAGTTTTTATGCTCCACAGATCTCTTTGGTACCAAACAAGTTGTTCCCTGACGTCTTAACGTATGTTGTATCATTCTGTTCCTTCAGTGTTTTCAGCATACCCCTATCTTTACAGGTTCTGCAGCTCCTAATGCCTTACCTTATTTTCGACATCATGACATAGCACCACATCCCAAACGCTTTGATTCTCTTCTTTTCCGTTTTTCCCACTGTCGATGAATCACAACCATTCAACGCTGTGCTGCTTCAAACGAATATTCTTAGAAATTTATTCCAAAAAAGTTTTTTTTTTTTTTGTTTGTCTCCTAGCTTCGTCCTTCATATGTTATTTTGCTTCCAAGTTTGCAAAGTTCCTTAACTTCGTCTCTTTCGTGGTCACCAATTTTGATCCCAAGTTTATCGGTTGTCTCATTTCTGCTACTCCTCATCAGGTTCATCTTTCTTTGGTGTACTCTCAAGCCATGTTTTATAGTCGATAATTCCATTCCATTCAACAGGTCCTGAAGTTCTTCACCACTTTCACTGAGAATAATATCGTCAGCGAATATTATCACTGATATCCTTTCAACCTGAATTTTAATCCGTCTCCTCAACCTCGCTATAATTCTATACGAGTGAAATAAAAATGCCATAACAAACGGCTTCATGGCTAGTGAACAATGAATTGCACTATCATTGCCACATCGAGTCCGTGGCAACTGCGACTGGCCTTGCGGTGGCCGGGGCCGACACCTCACCTCTGCTCGCCACGGCTGTCCCCTGCGGGGGCGGCTTCGGCTTCCGGCGTGCCAGCGGCATTTCCGCGCGACGCTCGATCTGTACAGAGGGCGCGTAACCCGAGCCTGTTGGGGTAGGTTCGTGGCCGAAACACCTGGTGAGCCGACCACGTGCGGAAGTCTATTGATCGCGGGAAGCGGGACACTCGAAACTGCGAGCCGCTGACGGAGACAGAGCACTCGCGGGCCGCGAGCGAACGCACGCACGTCCTTTGCGCAAGCCACGCCACGGGCACGTGTACTTTTTGCCTTCCTGCTGCGTCTTGAGCGCTCGGCGTTCTTAACTCCGCGCTGTACGTCGAGACCAGCAGATTGTACGATAGGAGGGGGTAGCTGCGTTTCTTCTATTAGCCCGAACAGTCTGGCAGTCGTCCCCGTAACGCCTGAACTCGTAGAGTGCCCCTGTACGGAGCACGAGTACGGTAATAGAGTGCCTCTGAATTAAAGTACGGTCGTCCTTAACTGTATGACACTGCCTTGTTGCATTGGGCGCCACAGGTTCTTGTTTTGTATCAGTGATCTGCCACTAAACGTGACAGATGGCTCATAAATTTTTCGCTTTTCATATGACGCAATCGTAATTACGAACGATGTGGAACGGAATATAAATGATGTAGGTAACAGGATAATGCAACGCAGGTTTCGTTGGGACTGGTAGGTGGCTGTAGATGTGGTGTCGTAAATACTTACCAACTTCAGTACTTTATTATTTATTAATTATAGTGACGTTCCGATAGTGGAGGTGGTCAATAAACACAAACACATATACCAAAGGTTAACACATTAAAAAGTTTATTCACACTATGTACTCTTTTTGAAAATGTTTTTAAATTCTGTTGATTCTTCTGTGGAGCTGGGTTATACAGGGTGAGTCACGTAACACATAAATATTTCGGGCATGGAAAGCACTGTGGATATGCGGTTTCTACAAAAAATGGAATTGTAGGAAAGGGCGTATATTCGCGGCCAGTACACAGAGTTTGAGACGTTGATGAAATTGCAGTATTTTACAATAACTACAAAATTTTAAATAGGGCAATGCTTATTGACAATAAAATCTTAAAACTAGCTTCAATGAGAATGTCAGTGGCGTTTGTTGCAGGAAGCAAATGCGAGTAGTTGAAGAGTTATCGTATTATGGACATTGTAAACGCTGAAAGCTGTTTGTTTCGTCCTACTGCATAGATGCCAGGCGACGACGTTACGTTCGTTTACAATATGTTGTGTGTACACTGCAACTCCATTGCGACGCTCCTATCACTTATTGTATGATAGTGGACGTAGTAGGACGTGCTTGGAAGATGGTATTTCCCAATGCGAAAAAAGCGGACATGTTCATGGTTTATGGTGAATGTAAGAAGTTTGCCGTTCGTTCGTGTACCGTGTACGCCGAAAGATGTCCCAGTTCACGTCAACCTCTTCAAACAATTATGGCGTAGTACTGCTGCCTGCGCTGCAGTTTCCGCTGAAGTGCTAGAACGTGTGCAGCAGTCATTGTATAGCAAACTGCAGTCTTGTATTGACGCTGTTGGTGGTCATTTGAGCAAAGGCGTTCAGGACACGTTAGTTCTTTACGTGTTAGATTCTACAGAGGTACCGTATTCGCCTTTGTTTGTCTTTCGTTTGTCGTAGGCAATGTTCAGTTTAACAACACGACACCTCCGGAGACGTATTAACTTCTGTGTACGGCTGCACACACGCACCCTTCTGAAGTTCACATTCGTTTGTACTACAACTTGGAACAAACAGCTGTCGTTGCTTACAATGTTCAAAGTACGATATCTCGTAAACTATTTGCACTAGACTGCTGCAGCAAACACGTTGTAAATTAGTATACTTTGATTGCGATATTGTCAGTAGGCATTGTTCCATTAAAATATTATGTGTACAATGAGAGTAATGTTCTTGATAGGAATAGATGGTCTTAAATGCTGACATACTTAGTCTTTGAACATTAGCAATGCTTAGTAGCGTCGTGCTACGTCGATGTATTGTCCTCAGTGCACTCTTTCGTAGTAATGTCGGTAAGTCTACAGATGGATTGAATCTGCTTAAAAAGTCGCGCCGGCCAATGAGGGTTGCAAGCAGAGAGTCATGTGAATTTAGCGCCCTCTGGTGATGTGTTTGCGTGCCGCCACCCATCAGAGAGCAGCGACCGATAGAACAGCGACATAGCCCGCGGCGGATTGGCGGGAGGTTTAAAAGAACCGTCTCCCGTGTAGCTGTGAGCGACACGCCGGTTGCCGTCGAATAAGACGTCGTCGATGCCACAAATACAACCCAGATAATCAGAGCACATGAGCTTGAATAACAAAATAAGGAAATATTATTTGCGCTCGCTTCCAACAAACAAAACTTGAACAGTGTATCTTACATTAAACATCAACTTGACAGAATCTTGGGACTTTAAACAGACGTTGCTTTAACAGTAAAAGAAGAGCACATTGTAAATCCACGAGGCTATAACTAAATAACTGCACAATCTGGAAAAGAACAACAATAAATCAAGGTTTATGAACATAAGCTCAGGCACTATTTCTCAAATAAACTAGAGATGAGAGATGACGACATGTTATAGCGATCGCTAATTCTGCTAATCGAAACCAAAAACAGCAAGAAACATTCAATTTAAGCAACATAGGAAAACGCCTGCATGCTGCTAGAATATGATGGAAAGCTGTTCAGGAATGCAAAGACGCTAAATCCACAAACAATATAAGAAAAAGTAACCAATTAAACATAATAATAATAATAATAATAATAGTAATAATAGTAATAATAATGCAAGAGCACTCCAACAAGGGGCTAATTTAAGATGGCACCTTCCACAATAGCAATGTATTTCAGGGAAGCACAATGTAATCGTCCAAGACAATAGTAAACAAGGAAACCCTATAACGGCGTAAAGGGGAGTCACAGTCTGACCACAGGCGACTGCACAACCGATGTTTTTGTTGAGCCCCACCGGAATGACATTGTTACACGGGTACAGCCAGTACGGTCTTCAGTCGAGCCAAGATGTTAGGCACTGTCCACTCACTCGGACCAGGAGCCAGTGTCCGTGTGCTGATAAGTTGTTGCTCGTTCATACCTGGACTAGACACCAGGCTGCCCCATGCTGGCCATGTGAACCTGTAGCTCCGTCCGTACTGCCCACACTGCCGTCTCTGTTGCTCTCTTCTCGTTGGTTTTCCACAGATTCACTCACTGTTCCATTCACTATTCTTCCTTACATGTGTGACTACTATCATAGGTTGCCAAAGCCAGTGTTTTTCGCAGGCCCATGTTACCAGACTTGGCGGCTCCATTGGTACCGCCAAACAAACATCACCGGTCGGCCCGTACTCCTTGCAAGTGAAACGGACGTTCGCTTCTACTTCAGCTGCTGACCGCGATTCGTCTGCCCAGGCATACACTTAAAGACCAGTGTTGCAGCTTGCCTACCTACTCCAGGGCCAAGCCATTCCGGGACAGAACACCGGGTAGCGGACACCTTCCATGAATTGACGTAACTCACGAAGTGTTGTACCGCCGTTGCTGCCCACGGACCGCGGCGCTGGCTCCAAGTTGTGACCACTTCCCTATCACACACCAGACCGCCTTCGGTTGTCTTTCAGGGTCATTCGTCGCCTCGCTGTGGCGTTGCGCTCGGTTACTTTGATGTTGCGTGTGTTTTCTGTCGCAGCGGTGGAAGAGATCTGCGGGACTTAAATTGTATAGTATGCCGCTAAATCGTGGCACAGTAGTGAGCATGATCAGAACGTTGCTTCGAGAGAACAGATTAACAAAACGCATGCATGCATGCTATTTCTGACACGGAACTCGTCAAAGCGAAATGTTACTGTCCAATGTAGTCAGTCAGTGAAGTCGAGAAATTTAAATTATTAACACTAAGGTAAGATGGAAGACTTTTTTTTTTTTTGAAAATAACGCATTCAAGACTTCATGCAGAAACTGAATGCTGCGGTCTTCACTATAAGAAGGACCTCTACTGTCTCTGACACTGAAAAAGCGAACGGTTGTTTACTTCGCTTACTTTCGCTCTGTTGTCTCGTGTAGTGTTATATTTGTGGACAATACTGTTCACTCCACAAGAACATTCTTAGCCCAGAAAGAAGGCATTAAGATTGCTACGTTGTGTCAGTTCGCGAACTTCGCATAGTCCGTTGCTCAAGTGTCTCGCAATTCCTACTCTGCCAGTCCTGCACATATTCCACCATGCGGTTTTTTGTTGTCAGTAGTGACTTACACAGAAGAAACTGCAATATTCATTCAGAAAAAACTTGGACAACACTTCCGTAAACATTGTACAGAAAGCTGTGCACGATTCAGCAGTTTCCATTTTCAGTAAGCTTCCAGGAGAACAGAAAACAGTGAGTGATAAAACCTATGTATTCAAGTCAAAATTGAAAGGTTCCCTTGTATCTCGATCCTTGTATTTTGTACTGGAGTTCCTCGACATAGTTGAAATCTTGTCTGTTAATTGTTATTTATCTGTATACTATCTCTCTATTCTTTCCGTCTTTTATTAAATCTCTAATTATTTGCTTATAAACTCTCTAATAAGAATTCCATAAATTGAGCACTGACCCGTTCCATGACCAAGTAGCTTTGGCTTACATGATCTCAAGGAACCTGATAAATATGTAAACGATCATATACTGACATTTTCGGAATGAAATATGCCACCCATGTAGCATGTTCCAAATGATTTCTCTCTCGAACTTAATCATTTTTACAGTCATTCTTTCTTTATTTATTCTCTATTACACACTTTTTTTCTACGTATGCTTTCAAACATTTGGTAGCTATGTTAGTTCAGTCAAGCTACCGTTTCAAAATGAAGTTACGTGAAAAGAAGTTGTTTTACATTTGCATCAATATACTCGAGATTCTTAGCGTCCAAAGTGTGCTACGGCTTCTAGTTTACTTCTCTTCGACATAAGTTTTGGCTTGTGTCTAATACAGTTGTTATTTTATAGTGCTTTATATGCTGTGCGTTTGTTTTGTAATGATATACGATGTCCATGTCGTGTCTTTGTCGTTTTCATAGGTTTTAACAATTGTATTCAAGTAATAAGTATTAATGCTCACCAGTACTGCTACCTGGTGGTCTAGCTGTTTGCCGCGCGGGATTAGCCGATCGGTCTGGGGCGCTGCAGTCATGGACTGTGTGGCTGATCGCGGCGGAGGTTCGAGTCCTCCCTCGGGCATGGGTGTGTGTGTTTGTCCTTGAGATAATTTAGGTTAAGTAGAGTGTAAGCTTAGGGACTGATGACCTTAGCAGTTAAGTCCCATAAGATTTCACACACATTTGAACATTTTGTAGCTGTTTCCCTGAACGAGGCAAGTGCCGCAATGATACAGTTTTGCGTAATCTCATGAACGAGGCAGGTGATTCCATGCCAATGTATGACGTGTCACCCAAACCCTGGTATGATTTCGTATTGTACTTTGAGAGGTTTCCTGTGTTTGTTTGCCGGCCGCTGGTGGCCGAGCGGTTCTGGCGCTACGGTCTGGAACCGCGCGATCGCTACGGTCGCAGGTTCGAATCCTGCCTCGGGCATGGATGTGTGTGTTGTCCTTAGGTTAGTTAGGTTTAAGTAGTTCTAAGTTCTAGGGGACTTATGACCTCAGCAGTTGAGTCCCATAGTGCTCAGAGCCATTTGAACCATTTTGTGTTTGTTTATTGGTCTATAACTATTATTTTGCGCTATATATTATTTGTGGTATTTTACGGATTTTTTCAGATTAATCTGATATAGAAATAGAAAAACGAAACCAAAGAAAGTAGTCACCAAACGACCTGTGACTTCCTTGAATTTTTTATACTGTCTGTTACTGCAGTGATACAACCTTCAAATTATATGAAAATCGATGCATACCTCTTACGTTATTTTGGCTCTGAGCACTATGGGACTTAACATCTATGGTCATTACGTTATTTTGTCACACCTCTTACTTATTAAGTACGCATGACAACAGACACCGATCGAATCTGGAGATGCGCTGCTAGGATCGAAATTGCTTGGTAACTTAAATGGGAGTCCAACGAAGAATGACGACATAGTTTCCCCGAGGTTTTGTTGGGTAAATGTTCAAAATCTGCATTATTCCAAGAATACTGTGCGACGATTCTATTGCCCCCATCGTATATCTTCTGCAGAAAGTTTCTCATTGAACTTTCGGGGAATAAAGTAGCATTACGAGTATTGAAAATACTTTTAAATGATATGCAGTATTTCTCTGAATTGCAATTTCTTGGAAGTCATGCTACAGCCATTACTGTAAATAAAAATTTCAAGTAGTAAGAGGAATCGCACACAGTCTCTAACAACGTCCATTTGGGACTAGTGCATGTACAAGTGGTCTTAATGCGTTAACTTAACATTTACTGCACTGTAGATGGCCACATAGGACCGAAATCTAGATATGCAATGAACATCATTTACGACTGATAGTTGTACCCTGTACTACTTGAAACGAACACAGTCGACGGGCGCAACTGTTGCCGTATGGAATCAAACCTGAATATTCTATGTATTTCGTTGTTACTGTTATTGAATAACCTAAAACTGGGCCGCACATGATCTCTGATAGAAAATACAGTATAAGATGCGCGAGCTTAAGGCATATACACAGAAAAGCAGATGGTTATTTTTTCTCTCGCTCAATACGCGAGCAGGATAGGAGAAAAATCGATAATAGGCGTACACTGTACCCTCCGCTATCCACTGTGCAGTGACTTGAGTAGTGCATGTGTAGCTGTAGATGTGGAATCTTCAGATGGATGACCTGTTTCTGAGACATTTAGTAAGACAGTAATACGAAAAGGTTATGGAGCAGCAGGTATCAGTGCGTTCCCACCGCACATGGCACTGCCGCAGGGTTTGGCACCGCAGAGCGCGGGCCCAGCCATTGTGTCCGATCGCGGGCCGAGGGGCCCTGAGCTTCCGGTCACCTGACCGCCGCCGCCGCCGCCGCACGGCGCGGAGCCGCTTCCGTCTTTATTCTGCGCGCACCACAAAACATCCACTCGTAATTGCGCTTTATGAGCAGCTGCACCTTTGCGTCTCCTTTTGTGGCTGTCACGAGTTCTAAGGAAAACGTCGTCGCGGGGTCTTAGTCCTCCGCCGCCTAGTGCGTCTCTCGTCACCAGTCATCGCACCGTCTGCTCCCGTCGCCTAACGCTCGGGACTTGGCAGTACCGCTGTTCCAGCCACCGCTCGTCTTCATATCGTGTAGCGCCGCATAGAATTCAGCAGTCGATGGCAAACAGGACAGCCAGTGTCCTTACATCACTTTTGACCACTCAGCGTACATCTGCAACAAAAAATTAATATCGTCTCGGCATCACTTTCGTTGTTATACATGGTGTCGCAGGAGGAATTGTCAATATTCAGAGATGTGGCAGAAACGCTCATTTGAAGCAAAATACTTTATATGGACATACGCACTATTTCGAGTGGTCCCCAGGATAGAATACATTTAATGTACATTTGTTTTTCGACTAGGGGTGCGCACGTATATGTCTTACCCACCCGACCTCCGTGACGTTTTATTCTAGCCCAACCCCCTAGTTGCTTTCAATCTCTTTACTCGGAAAGTCTTTCTGCAGTTAAAATAGCCTGTTGAACGCGCTCTGGACTGTGCTGTTCTGACACTGAAGTAGCGGAAGGGATTGAGCGAGTATCAGAGAAGTGAACTGTGTTCATACTCGAGCTGGCTAAAGTGCCACACTTTTACACTAATGAAGAATATGCAGCTATAATGTATGTTTATGGCTTCTGCGGTGGTAGTGCTCGTGCTGCTGTCGAAGAATACCGAAGGCGCTTTCCGACTCTTCGAATTCCTTATTGTAGAGTGTTTATCAGAATTTCCAGCACACTGAATAAAAAACGTATTCTTCCAAGATCCTGTTATCTTCTGAACGTGTAGTTCAACTACGTGTGCGGGAACAGTAACACATTACGGAAATGGTGCACAGTATTTATGTTGCCAGAACACAGCTGTACTGTGACGCGTACGATAATGCTTAGACGTGAATGTGTTAAAAATACGTATTTTTCAATTGATACTTTGTAAAACTCTTGTTGTATAGTTTAGCAACTGTTTTACATGAGTATGTGTGTTAACCTGACAATGAATTGAATAACACAGAATATAAGTAATAATATACACTAAACATGCTCTGTCTCGGAAACCTTTCCGAATAAGGCATATGTCTATATTAAATTTCGTGCTTCATATTGTCATTCTTGTCATGTCCTTGAATACTGACCATTCCCCCTCGGACACCCTGTATGTGCTTAGAACTAATTAAGTAAAATATTCAGTAACCTGTAATTCCACGCTGAAACGAGGAACTCGACGTCGTACATGCCAAGATAAGCCAGAATATAGTACGTTTGGCATTAGTAAGTTGTACTGCGATCGTGCCAGTTTAGATGTAGCAATGATATACGATCGGCTCCTTATATTGTTTTCATCTTGCCACGGTAGATAGTGGGCAGCGGTCATTTTAATAAAGTTACTTTATTGACGCAGTTAGGGGGAAATAATCAGCGCTTAGAGGAGGTTACAAGAGCTTTGAGCAATGTACAGGAGCATTCATCGCACCAGAAACAGATATTTATTACCGCCAGTTCTTGCATTAAAATAAGTATTAACTAGGTTTGTTATCGCTGGAGTTGTTTAAACTTTAATAACCAGCAGTAGTTAATTAAATTTCCCCCAACTCATAATGTATAGCTAATAAATAACTTAAAACGTCAATTATTGTAATGTGTAGTTTATATAATTTTGTGTCTGCCGTGCACATAAAATCAAAGTAAAATTCGCAATTAGTGTGTTAGTTAATTCGTTCTCACAATTGAAAATCTGTACCAGAACGGGACTCAAACTCGACTTCAGGCATTTCGCGAGCTGTGCATTTAATTCATATCAAATGCGACACTTATTAATTTTGTATCCAGCAACGATTCGGTTCCTTTGAAAGCCGCAGTACATGTACTAAATGGTCAAAAATATCCGGACATCTGTTAGTGAACTTCAATACGGGCTTCCACTCTGTGACTATCGCGCACACTTTCAGTGAGGCGCCTGAGTGTTTGTGGTGGCAGCCCGTTCTTCCCTAAGAACCGAAGCGAAAGGACCTGTGGCGAAGTCTACTTTGTGCCTCATCCCAAACTTTGGCAGGTCGGCACTATGGGAAGGCCAAGTCCGTCTCAGGAATGTCATTGTCCACAAAACAGTTGCTTCACAGATGCTGCTTTGTGACAGGTTGTATTGTCGTGCTGATACAATCAGCATCGTCTTCGAATTGTTCCTTTGTTCTATCAGTACACAGTGCTGTGAAATATCCTTTCCTCATTTAGCGTTTTCTTAAGCGCCATAAGGGAACCAAGCCCTAACCACGATAAACACCCTCATACCGCTACACCACCTCCTCTATACGTCACTGTTGGCACCACACATTACGGCAGGTAGCGTTCTCCAGGTATTCGCCAAAACCCAAACCCTTCCATCGGATTGACACAGCATATCGCGTGATTCATCGCTCCAAATCGCTCGTTTCGTTATCCGCTGCCCAAGGAGTCGCTCTTTACATCACCTCAACGTCGCGTAGCACTGACAACAGAAACAGAGTATACATTTGGGTGAAAAACTGCATATCTACGTATAAACAAGTGATATAAGAAATGGCTCTGAGCACTATGGGACTTAACTTCTGAGGTCATCAATCCCCTAGAACTTGAACTACTTAAACCTAACTAACCTAAGAACATCACACACATCCATGCCGGAGGCAGGATTCGAACTTGCGGCCGTAGCGGTCGCGCGGCTCCGGACTGTAGCACCTAGAACCGCTCGGCCACCTCGGCCGGCGTGATACAAGACTCAGTACCTACATTTACAGGTGCACCTTATAAAGTGGCAAGACAATGCCACTTACAATTGTTTACGCTCAAATTGGACGAATTACATAATCGCTTCCGCTCAGTGAAGAAACATTTTCATTCCTCTATTTTTTCCCCAATTGTTACGGAACCAGAGAAATTAGATTACGTTACCGAAGACGGCAGCTCTGTTAAATGTCGCACTGTAATCATACACGTCGAACACGGGTCCGTGGAAGCGCGGCAGTAGCCTCGAGCGTGCGCGATCCCCTACTGCTTCCGGTCGATGGAAAGGGTGGGTGGCAGGCGGGGAGGGGAGGAACTTCCGGCGCGCGAGTGGGGACGCCACGCAATTAAGCGCGCACCTGTGACAGCGTGCGCCGCTCCATGGGAATGCCGGCGCCGGGCCTCCACCTGCCTAATGTGCTGAGCGTGTTGCTGCAGTGCCCGTTCACACAGGCCAGTCGTTGTGGCGGGAGCTGCTGCCGTGTCAAGAATCGACAGAATGACGACGATGGTTGACAGGGACATTTTTATTCAGTGGTTTATGTTGGCACATTTAGGGCCGTCAGGCCCTCTCTTTATAGTTTACCAGCCATTCTGTGTGTGTTACATCGCATTCATTACACGAATCATCCTTTAACTTCCGTATAATGAACACGGAGGTTAACAAAAGTCATAGGTTAGCGATGAGCACATGTACAGATGGCGGTAGTAGCGCGTACACAAGGTATAAAAGGGCAGTGCATAGTGTGAAAGGGTTTCCGGCGTGATCATGGCTACACGACGGAAGTTTACAGACTTTGAATGCGGAGTGATAGACGGAGCTAGATGTATGGTTCATTCCATTTCTGAAATCGTGTGAGGATTCAACATCCCGACATCCGCAGTGTCAAGAGTGTGGCGAGAATATCACATTTTACGCATTACCTCTCACCGCAGACAACGCAGTGGCCTACGGACTTACTTAACGACCGAGAGCAGCGGCGTTTGCGTTGAGTTGTCAGTGCAAATGGAACGCAACACTGCTTGAAATAACCGCTGAAATCAATGTAGGACGTACGACCAAAGTGTATCCGTTAGGCCGCACGTCATTAGCCGAGCGGACTATGGCGCTGCAGTCATGGACTGTGTGGCTGGTCCCGGCGGAGGTTCGAGTCCTCCCTCGGGCATGGGTGTATGTGTTTGTCCTTAGGATAATTTAGGTTAAGTAGTGTGTAAGCTTATGGACTGATGACCTTAGCGGTTAAGTCCCATAAGATTTCACACACATTTGAACATTTTTTTGTATCCGTTAGGACTGTGCAGCAAAAATGGGCGTTAATGGGCTATGGCAGCAGATGAGCGACGTGAGTGCCTTTGCTAACAGTACGACATCGCCTACAGCGCCTCTCCTGGGCTTGTGCCTACATCGTCTGGACCCTAGACGACTGCTCAGATGAGTCTAAATTTCAGTTGGTAAGAGCTGATGGCAGGGTTCGAGTGTGGTACAGACCCCACGAAGCCATAGACTCAAGTTGTCATCAAGGCACTGTGGAAGCTGGCAGTAGCCCCATAGTCGTGTGGGCTGTGTTTGTATGGAAGGACTGGGTCCTCTGGTTCAGCTGAACCAAAGACCATTTGCAGCCATTCGTGGACTTCATGTTCCCAAACAACGATGGAATTTTTATGGACGACAATGCTCCGCGTCGCCGCCCCTCAGTTGTTCGCGATTGGTTTGAATAACATTCGGGATGATTCGAGCGAATCAGTTGGCCATCCAGATCGCCCGACGTGAATCCCATCGAACATTTATTGCACATGATGGAGAGGACATTTCGTTCAGAAAATCCTACACCGGCCATATACGCAATTACGTACGGCTATAGACGCAGCATGGGTCACTATTTCCTCCACGACTTGTTAAGTCCACGCCGCATTGAGTTGCTGCACAACGGCGGGCAAAAGAAGGTACGACATCTTATTAGGGGGTATCACGTGATTTTGTCACCTCAGTGTAGAATACAAGAAGTGGAAACTAGTATGACAAAATTAGCGCAGAAAAAGGCAGTTTAAATTCGTCCATGAAAAGTCTAAGGATAAAGACAAATTTTACGCAGATTTAAGGTGCGAGCGCTGACAGCAACTGACACGAAAGGAGGGCAGAAGAGGAAGAGACAGAGAAACGTGTTCCGACACAAATAATGAACAGAGTGGGAAATAAAACTGACTGAGAAAGGAAAAGAGAAAGGTGCGTAACAGGGGGAAGGGGCAGCATTTGCTTTATCGTTTGGCAGGGGAAAATTTGGGAAATATTTTAATACTTCTAGGGAACAGTTATGAGATTGATAGCTATTTTTAAATGCAGCAGAGCATTGGACTGCGCTCAGAGTGCAGGGTAGCTTGTTCCAGAGCCGTGCCGAGGAGTAGTTCGTGACTGTGTTTATGGAAGCCTACAGCTAGGTGAGACATTGAGCTGTGATTTTGGTGACACGGTAGGTAAATCTCTGATGCCAGGTACTGAGGTGCGTGCGCAGTTTGTTTTCAGCTTACAGTTATTTGATTTCTCTAAGAAATAGTCGGCGGGGGTGAGGAGTCTACAGGGTGGTCCATTGATAGTGATTGGAATGAAAAAAAAAAAAAGGAATAGTCCCTATATGAAATCAACTTAAGATCCCCAGTCGAAGTCACTCATTACTTCGCGCGAATAAAGAGCCAGTTGTGTTCACAAGCATGTTATTATCTGAAAACGTGATAGTTGTGTGTCAACAGATGGTTTTCTTAGAGGTATTTCATTATTTTGAGACACACATTCCTAAGTCCTGTGGTTGTGTTTCCCCATATTCGGAATGAAGTGGTTGTTCATCTTCGTGTACATTGGTGCTTACCTACGGATCGGAAATTGGCTATTGAATGAGGGCAGGGCTGCGTGGTGTCGCGCGGCTGTGCTCTGAAGTCTGTATGCCCGCGGCGACTGCAGTCAGTCATTGAGCGCTCGCGGCTAGCAGCTAGGAATAGCCTTGGGACGCGCGACGCTCTCCGCACATCCGGCGGCGGTGCCAGCGCCAGCCCAGTCGTCGCAAAACAAACACCGCCGCCCGCGCGACGCCTTGTTCCTCCGCGCTCACCTGCCCCCCGCCCCCCCACCCCCACACACACTCTCTAACAGGCAACACGGACTGACCAACCTGTTATAAAGACGGTCTTAAAAGAGAGACGTCCTGATCGGATAAACTGACTGTTTTGATCAGACAGGCCTTATATCCGGCCATTCCGATTTATTTTTTCCGTGGATTTCCTAAATTTCTTCGGCAAATGTCGGAATGCCTCGGGCATGGATGTGTGTGATGTCCTTAGGTTAGTTAAGTTTAAGTAGTTCTAAGTTCTAGGGGACTGATGACCTCAGATGTTAAGTCCCATAGTGCTCAGAGCCATTTTGACCATTTGAACCGAAATGTTTCCTACTGCAAGGCCACGGTCGTTTCCCTCTCCGATCGTTGTCAGACTGTTGTTGTTGTGGTCTTCAGTCCTGAGACTGGTTTGATGCAGCTCTCCATGCTACTCTATCCTGTGCAAGCTTCTTCATCTCCCAGTACCTACTGCAACCTACATCCTTCTGAATCTGCTTAGTGTATTGATCTCTTGGTCTCCCTCTACGATTTTTACCCTCCACGCTGCCCTCCAATGCTAAATTTGTGATCCCTTGATGCCTCAAAACATGTCCTACCAACCGATCCCTTCTTCTAGTCAAGTTGTGCCACAAACTTCTCTTCTCTCCAATCCTATTCAATACCTCCTCATTAGTTACGTGATCTACCCACCTTATCTTCAGCATTCTTCTGTAGCACCACATTTCGAAAGCTTCTATTCTCTTCTTGTCCAAACTAGTTATCGTCCATGTCTCACTTCCATACATGGCTACACTCCATACAAATACTTTCAGAAACGACTTCCTGACACCTAAATCTATACTCGATGTTAACAAATTTCTCTTCTTGAGAAACGCTTTCCTTGCCATTGCCAGTCTACATTTTATATCCTCTCTACTTCGACCATCATCGGTTATTTTACTCCCTAAATAGCAAAACTCTTTTACTACTTTAAGTGTCTCATTTCCTAGTCTAATTCCCTCAGCATCACCCGACTTAATTTGACTACATTCCATTATCCTCGTTTTGCTTTTGTTGATGTTCATCTTATATCCTCCTTTCAAGACACTGTCCATTCCGTTCAACTGCTCTTCCAAGTCCTTTGCTGTCTCTGACAGAATTACAATGTCATCGGCGAACCTCAAAGTTTTTACTTCTTCTCCATGAATTTTAATACCTACTCCGAATTTTTCTTTTGTTTCCTTTACTGCTTGCTCAATATACAGATTGAATAACATCGGGGAGAGGCTACAACCCTGTCTCACTCCTTTCCCAACCACTGCTTCCCTTTTGTGCCCCTCGACTCTTATAACTGCCATCTGGTTTCTGTACAAATTGTAAATAGCCTTTCGCTCCCTGTATTTTACCCCTGCCACCTTCAGAATTTGAAAGAGAGTATTCCAGTTAACGTTGTCAAAAGCTTTCTCTAAGTCTACAAATGCTAGAAATGTAGGTTTGCCTTTTCTTAATCTTTCTTCCAAGATAAGTCGTAAGGTCAGTATTGCCTCACGTGTTCCAACATTCCTACGGAATCCAAACTGATCTTCCCCGAGGTCAGCTTCTACCAGTTTTTCCATTCGTCTGTAAAGAATTCGCGTTAGTATTTTGCAGCTGTGACTTATTAAACTGATAGTTCGGTAATTTTCACATCTGTCAACACCTGCTTTCTTTGGGATTGGAATTATTATATTCTTCTTGAAGTCTGAGGGTATTTCGCCTGTCTCATACATCGTGCTCATCAGATGGTAGAGTTTTGTCATGACTGGCTCTCCCGAAGCCATCAGTAGTTCTAGTGGAATGTTGTCTACTCCCGGGGCCTTGTTTCGACTCTGGTCTTTCAGTGCTCTGTCAAACTCTTCACGCAGTATCTTATCTCCCATTTCGTCTTCATCTACATCCTCTTCCATTTCCATAATATTGTCCTCAAGTACATCACCCTTGTATAAACCCTCTATATACTCCTTCCACCTTTCTACCTTCCCTTCTTTGCTTAGAACTGGGTTTCCATTTGAGCTCTTGATATTCATACAAGTGGTTCTCTTCTCTCCAAAGGTCTCTTTAATTTTCCTGTAGGCAGTATCTATCTTACCCCTAGTGAGACAAGCCTCTACATCCTTACATTTGTCCTCTAGCCATCCCTGCTTAGCCATTTTGCACTTCCTGTCGATCTCATTTTTGAGACGTTTGTATTCCTTTTTGCCTGCTTCATTTACTGCATTTTTATATTTTCTCCTTTCATCAATTAAATTCAATATTTCTTCTGTTACCCAAGGATTTCTATTAGCCCTCGTCTTTTTACCTACTTGATCGTCTGCTGCCTTCACCACTTCATCCCTCAGAGCTACCCATTCTTCTTCTACTGTATTTCTTTCCCCCATTCCTGTCAATTGTTCCCTTATGCTCTCCCTGAAACTCTCTACAACCTCTGGTTCTTTCAGCTTATCCAGGTCCCATCTCCTTAAATTCCCACCTTTTTGCAGTTTCTTCAGTTTCAATCTGCAGTTCATAACCAATAGATTGTGGTCAGAATCCACATCTGCCCCTGGAAATGTCTTACAATTTAAAACCTGGTTCCTAAATCTCTGTCTTACCATTATATAATCTATCTGAAACCTGTCAGTATCTCCTGGCTTCTTCCATGTATACAGCCTCCTTTCATGATTCTTGAACCAAGTGTTAGCTATGATTAAGTTATGCTCTGTGCAAAATTCTACAAGGCGGCTTCCTCTTTCATTCCTTCCCCCCAATCCATATTCACCTACTATGTTTCCTTCTCTCCCTTTTCCTACTGACGAATTCCAGTCACCCATGACTATTAAATTTTCGTCTCCCTTCACTACCTGAATAATTTCTTTTATCTCGTCATACATTTCATCTATTTCTTCATCATCTGCAGAGCTAGTTGGCATATAAACTTGTACTACTGTAGTAGGCATGGGCTTTGTGTCTATCTTGGCCACAATAATGCGTTCACTATGCTGTTTGTAGTAGCTAACCCGCACTCCTATTTTTTTTATTCATTATTAAACCTACTCCTGCATTACCCCTATTTGATTTTGTATTTATAACCCTGTAATCACCTGACCAAAACTCTTGTTCCTCCTGCCACCGAACTTCACTAATTCCCACTATATCTAACTTTAACCTATCCATTTCCCTTTTTAAATTTTCTAACCTACCTGCCCGATTAAGTGATCTGACATTCCACGCTCCGATCCGTAGAACGCCAGTTTTCTTTCTCCTGATAACGACGTCCTCTTGAGTAGTCCCCGCCCGGAGATCCGAATGGGGGACTATTTTACCTCCGGAATATTTTACCCAAGAGGACGCCATCATCATTTAATCACACAGTAAAGCTGCATGTCCTCGGGAAAAATTACGGCTGTAGTTTCCCCTTGCTTTCAGCCGTTCGCAGTACCAGCACAGCAAGGCCGTTTTGGTTAATGTTACAAGGCCAGATCAGTCAATCATCCAGACTGTTGCCCCTGCAACTACTGAAAAGGCTGCTGCCCCTGTTCAGGAACCACATGTTTGTCAGACTAGACATACAAATACTTAATACCCAGGAATATGAATTATGTTTTCTAAGTCTTAAACTGTAATATTGTAAGATGTTTAAAAGTCCTTGTAAAAATGATTTACAAACAAACAGTATCCTTGTTAAAGTGATCCACGGATAAATATAACTACTAGTAATCCTAATATCGACGACGACGACGACAATAATTCATACCTGCTTCTAAATCAACTGCTAACTATGTCAAATATAGGTCAGTGGGGTCAATGATGAATTGGCTGTGCCAAGGGTAGAGTTCTATGACTCTACACATTCACAGAAACGAGGAAGCATGCCATCGTCTGCTAACGTCGGAAATTAACCTATTGTGACCGCCATACTTACAGTGCAGTAACTGATTTTGTGGACAATGTAATTAATATTTACTTCCCTTCGTAGTATGTTTTTAGTAGTATTGTTAAAATGTTGTCAGAGCACCGTGGTTCGGAGTTAGACATTAGTATCGCAAACAAGGAAGACCGATACTTCGCTTATGATTCACATTCTGTTGTTGTAAGAATGATATCTGATCAAGCAGTACCATTGCGAGACGGGAGTGATGGTGTAACTCGTTATCTGCAGCATAAATGGACTCTTTAACCGCTAATAGCTTGCGAGAACATCAGAGGCACTCGGATCCTACGGAAGCTACATTTTGTAATGTTCAGTAATCAACCCGAGGCATCGTTCCATTGTAACATAATCTTCATAGAACATTACAATACAATGCATCCTTTCACAACCGAGGCACTCATTTAGGGTAATTTATACTCTTCGTTTTGTAGATGATGCAGGTACCAGCACGAAAAAAGGATGCAATTGCAGTGGAATAGTATTAGGGCACCTCCCGCTTGCTCTGTTTCTAGAAAGAAAGATGGCCATTGCATTATTGAAACGTATTGGCCCCAGAACTTTTGACTCCATTGCAGGTGCTGCAGAGAGTAAATACTGCAGGTTCCTAATGCAGCGCACCGAGCGAGGTGGCGCAGTGGTTAGACACTGGACTCGCATTCGGGAGGACGACGGTTCAATCCCGCGTCCGGCCATTCTGATTTAGGTTTTCCGTGATTTCCCTAAATCACTCCAGGCAAATGCCGGGATGGTTCCTCTGAAAGGGCACGGCCGACTTCCTTCCCCATCCTTCCCTAATCCGATGAGACCGATGACCTCGCTGTCTGGTCTCCTTCCCCAAACAACCCAACCCAACCCCTAATGCAGCTCAGTCCAGAGCCTTAGAAGAGTGTCAGCTATTAATGCACCAACATTTTTTATGATTTCATAAAAAAAAAAAAAAAAAATCAAGACGAATTCATACAGTCGTGGAAGGAATGTCTGTTTTACATTTAACATGGTATTTCTGCATTACTGAGAAAGGTAAGATCTCATCCGATCCCCGATGTGCAGATTGTCTGGTTTGGTCTCTAAATGTTTGCCTACGAATACGAGATGATTCGCTCATCACATGTTCAACTCACATATTGTACACATCTCCTCCCCTTTCTCTGTGTACACCTCTTCCTCCAACTATCTCTTTGTCCAACTCATCCTCCACTCTATCTGTCCATCATCCCCTCCCCCCCCCCCTCTCTCTCTCTCTCTCTCTCTCTCTCTCTCTCTCTCTCTCTCTCTCTCTCTCTCTCTCTCTTCCACCCATTCCCTCCGTCCCTCCCTCCCCCCTCTATATCCACCTCCCCCTGTCTTTGCCCCACTCCTTCCCCCTACTTCTGTTCATACCCTTTTCCCCGCTCTCTGTCGATCTCTTTCTCCCCTCTTTTCCTTTTACATGTGCCCATTATCCCTATACACCTTCCGATTCCCTTCTGCATCTCTCCCTATTCCTCATCTTTCCATGCATCTCCTCTGCCCTGTCTCATTGACTGTCTCCCCCCCCCCCCCGTTGACTTTCTCTCTATCTATCCATCCCCCCTATCCATATATCTGTCCATTCACCCCACTGTCTGTCCAACTCCTCCTCCTCCCGTTTCTCTGTCCCTACCATTCTTCCCCCCTTCCCATTCCTATACTCACGTCTCTCTTTGTCCTTCAGCACCACTATCCATCTCAACTTTCCCCCAGCCATGAACATCTGTATATATAGTCCCCCCAAGACAAGTCAATAAAGTAGGCCAGCCAGCACTACTCCAACACAACATTCCTGTCATGCAGGGCAACCTACACATCAGAGATTTGAAACTGTTTTTTTCCCCTGACTTGTACGCTGCCCTGCAAAGCAGGCCAATAAAGTAAGCTGATACTATGCCAACACAACATGCCTATCATGCAGGACTATATATAGGGCAGACGCTCAAAAAAGACGTTTTTGCCTGTATTGCCGCACCTATTCTTTTACTGTGTGCTGTCAGGTGTATCTTGTACACAGATTCACTATTTCGCATTCCCGTATTGAAACGAAAGCAGACATTTGATTTTTCTGGTGGACACTGTGCTCTGTGATCATCAGAGCACCACTCTACAGTAATGAGTTCATGATGAGTAAATTTCTTAGACGGTGCGTTCTCTCATAAGCGCGCGTGTGATCCAGTGGTAGTCTACTGTAAACGAGCCGTCGATGCTTCTGGTGCGAGAGGTACGTGCCATTGCGGCGGCAAGTCTGCTGACGTGGCGTCGCCGCCAGGGGCTTCTTGGGTGTCGTTTGATGTGGCGGCGACTGTGGCGCTCATTAAAAGTATCGACTCGACTTGACCGCCGCGGGCCGCAATTACCGTCCGCAATTAGGGGCCTGTCTGCAGTTCTCTCCTTGCGGCGTCGACGGCGGCGCCAAATCTCGGCAAACAGGCCGTCGCTTCGCTTCACGGCGCCCCCTTTATTGGCAGGGGCTTCTGCGCTGCGGGGAGCAATTAAACTTGCAGGATTGTCTCGGCCGATCAAACAGCGCCGCCCGATCCCCTCGGCGGTTAGCGCTGCTTTCGACCTTAGCCTTGTCGCTGGCTCAACCCGAAGAGAGCCCTGTCTTCGGCGCACTTTAAAAGTTCCTCATATCTTCAAACTTCTGCCAGACTTCAGACATTTATTGCTTCAATTAGTCGCATCTTGCATCCTTCCAACTTCTTTATTTTGCGCTCGAATACTGACCTTTCTGTCCTGTATCGATCGACTGTAGGAACGAATCAAGTAGCGTCTGTAGCAGAGTGCGACTGTAGTCATAGCGCTCACGAATCGGCCTGCCTAGCTACTTCTCATCCTTTCACACCTTACCAGGCTTCTCTTCAGTCTCACCTAAACCGTTTAATAGGATGTTCGGAACCTGCAGTTAGCGGCCAAGGAAAAGTCCAGTCTTCATCTTTAGCTTCATATCGTGACTTTTTGTTAGCTCAGACTTTCCACCTCTCCATTTTATTTCCATGAATATTTCTATTTTAACGAAGATTAAAAAGTCATCGAAGTGCTTCTGTGAAAAAAGTACATTTAATTTATCGATGAATGTGTAATAGATACCATGATAAAAACGAGTAAGTTATCGCCAGCGGAAGTACTACATCAACGTGGGACAAAGCGAATGAAATAAATTTAAAACGGTAATGATGAAATAATTCGACACGCAAATAAGGATTCTATGTAGAAAGTACGATTTCTGTAGCTCTACAAAAGGAATTTAGTGCATTCAAAGGGAAACTAGCGTCATTGTTGTTGAGGGCAACACTGTACAGTGTCGTTGTTTGGAAAAGACTTCACTTGTTGAGAAAAACTGAAAAAATAGAACGTCTATAAGAAATTTGAAAGCGCATATTATTCTCCTTTCTGCAGAATGAATATAAAATAGTAAGAGGCAAATACATCCTGTGCACACTGCTTCTCATGTAGCTCCAAATTGCACCGCTATTCTTACAAACACACACGTTGCTCTACATGTTACGAGCAACAACTACATACGATGCAAGACGCCTTCTTTACGCTGTAAATCAATAACACCATCGGCTGCATGTGAACGTAGTTTCCCTTGAACCCATGTACTGTTCTTACATACAATATCAGCTCCTTTGTGGTGGACAGTGAAAATGACACTTTCGTAAGAATCGCCCTGATTTCAACGAGTGACAACTTTATAATCGAATCCTTGGAATCAGCTGACATGACAGCTGTGTAAGTTTGGTTACTATATTCAGAGTATTCTAACCAGAAAGAAATTGCACACTCAGAATACAGCTTACAGTGAGCAGCTATTCCTGAAGAGAAGAGTTTCGTCGAGGGTGCTTTCTACAGCCTGTTCGTTGCATGGGCTGGAGCGGAACCATATTCTTCCGTAGATGACAGGTATAACTTTTTTGACTGGTTATTGAGAGAGTTACAGACGGACGGGGAACTGAATTTGTTAATCTGGAGAGGCAGTGTTATAAGCATAGCAACTGACTCTTGACTGCATTACGCATTCGCAGTAATGACAGTATAGCGGGGTGCCTTGTCGCCCTTTTACATCTGATTGATTTCCTCCACGATAAACTGTCGGTAAGCTACCCTTCACAATACTCCTCCGCGTGATGAATCTAGGCTGAACCCAGGAATCGCTCATAGAACCGTGACAACTCACTGTTGCCAACTGATGTTTAGTGGTACCGAAGTAACAGGACAGTTACAATAGCAGCAAACGATCTGAGAATCAGACTGATCACGCCTTCTGTTCATTTTAATATTGTCAATCGCTCTGCTACCTCAAGTATTAGTTGCCACACTTAGTGGCAGACGCCGGCGACGTAACATTCGTGACTCGTTTCCGTTATTCCCATCGTTTCCTGTGCGGAATGTTTATTTTACGCTACATAATTTCATATACATACACTAGTTGCAAAAGTTCTAGAAAAGTGATGGGTTTTACTACTATGAAACAAATCCTGTATTGCTTGTTAAATGGCTGCGTGTCCAGCTGTTGCTGCCAAGGACACATTGTGAGCGGAGCCAAACGTGAACCGACATCATCGGCCCCTCCTATTCACTTCTTTCGACTACTTTGTAAATGTGATTGAGGAATAGTATTCATTCGGAATCTGCCAATAGCTGCGACAAAGAGCAGATACGCTCTTGTTTTAGACTGTGTAACAGCCAACGAAGTCTTATTTTATTGTGGATGTGTCATTGGTGTTCGCCTCTGTAACCGAGTGGCCGATGACGGAGTTTGGTTTCAGTTTTTGTGTCATAGGTGATGGCCAGAAAAGATTTAGTGAGACGATTACAGATGTGCTGAACTTGTGATCTTTAACAAAAATTAAGAACGTTCAAGCGCAGTACTACTCTGCGTAAGGAATTTTTTATAACCTTTGGTATAATTCAGTGATGAAATAGTGAAACAAGCTTTCGCACAACCAACCGATGGTGAAGTAAATAAAATTAGTGTATGCCGATTCATATGGAAAACAATGTGCGATTGAGGGCAAAAAAACTAAAAGCGCGTTGTTTAGTGTATGCTGCAGCATGTGAGAAACAAAGGAAAAAGAATAATCGCATGTGTTGAGATTGAATCTTACAGAAAGTTGGTGCTCGCCATACAGATCGCACTGTTGTCGCTCTCATGTGGCACCAGGGTGTTAACAAATGAAGAAATTTTACAACACTGTATACAGAACAACTGAGAATTCGAGTCTAACACACAGGTAACATCTCACGAGAGTAATGGAATAGCAAATTTGACGTAATTGTATTGATTACACTTTTGTAATATTAATGAACACTATGTTGCGGTCAGAAAAAGCGACAACCGTACCACTAACACAAGATCAACTGCTCTTCTGGTGCCTCTGAGAGTGTCTTTGACATGTAAACTCCTTCACTGTGGGATGACATGCAGTGTGCATATTTTGGTGCTGTGTACCTTCTTTACCGAGCGTGGTGATGCGGTGGTGGGACAACAGACTTTGGTTTATGAGAACGGCCAGACAGGTTTAAGTTCTCTGCGATTTTCCTAAATCGCTTAAGGAGAATGTCGGAACGGTTCCTCGGAAAGGGTATGCCCGCTTCTATCCCTATTCTCCCCAAACCGATGTTGTTCTCCGTCGCTAACGACCGTGTCGTAGACGTGACAATAGACTATTAGTCTTCTGTATTGTACCGATTTGAGGGCAGTCTGTGTACTTCCTGAGCATTTGCTTTCCGTTTTGAGTAACGGTACGCAAAGTTTCAAACGCATTTTCATTTCATTACAAGATTGGTTCTATTACGTGAACCACTAAAATTTTCCCATACAGCAGCTATCTGTACATTTATGTGTACTTTTTATGCACTTCTCTAGTTCACCGTTTTAATTTACATAATTAGTGCTGGTACGTTTGGATAGTATTAATGTACTATGTTATGTAGATCACTAGCAATGCTTTTTGCTTCTGTATATAAAGGTTAGTTACAACTCTGTTGTGATCGTGAGACCGAACACTAGGAAGCAATAATGCAGCACGGCATCTCGTTTGAGTCTGTCCTCTTCAGGACCTGGGGCGGTGAATTTCTGAGGCTATCTGTGTGCCGCGGGGAGACTTGTTCGCGACGTTCCAGAGAGGCTGCCAGGGCCTTCTGGGAACGCCCGGCCGGCGGCCACGTGCGATTTCTCTGAATTTCTATTTTGTGCCGACTCCGCTTCGGAAGAGAGGTACTGCCAGATACCGCGCGTGTTTGAAGTATTAGGAACGGAATGCTAGGCGGCCGTTTTGGGTGATTTAACATGTTTTCTGACCCTAAACTGCTGGCGGCGGTGATCCACTGGTGCAGCTAGTGGCTGGGCGGCGGAACTTCAAAGGGACGCGTCAGCTCGCTTGTTCCTGTAACTGGATCGCAACGTTGCCACATTACTGTTGTTTTTGAACCTCCATCACTGCGGCGCAGGTGCTGCCGTGTGACCTCCCATGTCTGCGACGGCGCAGTGGAATGAGAACAGTTCGCCGAAGGGACTGAATTACGTCCCCAATGGGGCATTTTTATACTGTATCCAGATTTGCCTTGAGCACTGTCTGCCCTAATAAATATAGCGAGCATTATACTCTGTCCGTACAGAGTATATCGTTATCTGGTATTTTTAATTTATGGGCCTTTATTGATCTACACATACAACTCAAAGCGTTCATTTCCGGTTGGAAAACTGTTGAGGAACAGATTTGTTCAGCGTGGACTCGATGGATACTTGAAGGGAAGTTGTAAGAGTGACAGATAAACAAGTAAATGGATGATGGAGCAGACTGAAGAGGAAGATATAATTATGATATTACGTTGACAATTACTACTCTGGATCCGTCGAATTACAACTGAATATAACGAATTTTTTCTGCACTGCATCTTTCGCCTTTATTATTTGCAAGGCATCTTCAGTGACCTGACGTATACACATATTTGTGTTAATACTATTTTGTTTTGTGTATTGCGCATTCTAAGAGATAAGACAAGACCTGGAAAAGCACTTGAAGGATGGTGAATGAATGGATAACAGTGGACAAGAGAATATCCAGGGCCGAGATGGGTATTTATATCTGAAGAGTGCAGTTTATGGAGTCTTAGAGTGGTGGATGTGGCGAATTTTATCCATCTATTGATGAGAAATTGCTAAATAATATGGTGGTGGTGATGATGATGATGATGATGATGATGATGATGATGATGATGATGATGATGATGATGATGATGATGATTCATTTTCGTTGTTCATAACGCAAAGTGATCCCTAACGTCTTCTCCTTGTCCCGAGTTCTACGTCACTTGGAGGTAAAATGGCTGGAGTGTCTATTTATGGATTCCGATTCATAGAGCAGCTTTCGAAGGGATAATGACATCCCAGTACTAATTGTTCGCTTTTCAGACTTTGAGTTCATCGGTGCCCAATACATCTTATCTACAGTTTAGACGAAAGAGGGAACAAACTTTCACTGTGAATTTATCAAGTACTATATGATCAGTTTCTGTGTACACTCCATGTGCTAAGAAAATAACATGCCCTGTAGCTTCCTTCGATATTCAATTCCGGCGATGATGAGCGTCAACTAGCTGTAGTTCCTCTTCAGTATACTTTCATGAAACTTTTTCAGATCGAAGTGGCTAAGCAAGCTGCAAGCACTATTTGTAAGCACTCATCACGAGATAATGGTTTCGCCTTTATAGCTGTTACATTTATTGGAAATTTTTTTCTAGTACTGCAAAGTAAGGAACTTTTCTGCCGATTAGTAGACTCCTTTGTGCGTGGACATTTTACAAACGAAAATGACAACATATACGATAACACATCTTCAACTAGTTCCCTCTTTAGTCTAAACTGTAGGAAAGATATGTGGGGGCACTGATGAACTCCGTCTGAGAGACGGAAATACAGTACTGGGGTCTGTCATTATTCCTTCGAAAACTGCGCTTGTGCACTACTGCTGTTACTTTTGGCCTCGTAATATATTTGTATTACGAATAAATTAACAAAACGCAGAACGCGTGGTTACCTAATGCGCTGCGTCTATGGAGCTATGAAAAGAGAGGGGGTGAGATACTTTTTAGAACACTGTTTTGAGGTTTGCCTATGTAGCTCTGTTCATAAGAACATTGCCTGCGTAAGACAACTGTTAGGTTTAGAGTCCCGCCCAGCATGCTGTTTCAGTCCGCCAAAAAACTGCGATAAACAAATAGTGGGTACTGGATGACAGACGAAACTGTTGAACTCGAACAAATGGATGCATGATGAAGAACACAACTTTTCACCTTACGTCCTGCTGTTCCACACGTACAGCCATAGTGTTATCTTTCCGACCACGGAAATCAAATAGTAAAATTGCCCGAACAGTAGATAACACAGTCAAAACGATTTATATTACATCGTTACTGTAAGGCCATATAGTATACAGTCCTTCAGGCAAGAAATGTGCTTCAAGCATGGGCATTCGTTGTAAATACCGATCCAGCAGCGACTTTATGTCCAGTTGGTTTGCTACTGGGCAATAACTGAAGAGGGTGGGAAAGCAATTGGCTGTGATCATACTGGCATTCGTTTGGTCTGATCATCGAAATCAAGGAAAACGGTGATCTTGATGTCCGAGGCATGAGGTTACAGATCGAAAGAAAGAGGTGAATACAAGTTGTGGGATGGAGCAGAAAAGTACATTTTGAGCGTTTGTAACACTTTTCGACAAACAACAAAAAAAGGGTAAGTAAATATGTACGACACAGAGCGTATTGTTAACTGACACGAGGTCCCCGAGTGTGCGCTGTGTGGGGCAATCAGAACAGGCATACATGTTTTCGGTAGTCTTGACTTCACCTCAATTTCACGGATTATGAGACACTTGTTATATTAATTTTAAGGAATTAGCTGTGGTTCGTACAGTTCATGTTCGTAATCTTTTAAGAAATTTGGAGACCATCCAGTTTTCGAGATGGTTGATAACATTTACGCATTAGGCAGCGTTTGATAGTTGGTCCATAGCTGCTCTGGGAAAGTTCTCTCTTGATTTTAGGCTTCAGTTAATCATTCGAATTCCAGTTCAGCAGATGGTCTCGCACGTGGAAGACTTCATGAAGAGCATAGTGCCTAACCACCATACTGATTAGCGCGAGTGAGTCGTAACGCCTGCTGCACGACGTTCACCTACAATCAGGGGCCCATCTCTATTTCACAGCAATGAGATTTTCTGAGGCTAAAAAGTGAGAGCTATATTTCCTCACCCTGGAAATTTTTTTGGTGTGAAAATAGTTAATACTACGAATTACAGTTTATTTTAGTACAGATATCCATCGTTGAAGCTTGAACGTCTGACGCAAGCCGTATTTGAGACCAGGAATGAACCAGTTCGCTGTTGATGTAGCTGGTATGTTTGTCCTTCACACTTACGTTGTTCTCGTTACTCTATTAATTGGCATCTATTGCTACGATCGGTACGTTTGCGGTTAAGCCTTCAGACAGAGGCGAATTGTTGAGTGAGGTGCTGGAGCTATTAAAGGGCCATCTGCTGTATTGGCTTTGGGGAGGCGCCGGGGTGTGGTGTAATTAGTCCCCCCTTTGTGGCGGCGAGCTTGTTAATTAGGCAGCCGACGGGCGCACAGCCACAGGCAGAGGCAGGGGGAGAAAAGCCAGTCACGCGGCGCAGACTTGCCACGTGCGTTCTGCCCTCCTCGCTCCATCCACTCGGATTCGCGAGCTGTGTTTCGTGCTCAGGTGACTACTGTCGAGCTTAGCTGTTTCGGTGTGCGTGTGCGCTTATAGTAAGCTAAGACTCGGCTTGATCGTAGGCTGTTCTGACTCTCTGGTAAGAATCGTGCAAACTCTATATCGACAGACACGAAAACGTCTAACCTTTCGCGGAGATCGTTGTAGAAGATGACAAGAAGTCGAGTGATGCCGTCACAGGATCGTGTGGAAGATGGAATGGCGTGCCGTGGTCTTCAGAGATAAAAGCAGACTCTGCCTGCACGCAAGCGATGGTCGTTTGCGCGTGCGACGTAAACTTAGTGAACGCTGTCTCGTAGAGTGCGTTCCTCCAGGGCACAGTGAACTACAGCTCCCGTTCACCTGCGTTGTTTCCGGAGGGGACACTAACCAGCACCCAGTACGTGCAGAATGTTATTAGACCCATTATGTTGCTGTTTTTGCAACTGGAAAGTAATGCGATGTTCCATCAGGATAATGCTCACCAACGCACTGCCTGTGGCGCTCAGCGTACTCTGCAAGACGTGAAGCTACGTCCTTGGCCAGTACTCTCTCCGGACTTGTCTCCAATCGAGCACGTATTGGATACGATGGGCTCATCAACCAATAACTCTTACAGAAGTACATAAACAGGTCGAGCAGGCGTAGCATAACATATTCCAGGGCAGTATACGCCATCTTTACGATCGACTGGATGCCAGAGTCACCGCCTGCATTGCCGCCGGTGGAGCCTGCATCAGTTACTAATATGGGTGCTGGTGCTTCAGCTTCGGTCGATACCTGATACCTCATAACTGCTTGTATTATTGATCTGTAAGTGTAATCATTACGTGTTCTCCATATGCACTATTGCAACAATAAATATTGAGTGAAATGGAAACCTCTACAAGGGTATAATATTTTTTTTCCGACAGTGTATGTTAACATCTATACCAATGCTTCCCAACGTGTGGTAATTATCCCTTGAGAGGTAACATCTGATTTCCTGAGGAGTAAAAATAAAGGGGGTCAGTCGTATTTCAGTTGTGAAATTCAATTATTTTTGAAAAATTATTGGTACAAGGAGTGTGCAAATGGAAACGTACGAGACTTCGCGACAACCACACAGGTTGAAATTTGCATACCCCGCTTTGGGATAAGATGGTGAGTTATCTAGGGACGCGATGTAGCGTTTTCATCTCCCCCTAAAAATTCAAAGCTGTGCCCTTAGCAGGCAAGGCAAGGTGATGCTCACCGTCTCTTTCGTCGTCTGAGATCCGATCTCATCGAATTTCTCGAACACGTAGAAACCATTAACAGTGACGTGTACTGTGAGACCCTCCTCAGCCTACGTGCAACTCCGTCAAGAACAGACAACTTGGACTGCTCACATAAAGAGTGATTATGCTCCACGATAACGCGTGTCCGCACGTCCTCAAGGTCACAAAAAATATAATGGCAAAGTTCAAGTGGGACCATGAGCCCTACAGCGAGGACATGTCGCATTGAGATTTCCATACGTTTGGTCCGCTAAGGAAACATCTCAAAGCGAAGCGCTTTAACTCGGACGACGAACTGAAGGACACAATGGAGGACTGGGTCTTGTAGCCACAAGAATTCTGAGAAAAGGGACTCCATCGGCTCGTGAAAGAGTGAGATAGTTGTGCTCAGATCTTCGGTGACTTTTGAATAGAGACTTCATTTACGCTCAGTGTTGTTTCGTAGTTTTCTTTTGAACACCCTTCATAGTATTATTCGAAAGACAGTAGTATTCATTACAAAGGTTACCAGTAATTACATTTTTGTTTCCAAGTACTAACGTTCACAGGCGACACAGTGTGATAGGCGTTACAGTTTCTAAAACAAAAGTTTGACATTCATTTTCCTCACATTTTCCACCGCCTACACGTATACTTTCTACTTTGTACACGTATCACGTATGCTTAAATATCTCACGAAAATACTTTCTCCAATTTAAACGTAGTTCCCACAGTAGACCAGAAATTGCTTCTGTATGCTCTTCGCAACAATAAATGAACTAATTGACGGCATAAAACAACAGTATGTATGTAATGGATACTACACTTCTGTGTGGCTTACGCTATATTTTATTATTATTATTTCTTTCTTTTCTCAGACGTTATGTCTGGTCAAAAATGGAAAGTGACGCGGACCTTGATCAAGCGTGACTTCCTTTTAACTGTACGGTATATGTTATATTGCATTTAGGAACTTTCGGGTAGTTGAACATGTATCAATAGTTACGGATTTCTGTAGTTGTATATACAAGTTTGGATGTAGCTGTATTGCGTTGATGTACTGGTGGATATTGTGTGGTATGACTCCTGTAGTTGATACTATAATTGGTATAATGTCAACTTTATCCTGATGCCACATGTCCTTGACTACCTCAGCCAGTTTGATGTATTTTTCAATTTTTTCTCCCGTTTTCTTTTGTATATTTGTTGTATTGGGTATGGATATTCGATTAGTTGTGTTAATTTCTTCTTTTTATTGGTGAGTATGATGTCAGGTTTGTTATGTGGTGTTGTTTTATCTGTTATAATGGTTCTGTTCCAGTATAATTTGTATTCATCGTTCTCCAGTACATTTTTTGGTGCATACTTGTATGTGGGAACGTGTTGTTTTATAAGTTTATGTTGTAAGGCAAGCTGTTGATGTATTATTTTTGCTACATTGTCATGTCTTCTGGGGTATTCTGTATTTGCTAGTATTGTACATCCGCTTGTGATGTGATCTACTGTTTCTATTTGTTGTTTGCAAAGTCTGCATTTATCTGTTGTGGTATTGGGATCTTGCTGTAAGATCTGGTGTTTATTGTTTGATCCTGTATTGCAATCATGAATCCTTCCGTCTCACTGTATATATTGCCTTTTCTTAGCCATGTGTTGGATGCGTCTTGATCGATGTGTGGCTGTGTTAGATGATACGGTTGCTTGCCATGTAGTGTTTTCTTTTTCCAATTTACTTTCTTCGTATCTGTTGATGTTATGTGATCTAAATGGTTGTAGAGGTGGTTATGAAATTGTAGTGGTGTAGCCGATGTATTTATATGAGTGATTGCCTTGTGTATTTTGCTAGTTTCTGCTCGTTCTATAAAGAATTTTCTTAAATTGTCTACCTGTCCATAATGTAGGTTTTTTGTATCGATAAATCCCCTTCCTCCTTCCTTTCTGCTTAATGTGAATCTTTCAGTTACTGAATGTATGTGATGTATTCTATATTTGTGGCATTGTGATCGTGTAAGTGTATTGAGTGCTTCTAGGTCTGTGTTATTCCATTTCACTATTCCAAATGAGTAGGTCAATATTGGTATAGCATAAGTATTTATAGCTTTTGTCTTGTTTCTTGCTGTCAATTCTGTTTTCAGTATTTTTGTTAGTCTTTGTCTAAATTTTTTTTAGTTCTTCTTTAATATTTGTATTATCTATCCTATTTTTTGTCAATATCCTGGATATCTATAGGCATCTGTTTTTTCCATCCCTTCTATGCAGTCGCTGTGGTTATCCAATATGTAATCTTCTTGTTTAGTGTGTTTTCCCTTGACTATGCTATTTTTCTTAAATTTGTCTGTTCCAAAAGCCATATTTATATCATTGCTGAATACTTCTGTTATCTTTAGTAATTGGTTGAGTTGTTGATTTGTTGCTGCCAGTAGTTTTAGATCATCCATGTATAGCAAATGTGTGATTTTGTGTGGGTATGTTCCAGTAATATTGTATCCATAATTTGTATTATTTAGCATGTTGGATAGTGGGTTCAGAGCAAGGCAGAACCAGAAAGGACTTAATGAGTCTCCTTGGTATATTCCACGCTTAATCTGTATTGGCTGTGATGTGATATTATTTGAATTTGTTTGGATATTAAGTGTGGTTTTCCAATTTTTCATTACTATGTTTAGGAACTGTATCAATTTAGGATCTACTTTGTATATTTCCAATATTTGTAGTAACCATGAGTGGGGTACACTATCAAAAGCTTTTTGGTAATCAATGTATGCGTAGTGTAGCGACCTTTGTTTGGTTTTAGCTTGATATGTCACCTCTGCATCTATTATCAGTTGCTCTTTACATCCTCGTGCTCCTTTGCAACAGCCTACATTGTTCTTCATTTATAATTTTGTTCTGTGTTGTATGTGTCATTAATTTCTGTGTAATGACTGAAGTTAATATGTTGTATATTGTTGGTAGGCATGTTATGGGGCGATATTTAGCTGGGTTTGCTGTGTCTGCTTAATCTTTAGGTTTCAGATAAGTTATTCCATGTGTAAGGGTATCAGAGAATGTGTATGGGTCTGCAATGTAACTGTTAAATAATTTAATTAGATGTGAATGTGTTGAGGAGAACTTCTTTAGCCAGAAATTTGCTATTTTATCTTTTCCATGGGATTTCCAATTGTGAGTAGAATTAATTGCTTGGGTGACTTCATGTTGCAAAATTATCACTTCAGGCATTTGTGGTATCATCTTGTATTGTGTCTGTTTCTGCTTGTATCCACCGTGCATGCCTGTTATGTTGTACCGGGTTTGACCATATGTGCTCCAGAAGTGTTCCATGTCTGTTATGTTTGGTGGATTGTCTATTTTAATGTGTGTGTTATCTATTGTCTGGTAAAATTTCTTTTGGTTTGTGTTGAATGTTTGGTTTTGTTTCCTTCTATTTTCACTTTTTTTGTATCTCCTAAGTCGTTTGGCCAATGCTTGTAATTTCTGCTTCTTTTCATCTAATTGCTCTATCGCTTCTTGTTGTGAGATTTTACCTAACCCTTTTCGTTTTTTTCTGACATTTCATTTCTTATAAATTGTGTTAGCTGTCCGATGTCTTTTTTCAGTTTTTCTATTCTGATCTGTAGCCTGTGTTGCCATGCTGGTTTTGTGGGTTTCTTCTGTGTCTTGGTTGGTTCTGATCTCTGCCTAGTGTGTATATTTAGTGTAGTGAGTGCTCCTATATAAACCAGTAGTTGTAACTCTTCCATAGTTGTGTTTTCATTTATTTTGTTGTGTATGATTGTGTTGATAGTTTTTATTGTTGTTTCGACTTGTGGGTTATTTGGCGGTCTATGCAAGAATGGTCTAATGTCTGTATTTGTGTCTTTGTATTCTATATATGTCAGCTGAAATTTTTCTTCTATATCTAACATGTGTGTCACTTCGTGTTCTATTTGTGCTTGTTCTGGTGGCTGTCTTAAGATTTCGTTTTCCTCTGATTGTTTAATTGATGCGTGTTGTACTTTCTTTGTTTGCTCTGGGATGTTTGAGTCCATTACTGTATTTTCTTCTTCTTCTGATAGCACATTATTTTGTTCTAGTATTTGTTGTACTTGTTGTTTGATGTTTTCTAATTCTGACTGGGGTATCCTGTTATTTTTTATTATTACACGGATCTGATCAGCTAGTCGTTGTTCTGTTAAAAATTTTAATTCTGGGTATCTGGTAATAAATGTTGTGTATACTTGTGATCTGTATCCAGTTGTGTGGTTCCTAGGTTTGTTGCTTGGTAATAACAGAACATGAGGTGTCGATTAACTTCATCTGACCATCTCATCCTCTGTCTTTGTTTTCCTTCTAGGGTGGTTGTAGGAAGCATATCCTGCAAAACACCTCTATTTTGATTTAAATCATTTTCCAGTTGGCTAGCAGTGTCGTTACCATTGTGGGCGGGCATAGGGTTCAAGCGTCGTCCCCGACCATGACGGCGCTTGTCCGAGGCTTCTTTAGTTCTGTCCTGAACCAACTAATCACACTAAAAGGGGGGTTAGCCCTATTAGTGGTTCGTTCTTTTCGTCGCCTTTTACGACTGGCAGAACATACCGGAGGCCTATTCTTTTCCCGGGCCTCCACGGGGTTTATTATTATTATTGCCAGTAGCGAAATGCAAACCGCTGGCAGCCTGAAGCCTTCCAGTTTCCGCCAGTTCAAAAAGTGAAAAGTCCAGCAGTCAAGTGATTAACAAACACAAGGCCACATTTTAAATTGCTTGACTTTAAATGAGGATGAAGCCTGTGGGTGAAGCAAATGTCGCTGGAGACAGGAGTGGCACAGAGGAAGTATGTTTTGTAACAAGTGTCTACCCTCAATGTAGATAATCAGCTCTCTTTCTGAGCAGAAGTTGTAGGTAGGACTCGTGATGCACTGAGAATTACTTGGGCATACTATAAAAAGATTATTAGAAATAAGTTGTACCAACTGTCTCATTGACTCATTAGTTCGTGAGTTAATAAAACATCTACAAAAAATTGATATTATTTATCTTTCGTCATTTTAAAACTGAAGTGTTGAAAGGAATTTTTTTTTTCATCGCGAAGTTTAGTTTCGTTAGACGCTAATGATGATGGGGGAGGCGTGGGATGGGGGTAACATCTCATTACAGTAAGAGGTAATGGTCTAGAAACGTTGGAAACCACTTGTCTATACATACTGGAAATGATTCATGAAGAAGGTTTGTACGCATAGCTTATTATTTCGACGGCAGATGGGTGTACTTAGTGGTACCCATGCGAAGCCGGGGCAGGTCGTTAGTCGTATATTAATTCAAGGGTTAAGGATAGTTGCTCTATATGGAAGTGAAAGCTGGACGAGGAGCAGTACAGACAAGAAGAGAACAAACGGTAGCTTTTGACTTGGGGTGCCATAGAAAAAACCATGAAAATCTGGCAGATCCAGTAATCAATTAAAAGAATAAAACTGCCAAGAAAAGAGCTTTAGGATAAACCCCACTAAAAGCGGGGTAGGTTGATGGGACACAACCTGTGGGATAAAGGAGTAGTTGGTAACAGAAGGAAATCTGTATTTCTGGGGGAGGGGGGGGGGGGTTAACAGTTACAGAGGGACGTCAAATGGCGCGTTCAAATGGATGTACTGTAGTCTGCAGTTGTTATGCAGATAGGAAGAGACTTGCGCGGGATCAACTAGCGCTACCGGCTGCAGCAGCCCAGTCTTGGGACCCATGAGCACGTCACTCACTCGGTTCGAAGCCATATGAGCATAGATTCTTTCCACTTTCCATCCGAAAGTGTAACTGGAAAGAACTTCTACAACCTTACATGACTGAATAAAATCTTTGAGCTATTTATTTGCGTTGTTCGCGTTTTACAAGATATATTGCTTCATGCCATAGACAAACATGTTAACAAAAAGTAATGGTACAAAATTTTTTGGCTGTTTGTGGTAAGCAGTATAACGCGAATATCAACCCGGCTGTTATTAACCTGTGTTAGAATAAAAGCCTACAACTGTTGTTTCAGAGGAAATGATACTTCTGTAAAGAGACAGCTATTTGTCGCTGTCCAATTACAGGTATGAGAAATGGATAAACGTGGCCCTGGTTACATCGATTGTTAGGCAGTGTTGATGGAGGCTTCTTTCTAAGCAAGTAAAGTAAACGTCGCAACCGTAAGTTGCAAACTGCTTGAGAGACATTGACACGGGATTGCTGATTTACCTTCGGAAAATTATTTTGTGGATCTGTTTTATATTGTTTGCTGTAGTTCATCTGACTTAGACAGTTGCATGCGTTGCGCGGCACTCGAGAACTTCCAGAAGTTCAAATAGCATATTTGTAGCATATGAAAATTCAAATCTGAATTTATTTGATTTTGTTAACTTTCTTAGATATTCGGGGATGAAAATAGGCCATTAATTTACACATGTATTCGAAATTAAATTTTAATGGAAAAAACCAGTAACGTTCTTGTAACCTAGCGTTATAATATTCATCGTAGATAGGGGCCGGAATGGTCGTTTTGGCGAAACTATAGCGTTATTTATTCCTGTACACGTGTTCCGAGTCTTTGTTGGCTCTCGAGAAAATCTATAATGGTATCCTGTTAAAATTTTACACGAAACGAAAGATAAAAGAAAGCACGTCAATTTATTAGTCGCTTTCAGGTGTCGGTTCCTTTAAATATTGAAATATTATCCATTTTAAATAAATTGCTTGCAATTTAAGTTAGCTATGTAATTTGGTTGGGTAAGCTGCAAATCTTCGTTTATCAATCTACTTTCCAATTTGTGGCGCTTCCGAACGGACTCTGCAGCTTTGGAAGAAAGTCAACAAGGCGGAACCGTAACGGTCGGCGGAGGGCTTTTGCAGCTGCTCATCGGCTGTCGGATGAACGAACGCCCCCTGCTTCGTAAGGGGAGGGTGGGGGGATGGGCCAACGGCTAGGTGTCTATCTATATTTCACTTTTTGTTTTGCTAGGCGCTCTTCGTCGTTGGATACATGTCTTTGGATTCTCACCATGGACGTCTCTATTACAAGATGCCAGCCAAGGTATTCAGACTCCATTTCATTCCCTCGCCTGTGAGAACGATGAACGGGAAGTCGCCTTTTCATAGATTCGTCTGTCAGCCAATTAAGAGTTTCTGAATTGCAATATTTCAGCAAAACACTGGCTGTCACAGATTGAAGTAAAAATTCCCTTTATTTTGTTGCCATTACTGTACTGTGTCGGCTGTATGGCCATTTCCAATTGTCCGTCAGAATCGCCATACTTGGATCGGAGTGGAGCAACTTACCAGTTCACGGATGTAATATTTTAATCATACGTGGCTAGCGACATTGCTAGACAGTTTGTGGTGGCCATGGTCCCTTTCGCATCAAAATAATTAAAAACCTACTTTTATAAGTAAACACATCATGTGAACCTCTTAAAATGCAAACTTCGCGAAATAGGTGCTTGATATGAACATAGAAGACAAAATCCTGACATAGAATCCAATGCAATATGGAGAAAAGACAACAATGGACGTGTCTGATTATAAAGGTGGTATGTAGCGTCGTAATGTTCCCCCCTCCTCCCCCCCCCCAAAAAAAAAGAGGGGGCGGTTTCAACTGCTTTGCTGGTCAGACTTTAATGCACTAATGAAGACCTAGATTGTGTAAGGGATGGCAGATGTCACTCGCGACAATCCTACGTGCAGAAATACAGAAAATGTGGTTTTGATTAGCCTCAGTCATGCAGCAGTTTCAGATGTTTGAAAATGAGGGTTTGCTCTGTTGGACTAGTAGACGGGAGTAATCAACTACACACATCTTAAAGAAACCGCTCCTGCATTAGTATAAAGTTGTTTAAGAATAATACGCAGTTTGTTTGGGTGGTTATCTTCCGCATCAGCTATTATATATCAAATTATTATTGTTTTCTGCGGTCTTAGGTTTATTGCGGTTTGCGAGTGTTTTTCACCATATGCGTTTCACTTTTATTTACAGAGCATCTTCTGTGGTCATTATAAATATGGTATACCGAATTTGTTTGTTATTTATAGATTATTAAGAAAAAACTGTGCTTAATCTATAAATAGCAAAATGTAGAAACACATTTTGTATACCATATTTCAGAATTACCACAGAAGATGTTCTGTAATAACAATAAACGCGCCAGGTGAAACACACTTCCAAACTGCTGAAAGCTTAAGACGAAAAAGCAATGATTTTTTACTTCCTTTGCACATGTTGCAATATTTATTACCGTAGAGAGAGGAGATCCTGAGACAAGCAGAAGTGGGCAGTAAGAGATTTGTATAATCTTTTGATCAAAGAAAACGGACCCGAATGATGCATTTGTTGCAATAATTTTTATTTCCAGACACTACCACATGTTACCGGTTAGACCTTGGCAAACGGTCAACTTTATATTAGTGTACTGTCCAGTTATACCATGCATTTGATTGACGGTGGAAATCGGAAATTAAATCCATGCACGTGACTGTGTCTCGGAATAAAAATTGTTATACCAAAAACTGGTAGCCTACCCACAAAACTGCGGCCTTGTTAATTTTGGTAGCTCTGAAAGAGCAGTTGTGAAGATTGCATATATTAAGACTGACGGCTAACGTGCTGTTGCATCAGTGGGGATATGTCGTTGACTTCGCGCCGTCCTCGAACCGGTGTGTGCGAATAGGCGGAGATAGACGCGGCACCTGTTGCCGCGGCCGCTCTCCACACGGAGCCGCCGTGATCAGCAGCAGCCGCACACGTGATTGGAGGCTCAAGACACGTAGTTAATAGACTGCTGCTAAGCGTGTGGCACTTGTTTACTTCACGTGTACAGCACAAGCAGTCAGAAAGTTGTTACGTAGAAACCGTACGCACTCCTTCGTGGCTTGTACAGCCAGGTCGCACGATTCCGCTGTCCTCTACCCTGAAGTGTCCATGGGTAGGATGTTCTTAGCTGGAAGTTGTCCGGTGTGTGTGTGTGTGTGTGTGTGTGTGTGTGTGTGTGTGTGTGTGTGTGTGTGTGTGTGTGTGTGAGAGAGAGAGAGAGAGAGAGAGAGAGAGAGAGAGAGAGAGAGAGAGTGAGAGAGAGAGGTTGTGGTAGGAAACTGTTCTCAATTACCAGATGCATTGACACTCTTTAAATTCCAAATTTCCCCCGCAGTACAGTGCTGAGTGAAAACGTACACTGATGAGCCAAAATATTATGACCACCTGCTTAACTTGTTTGCCCCTCTCTGGAACGAAATGCATCACTGATCCTGTGTATCAGGGATCCGGCAGTTTGTTAGTAGGTTTGGGGGGGGGGGGGGCATGTAATTCGCGTAAATAACTGGCCGCTCATTTGCGTACGAGGTGATGGCGCCGGATACCGACCGCGATGGATTCCATAGGATTTAAATCAGGCGAATTTGATCGCCGGGACATCAGCGTGAGTTCACTATAATGATACTCAAACCACTGTGGCACGATTGTGGCTTCGAGAAGCGGACAATTACATTGCTGCAAGATGACATCACCGTCGGGGAAGACGTCAAGCGTAAAAGTATGCAGGTCGATCGTATCGACTAGCGTGTCTCTGATTTCAACCACAGATCCCATGCAGACGCAAGAGAACGTTTCCCATAGCACAATACTGCTCCCACCACCCTGCGTCTGTGACGCGCTGCACCTTTCGAGGCGTCTTTTACCTCGATGACGGCATTCGTGGAGACGACCAGCGACCTAGTGTAGCAAAAATATGATACACCTGAAGAGCCGACACGATTCCATCGATCGCCGGTTGAATCCCGATGATCCCGTGTCCACTGCAGTCGTAACTGAAGATGACGTTGGATCAATATGTGAATACGTAGGGGTGGTCTGATGCGAAGCCCCATGCTCATCAATGTACGGTGTACTCCAAAATAGTTGAGTGCACCAGCATTGTGCTCTTTCGGCAGAGATGCCATAGATCACGTTCTATCCTACTTTTACAGCGCAGAGAAGGCTGCGAACCTCACGGTCTGTGAAGAGTCGTGGATGTTCAACCATTTAGCGTCTAGTAGTTTCACTGTCCTACGAAAAGAAATGTCGTGTGACTAGGGCCTCCCATCGGGTAGACAGTTCACCTGGTGCAAGTCTTCTGTGTTGACGCCACTTCAGCGACTTTAATTTCATTTCATTGTCCTACACATCTTTCCATTGATGCCCACGACAGTAGCATGTGAAAATTCGACCAGGTTCGCCGTTTTCGAGATACTAGTTCACAGGCTCGGCGTAATAATAATCTGCCCTTTGTCGAAGTCGCTTATGTCAAGGGGTTTCCCCATTTGCAGCCCGTATCTCGCTATTGTGATACCCGCGCGCGTTTGCTCCGCTTACGTACTTTTGCTATCGCGTCAGGTGGCCGCAACGCAACCAGGCGGCACCCAACGTCATGGTGGGCCGTGGTCATAATATTTGGGCTTATCAGTGTAATTCTGATAAGACTAAACCGTCTGTTAATTTCCAATTTTAATCGCCCTCGATACTTCTGGATAAGAGCGGCTCTGTAGCTGTGGTGATGAAGTAACGGACATTCTGCAGGCGCCTATGAATATCTGCGATGCTCCGATTTTCTGCCAAAAGAAACTTAATGATAGCTCTCTCCTTGGAAGGCGCCTGCGCTACAGACATTTTGAAGGTTAAATACAGCGCCGCCGCCTATCGGAGCTTCATGAAACTTTTAGGGCTTATGCGGGAATATTCCACGTCGTCCCACAGAATCGAAATTGGGCGAGAAAGAAAGTGTGTTGCATTATTTATTGAACGCCCCTCGCTACTTCTGGAACGGAGTTATTGCGGACCCAGTCCGAAATGACACAGGAATCGAGTCTTGGAAAGATCGTGCAGTGGGTTTTAAGATCATCCTTCCCCCGCATCGCCTCCCGCGTGGCTGTAGCTGTAGTTGCCGTTGGTAGGCGAGCCAGACTGTGTCAGTCGGCGAGGAGCGTCAGCGCGGTGCGCGAGTGGTGCCGGCGATAGCGCGCGTCGCGTGGGCGCGGACAGCCGCCGCCGCCTCCTGTGGCTGCAGATAGACCGTCGCTTCCGGCTCGGGGTGTCACCGGCCTCGCATTCGCTGCATCTTGTCCGCCGCTACCACCGCCTCTCGAGATAGCGATACACTGCCTCGTGCTACTAAACGCCCATCCAAGTGATAAACTTCTCCATTTGTCTAATTATCTTATACACTGAAGAACCAACGACATTGGTACACCTACCTAATATCGTGTAGGGCCCTAGCGAGCACGCAACACGACGTGGCATGCGCTTGACTGATACCTGAAGTAGTGCAGGAGGAAATTGAATCCATGAATTCTGCAGGACTGTCTATAAATACGTAAGAGTGCGAGGGAGTGGAGATCTCTTCTGAACAGCACGTTGCAAGGCATCCCAGATATGCTCAATAGTGTTTATGTGTGGGGAATTTGGTGGCCAGCGGAAGTACGTAAACTCAGAAGACTGTTCCTGGAGCCACTCTGTAGCAATTCTGGACGTGTGGGGTGTCACATCGTCCTGCTGGAATTCCCCAGTCCGTCTAAATGTACAATGGACATTAATGGATGCAAGTGATCAGACGTGATGCTTACGTACGTGTCATCTATCAGAGTCGTATTTAGATGTCTCAGAGGTGCTCACGTCCCACACCAGCTTGAACTGCCCCCTGCTGACATTCAGGGTCCATGGATGCAAGAGGTTGTCTCCATACCCGTACTCGTCCATCCGCTCGATACAATTTGAAACGACACGCCCGACCAGGCAACAAGTTTCCAGTCATCAGCAGTCCAATGTCGGTGTTGACGGGCCCAGACGAGGCATAAAGCTTTGTGTCTTGCAGTCGTGAAGGGTACACGAGTGGGCCTTTGGCTCTGAAGACCGTATCGATGATGTGTCGTTGAATAACTCGCACGCTGACACTTGTTGGCGGCCCAGCATTGAAATCTGCAACAATTTGTGGAATGGTTGAACTTCTGTCGCGTTGAACGATTCTCTTCAGTCGTTGTTGGTCCCGTTCTTGCAGTATCTTTATCCGGCCGCAGCGATGTCGGAGATTTGGTGTTTTACCGGGTTCCTGATATTCGTTTTACACTCGTGAATAAAATCGCCACTTCATCGCCACCTCGGAGATGCTGTATCCATCTCCCGTGCGCCGGCTATAACACCACGTTCAAACTCACTTATATCTGGATAACCTGTCATGGTGGCAGCAGTAATCGATCTGACAACTGTGTCAGACATTTGTTGTCTTATGTAGGCGTTCCCGACGGCAGCGCCGCGTTCTGCGTGTTTACATATCTCTGTAGTTGAATACGCATGCCTATACCAGTTTCTTTGGCGCTTCAGTGTATATAAGGCAGTGTCCTGACTGACTGACTCTCACACTCACTCACTCACTCACTATCGTCTAGCCCAAACCGCTGACGATAGAAACCTGATATTTGGAAAGGTTATTCATCTTATACTGTAGGCGTCGTTTATGAAGCGATTTTACGAAATTCCACCCCTAGGGAGAGGTGTTAAATAGGGCATGAAATGTTTTTTGAATGTATGTTAAGGCAATTTTGAAACTGTAACTACGAAAATTAGTTTTTGGCTTGTCCGTTATTAGTAAAAATACGTGTTTCACTGTTTTTGGAAATTCAACACCTGTCAGGGTGAAACGGGGGATGAAAGTTTTGAAAACATTTCATTGTGAAAGCCTTTTTGAAGCTAAATCTGTGAGAACTGGTATTTCACTTCTCTGTTAGATATAAAGAAATGTCTTACGGGATGATAGTTTGCCGGCCGAAGTGGCCGTGCGGTTCTAGGCGCTGCAGTCTGGAACCGCGAGACCGCTACGGTCGCAGGTTCGAATCCTGTCTCGGGCATGGATGTGTGTGATGTCCTTAGGTTAGTTAGGTTAAACTAGTTCTAAGTTCTAGGGGACTAATGACCTCAAAAGTTGAGTCCCATAGTGCTCAGAGCCATTTGAACCATTTTTGATGGTAGTTTCTGTGCAAATACCACCACAACAACGCAAAATGCATGATTAACAAAAACGTTGCATTCTAATTACCAGAAACGCTTTTTGGTTAATTGGAAAAGGCCATGGCTCTACGGTCTTCATTGGCGTGCAAAGTTTAGAAACTGTTGCAATTTGTTAACAACAAAAAATTCGATTATACGGCAACAAAACAAAAAAAAACTTTTCAGATCATATAGTTTACACCTGCGAAGCAGCAGGCGTTGAGCTAGTAGTTAATATAGATCGCCTCTGGTGCAATGTCTTTCATTGAAGCCGTACCTGTTTCGGTAGATTAATCTTCCATCTTTAGTCATCTATCAAATATGAAAACACAGTTCAACAGTCGAGCCACAAAGTAAAAAAAAAAAAAAAATTAATGTTAAATGATAATGAAATATATTTATCCAATTATAATTCACTGTACCGTGCATAATTATAATTAAGCGGCATAGCGCTGGTTTCTAGCCTCCAATAATACAAGTCGTGCAAACTGTTACGAACAATCAATGTGCCAGTTAACCTTCAACCTCTGTGACGTGCCGACACCTTTGAACATAAAAAACGGAATAATCCCACCCGTACACAGTATTAAAATGTTCCAATTCAACGGTATGTCTAAAACATTCATACCCGAACTGCGCAAGCCTAAGGAACAACCCCAAAAGGACCTAGTGCTCCAGTTGATCGTAATTACTCGCTGACAAGTATAACTGCACATAAAACGCCATCTATCTAAAAACGTGGTCAAACCACTCGAAAGCCATTCTTTTGTCAAACATGACAAATAAAAGGTTGGTGGCAGATTAAAACTGTACAGGAGCTGGACCCGAACCTGGACCTCTTGCTTCTCGCGGGCAAATGTTTTACCGTCATAGCTACCCAGACACGACTGATGACTCGCTCTCACAGCTTTACTTCCAGAGTACCTCTTCTCCAATCTTCTAAACATCACAGAACGCCTGCTGCATTCCTTGCGGAACTAGCAATTCAGGGAGAAAGAATACGGCAGAGAAATCACTTCTCCACATTTAGGGAATTACCTGCACAATGAATTTTCACTCTGCAGTGGAGTATGCTCTGATCTGAATCATCCTGGAAGACTAAAACTATGCTGCACCTGCAATGAAACGCTTTGCCTTTCGCGGGCAAATGCTGTACCGATTGAACTACGTACGCTCAGTTTGTCCAGTATGAGCGTAAACATTTATACGTTTCGGTAACATGGCACAAAGCGGTATGATACGGATTTTAAGGCACTAGAGTCACAGCATTCCATGAACATTCTTTTCCATGGTTTTCGTACATCAAATGTGGCTAATGCTGGAATCTTATTTTGAAAGAGCTGGTCCCGGCGAAGGTTCAAGTCCTCCCTCGGGCATGGGTGTGTGTGTTTGTCCTTAGGATAATTTAGGTTTTTTTAGTGAAAAAAATACGAGCTTACGGAATATCGGACCAGGTTTGTGATTGGATTCAGGATTTCCTAGAAGAAAGAACACAACATGTCATTCTTAACGGTTCAAAATCTGCAGATGTAGAGGTAATTTCGGGAGTACCGCAAGGAAGCGTGATAGGACCTTTCTTCTTCTTCTTCTTCGTTTCACCCAACTTTGGGGTACGTTGAATCAATCACTTCTGTGTGTTCTGTGCCTTTCTTTTCGCCCAGTACTGCTTCATTCTTTCTGATCTTGCTTTTCTTTCCTCATCAGAGATGACAATCGTTCTTTTCTTCCTATTTTGGAGCTGGAATCCCTCTTTTCTGTCTTTGCTTATCATTTTTGCGGTCCTGTCTGTGAGCATTTTTTCTGTGATGTGTAGTTCTCTTAAGTCTTTCTCTGTTCTGATAAACCAATTTGGTTCGGATTTTTTATTCCTGAAGTAGTCAAACATTCTTTTTGTAAGTCTATTTGGGTTCATTCTGAGAATGTGCCCATAAAACTCAATTCTTCTTTTCCTCATTGTATCCGAAAGTTTTTCTGTGGTTTTGTAGAGTGTTTCATTTTTGGTATGAATTAGTTTGTCGTTATGAAATTTGGGGCCTAAAATTTTTCTCAATATTTTTCTTTCTTTGATCTCTAGCCTTTCAATTGGGCCATGGTTAGTGATAGATAATGTCTCAGCTGCATATAGTGCTTCTGGTTTAATGACAGTGTTGTAATGTTTTATTTTTGAATTCCATGAGAGGGACTTTTTATTATAAGTATTTTTAGTAACCTGAAAGGCTAGTTCAACTTTGTTTCTTCTTAATTCTATTGCTTTTTTCTCAAGGGCGTTCCAGCTAATCCATTCACCAAGATATTTGAATTCTTTAACAATTTCGATCTTTTGGTCTCTTACTTTAAGATATTTCATTGGCTTTATTGTTTACAATATACATAAATGACTTAGTTGACAACATCGGTAGCTCCGTGAGGCTATTTGCAGATGACACGGTTGTCTACAAGAAAGTAGCAACATCAGAAGACTCGTACGTACTCCAGGAAGACCTGCAGAGGATTAATGAATGGTGCGACAGCTGGCAGCTTTCCCTAAACGTAGATAAATGTAATATAATGCGCATACATAGGGGCAGAAATCCATTCCAGTACGATTATGCCATAGGTGGTAAATCATTGGAAGCGGTAACGACCGTAAAATACTTAGGAGTTACTATCCGGAGCGATCTGAAGTGGAATGATCACATAAAACAAATAGTGGGAAAAGCAGGCGCCAGGTTGAGATTCATAGGAAGAATTCTAAGAAAATGTGACTCATCGACGAAAGAAGTAGCTTACAAAACGCTTGTTCGTCCGATTCTTGAGTATTGCTCATCAGTATGGGACCCTTACCAGGTTGGATTAATAGAAGAGATAGACATGATCCAGCGAAAAGCAGCGCGATTCGTCATGGGGACATTTAGTCAGCGCGAGAGCGTTACGGAGATGCTGAACAAGCTCCAGTGGCGGACACTTCAAGAAAGGCGTTACGCAATACGGAGAGGTTTATTATCGAAATTACGAGAGAGCACATTCCGGGAAGAGATGGGCAACATATTACTACCGCCCACATATATCTCGCGTAATGATCACAACGAAAAGATCCGAGAAATTAGAGCAAATACGGAGACTTACAAGCAGTCGTTCTTCCCACGCACAATTCGTGAATGGAACAGGGAAGGGGGGATCAGATAGTGGTACAATAAGTACCCTCCGCCACACACCGTAAGGTGGCTCGCGGAGTATAGATGTAGATGTAGTGTGTAAGCTTAGGGACTGATGACCTTAGCAGTTAAGTCCCATAAGATTTCACACACATTTGAACATTTCTTTGAAAGAACCTATGATTTCTTATTGTTTCCTTGTTCAGTGGTAAAGCTTGTACCTAATCTTTCCTGTTCTCGTTGTCAACTTTACATTAAATCCTGACCTCCCTCTTCCCCTATGAGAAAGCAGCTATGTCGTCAGCTCGTTATTACTTTCCAAGCGCACTGTTTTTGACTAGTGTTCTCTCTTAATAGAACTGTGTCCCACTGCTCAGAAACAATTTCTGTTTTCTATCTTTATATTCGACACACTTATCATTGGTTTTACACTGCGACTAATACTTCATACTCCGTTTGATAGTTGTTCTAAAGAATATCAGGAAGATATCAAAATCTTGCTTCAGATGCACTTGGTTTGATCGGTTACTGATATAAGAACCTTGTGCCACATCGGCGCCACCTTTTTCTACAGCATGCATATTTGTGAGTATCAGTTTGACATGGGAAAGCCATTTTTCTAGGTAAATACGCAAACAAAACAGCTGTAGGATCTATCTGACTTGAAATCGCAACAAATATTCAAGATTTCTAATTTGTTTATGATGGTGGTTCGTCTCTCCTCGCCCAGCACAAGAAAGAACGTCTCTGCTCTGTGTTCCCTTAATGAGAAAAAACCAGAATGGTATGATGAAAGCTTTATGACTAATCATAGCGGTAATTAAATCCAGCCTTTAATATCGCAGTGGTGACCACATTAAGCGTCTGAAACAGAGAACAGGCTTTAGAGATCTGCTATAAAGCGTCTCCCACACGACCAGCTGTTTGGAATATTCAGTGGCCCTTCACCCTGCACGAGCATGAAGACTGTTACCTCTTTGTTAGTAGTTATTGAACGTTTGTTTCAGGTTAGCATCTAATAAATAAGTGGTAAAAAATAAACCAATACAAATAAAACAAAAGAGATTGTCCAGCGAGTTTTCCTATTCTTATCAGACATTGCGAAAATTCGTAATATATAGACGTGACTCATTTCGTGATGCAAGAGCACTTTTGGCACAGAAAAACTTGGTAAAACTTAGCGAAAATTCTGGGAGTCGGCGAAATGTATTTTCGTACCATTTAAAATTCATGCAGTTTCCTTCTTAATCGTAGTACAGCCTACAAATCATGGAGCACCTGGCATACGAGATGACATTATGTGTCAAAAGCAACTGGTGACCTAATTTCAGCCGCCCCTGTCACCACCGAACGAGTTTGTGGATCCGTATACCGAAAAGCTCATTCTAGATAACTGTATGGCAGAAAGAGGCAACCGAGTGAGGTGACGCAGTGGATAGCACACTGGACTCGTATTTGGGAGGAAGACTGTTCAAATCCCCGTTTGGGCGTCCAGGTTTAGGTTTTCCGTGATTTCCCTAAATCGCTTAAGGCAAGTGTGAGGATGCTTCCGTTGAAAGAACACGCCTGATTTCTTTCCTCTCCTTTCCTAATCCGAACTTGTATTCCGTTTCTAAAGATCTCGTTGTCGACGAGGCGATAAACTCTATTCTTCCTTTCTTTGCCCCCAGTTCTCCTATTTTCATTTACGTTCAACTTTCCAGTTTATGTTCCACGACGATGGTGACTGGAAATTTTCGGAAAATCGAGCTATCCCTCAATATCTGCGCGAGTATTATACTTATTGGACCAACTGTAAGTTTGATGTTCCTCTTCCAGGTACGGGTCTTGTGAAATTGGGATTTTATAGGCATAAAAATAATAAATTCGACGTCTTTTAGAGGGAACGGACGAAACTGTTGCTTTTTCCCTGTTGACTAACGGAGCAGAAAAATTTGGATTTCACACAACTCCCATCAAATAATAAAAATGTGATCGAAGTGCATGAGATTCAAGATGCATTCTCTGCGTTATATTTCTTTCTGGGCGGTAATGAGGTTTCATGTATGAAGACGTGTACTCGAAAAACGCAAAATTACGCCATCGTTCGGTTTCCTTGTTACACCGGCTTCCTTTAAGTCGGGAATAAGACAAGGCCACACCACATCCAGAATGTCCATGACGGCCGACCGCGGTGGTCTCGCGGTTCTAGGCGCGCAGTCCGGAACCGTGCGACGTCTACGGTCGCAGGTTAGAATCCTGCCTCGGGCATGGATGTGTGTGATGTCCTTAGGTTAGTTAGGTTTAAGTAGTTCTAAGTTCTACGGGACTGATGACCACAGCAGTTGAGTCCCAGAGCTATTTGAACCATTTGTTCATGACGAGTAAAGCACTGTGGTGTTCACTTGAGCAGACTGGTGACCGTTTTGCTTGGTACACCACACGCATACACATGCTCAGCTGTGACAGACATCTCGGCCAGGTGGATCCCCAGTCTCGTTTGATGCTTGCTCGTTTCAAGGCGCGAGACGGCGCCGGTGACGACGCGCGGGTGCTGGCGTCCCGTCTCGTTGCGCTGCGCCTTCCTGTTTGTGACCCGGCAGTGCGCACCTTGTGTTGGCGCAGTGACGTCACGCGGAGAGCGGCGTGGCGAGGAAGCGGGAGAGAGCGGAGTGCGCTGATGGATCGCTTCCGGCCGGCCGGCCCGACCGCCGTCAGCTGGAGCCGCGCGGCGCCGTCGACGTCCGCGCTGCCAGCGCCGCCGCAGCGCGCCCAGCCTGGCATCTGTAGAACTGAAACGTATTGTGTAGTGTTAAGCAGCACATTGTCAACAAGGACACTATGATACATGCACAAATGCCTGAAATTCGGACCTCCTGAGTACGTTCGAGTTGCAAACGACTGGTTAAATGTATAGGGGAGGCAAGAGGAGTTGTCAGGCTGTGACCCATTTCGAGACTTCTTATCAGAAACAGCATTTACGTATTGTCTGTCGGGGCTATACTTGCCAGATCAGAATGACGAGAGAGACAGAGGAAATTCAAGGAAGATGACAAAATTCGTGATGAGATTTCGGTCAGTTAGAAATTCCTACCGAGATACGCAGTAAACTCTCGATACATGCAATTCGTCAGTCGTCACTATCGTTGCTCATCAGAGTTGAAGAAAGTATGTTCAGAGAACAACTGAAAGTGTGTTGCTATGTACTACGTGCTATCCACACACCCGACACACTGATAATATATAAGAAATAGAGATAAGTCTACAAACTTAGAGACAGTCGTCTTCTCTGAGTACTTTGCTCAGTTACAAATGGCACTAAGATAATGAGTACTATGTACCTGCCGTCTTGGACGCACCATTGTGAGATGGAATATAGTACTTCATCATCATTTTCTAGAGTTTCCACTCCTGGCTGTGTCTGCTTGTAACATAAGCCTCTCGTCTTTTCCTGACCTCCCGTCATCTTTGCGTCTCCACTCCATCACAGTCGTCTACTCTCTTCTTCGCCCGTTCCATCACCCCAACGATCTGTGTGTTTCTCGGTGATTCTCTAGGTCTCTTGCGTCCTGTTGTCGTTTCATTAGCCTGTCCCCGGTATCCTGCCAACTCCCATTCTTCTCACACTCCCATACCATCTTAATCTTGTCTTTCCTATCGTCCCTTTTCCTTACTGTCCATTCCCGTTAGTCCTACCCTGCGTCTTTCAAAATTCATCTCGCAAATCTGGATCCTGCTCACATGTTTTTTCTTCATTACCGACGTTTCCGATGCATACGTGAATGTTGGAGCATCATATGCACGATATAACGTACGTTTATTGTTTGGTGGTACATGGTGGGGCAAATAAGTGAACAGGACGCGTGGGTATGATTGGACGTGAATGTATGCGTATAACCGCAGCCCGTGACACGTACACCATGTGTACGCTCGCCACGAGATCCACACCGGTCCAGAGCGTAGTGCGGACTGTGTCAGGATGGCGGAGTTTTGAAATTTGCAAGACTGGATGTCATGAACTGCTATATATATTATGACTATTAAGGTAAATACATTGTTTGTTCTCTATTAAAATCTTTCATTTGCTAACTATGCCTATCAGTAGTTAGTGCCTTCCGTAGTTTGAATCTTTTATTTAGCTGGCAGTAGTGGCGCTCGCTGTATTGCTGTAGTTCGAGTAACGAAGATTTTTGTGAGGTAAGTGATTTGTGAAAGGTATAGGTTAATGTTAGTCAGGGCCATTCTTTTGTAGGGATTATTGAAAGTCAGATTGCGTTGCGCTAAAAATATTGTGTGTCAGTTTAAGCACAGTCATGTATAAATTTTTCTAAGGGGAAGCTTCAAGGGGAGCAGTGCAAAGGGGACGCTGCTACTCACAGTGGATCAGTGGGTATTCGTTGTGAAACGTTGTGTGGCAACAAAGTGGTGGAAACAGTGTGATCAGTTATTTGCTGAGAAGTTCAATGATGATAAAGTGCCAGCAAGGCAACGCTTAGTCTGAAAATAGTGTCAGACAGGAGCTGTTTTGAACAAGTCAGAAACATTCCGAAACGCGCCCAAAAGTGCCAAGAGATGAATTGTGGTCGCTTTCAACATGTGCTATAGTCAGTATTTTATTTTATTTCCTCTGCTGTGTTCCTGTGTATCCTTGAACTCTGTTCTCCGTGCCACTTTTATTTGCCCCACCCTGTACATCCTTGCTCCAGACTAGACTTCTTACGCTCTTCAGGACTCCATGTGCTTTCCATCTCCTTTCACTAATCTTATCATCCCCAGGTAATTCAGACTTCCCCTTTTCTCTAATACTTGTCCTCTGATACTTACAGTATTATTCCTCGTAGCCAATCAAAACAAAAAAGGGAAACAGTCTACTGTCAACAGCGTATCTGAAACGTAAATCTACTGTGAAAAGTCCGCATAACAGACAGCAACATAGTAAAATCCAAACTTCGATAATGAGGACGAGAAAACGAAAGCGAGCGTGTTACAAATACGCTATACAATTTATAAATAGCAAACTGCGCCAAATAGTTTTGTAAACCAAAACTCGGCAAAATTTTACCGATGCCGACAGGTAAATTTAAACATAAAAAAATACACATTTAGCAGGCAAATAATAACCAAGAACAGTTAAAGACAGATCAGTTACAGCAATGGCAAAAGTCTGCACGGAGAATATGCCACGATTTTACTTGAATGTGTAGTGTGGAGATTACATTGTAAACAAAATTAAAGTTAGACGCTGCCCTAACATCACTGTATTTCAAATGACATACTACATTAATATACATTTCTGTGATTGATTTCTGTTACCTGTACAAGGCATAAATAATGTTAAAAAAAGGGTAAATACGTATGTAACCAAAGAAATAACAATCGTATGTCACAATGTTAACATACATAAAAATTTGTATGTACAGTTTTCAGAAACAGTACAAGAAAACCGACTGAAGATGCCACAGTTGTAGTGAAAAATGTTTGCGGGTTAAACAAAACAAAAAAAAGTGTTCTAGTAAGAAGACAGGACCCTATTTAATTCATTATCAGATAGCTGTTATTTTACACATCGGATGTGTTCCGTCTTGCATTCTTAAGGGAGCTGATGAAGTGAGTGAGTTGTTTCAGTGGTTTAGCAAAGCGAGTGATTCTGAGAACTACCACTGAATATATCAGATTGATTAGAGCGAATAGAACTATGGAAAAAGTGCTCTTTCACACACTGTCCTTCGTTGCAGTTACGTGATGCTAACGAATAATGCAGAAAAGTGCTAAAACAACAGATTGATATTTGGAAGCAGTCCCAAAGACATCCTGGCTCCGACATAGGTTCCCAGCCAGCTCCCTAAGTGATTTCAGACTAATGCCGGGATGTACGTTTCTAGGTGGCTCTGGCCGGTTTATTGTGACCTCGTCGACAGTGAGAGCTTGTGTTCGACGCCGAGCAGCGTCGCCGCCGACGTAGCTAGCTAACTCTTCAAGAACAGGAAAGACATCGTTTGATAGGCTAGTTGGCTGTACTAGCGGAGAAGGATGTTGCCACCCGCGACGTGTGTACGTGCGTGTCGTTGCATTGCGAGCGGCTGGTCCATAAAATCAGCCGGTGGCTATTCATAGCGGCAGCGGCAGCAGAAATAGTGCGCGCACGCGAGCCCAGCCTCTGTGGGACGACTTGGCGACATCCGTCACTCAGTCGCTGCGGCGCGACCTGCTCATACTCCAGAGCCAAAGCTCGCAGCCGCCAGCAGCCCTTCGCCCTCGAAAGCTGCCGGCAGATCTCGTGTGCCACTCTCCTCTCCTACTAACATTTCACTGAATGCCTGGCGTGAAGTGTTTCCGCTAATTTGTGGTTATTGTTTTTTTTTTTTTTATTTTTTTTTACAAGATTTCTCGGAACACTCGTAACTTCCAAATAAAGATGAGGTTTACTTACATTCGCTTGAAGAGGAAAAAAGAACCAAAGAGGCCTCTGCAATGAATCAGAAGAGTAAATAAGTTCGACGCTCGACCTTGCGGCGCGACGCAGGTTATAACGACCGTCAGAACCTTGTTTTGTGAAATTAATACTTTGGTGGAAAAAAGGAAATATGCACGAAAAAGCGTAGGAGGCTGGAAAATCAACTGCAATGCAATTTGCTGATGACATGGTACTGCTTGGAGATTAAATAATATCTCTTCAAAGAACGCAAACTACTCTCTACGGATTCGATGAGTGCGGAATGAAAATCAACGCAAAGAAAACTGAATTTATGGGAGAGCATGTGACAAAGAAGATGCGAAAATGAAAACAACAGAAGGTCAAATTGAACAAGTTGCACAGTACATTTTCGGGGAGCGTGCTAAGAAATAAGATAAAGAATTGCAATGGCAAAGAAAGCTTTCGCGAAACAGAAACCGTTATTATGCAGCAAATTGGGGTTTGGGTTAAGGAAAAGGCTGTTTAAATGCTTTGTGTGGAGTGTTTAATTGAAGGAGCTTGAAGAAAATAGAATGGGTGGCTAAAGTAACGAAAAGTGAAGCAATGGAGATGGTAAACGAACGAACGGCTCCCGTGAATCTGTTTACGAAAAGGAAAGCAGGCTTGGTGGGATATATTCTGCGACGAAAACGAATTCTAGTAACATCTGTTGAAGGTACAATAGAAAGACAGAAGAAAATAGAAAGAAAAAATTCTAGATGAAGTGAAAAGAGAAAGATACCACAATACGAAGCAGCTGGCCTGGAATAGCATCGGACGGAAACAGCAGTGGCGTCAGGAGCCGTCCAGTACGAGGAATTATGTATGTGGTGGTGTTGACTAAAATCGAGTTTCTGAATTACACGAATTTGGTTAATTTTTTGGGTGTAGCACTCTGTGGCTTCTGTAAGCATTCAAATTTGTCTCGGGATTATCCAACTCCGTGTGTTCCGCGGCGGGCACCCTGTTATCAGTTTATGCAAAGCTGGACGCTATTGCGAGAAAGGAAAATGGTTGTACTATATTTGGATTTTAAAGCTACAGCGAGGGTGAAAATGGAGTTCTGGGGATGTATCTGAATATTGTCGATCTCGTTACCCCATCCTTGCCGGCCGCGGTGGTCTAGCGGTTCTAGGCGCTCAGTCAGGAACCGCCCGACTGCTACGGTCGCAGGTTCGAATCCTGCCTCGGGCATGGATGTGTGTGATGTCCTTAGGTTAGTTAGGTTTAAGTAGTTGTAAGTTCTAGGGGACTTATGAAAACAGATGTTGAGTCCCATAGTGCTCAGAGCCATTTGAACCATTTGAACCCCATCCTTCTCCTCATAATATTTCCGTGTTTGTATCCTCCTAACAGTAATAGTGATCTCAAGAAAAAAACTTAATTGCGTCATTATCTCGGTTTTACTTAGCTTTTTACGTCGTTGCCGTAATTTCCCTCCCTCAATTGTACACCAGTTTCAGTGTTATGCCCGATTTGCACAGCTGGGTAGGCTTTGGGGAGTCTTTCAGATAGCCGATGTTAGGATGCCGAAAGTGAATTCGTAGAAGATATAACTTTACGTAAAAAATTAGCACACGGCCAGACTTTTTCTGTCAAAAGAGTAAAACAAATCGTTCAGTTTTTCTCCAGTTACGCTTCGTTCTCTTTTCGTATTACACAGTGAATTATACTATTTCTTTCCCCCTCCCTCGTAACCTGTGTTCTGTCACGTACCTCTCTCTTCCTCTCTCCTACACTTTCTCTCACTAACATTTCTGTCAGTGTCCTCAGCTTAAATCTACCAACATATAACTAACTTATTTCTATCTTCATGAACTAACATGCACTCTATTTTTTCCCTACTACAGCTGCTACTATTTTCCTCTGTTTATATAATAGTTATTTCTAAATGTTGTATCCCATATTAAAATTTTTTGAAGAAATGTGTGTTCCACTGAATGAAATACAAAATAAGTAGAATGCTTGGTCAGAGGTAAGGGAGGGCTTTATGATCTTAATCTTGCCAGGATAAACAAATTAATTAACTAATTAGAATTTAGTATAACCAAATTTTTGTCGGCTGTTTCCTTAACTGTTTAAAATACAAATAAAACTCAACATAATCAGCCACTAAATTTAGTTTTTAAATTTACGACGCATTCCTATGCATCTTCGTTACGCACTTTTCTCAAGAGCGCTGCACTTTGTGCGCGCACGCGCATAGCGGAGGGAGGGGGGCGGGGGAGTGTGTGTGTGTGTGTGTGTGTGTGTGTGTGTGTGTGTGTGTGTGTGTGTGAAGGAGGTACTAAGAGACAGAAAAGACAGAAAGTACCGTCTGAAAGACGGCGTCGCGCAGTTCGACGTTTAAGAAATTTCGTCACTGTGTTTAACCGCTGGAGAAGTGTGTTGGCGGCTGGTGGGCGTTGCTGCATCAGGGGTGTGAGGCGGCTCGGCTGTCTTCAGTGGCTGTTGCCTCACCACCTGCGCAGCTGACAGCGGTGTCCAGCTTTTCATTGCCAGCTGCTGCAAGCGACGAAACAAGCAGTCTCGCGGCTCCCCGCCGCCTATTCCGTTGTGACACTAGCGATGTTTGCCGGCCTGTGCTTAGGTTGGGTCTCACAGGGCCTCACAGAAGCGTCCCCTCTGAGCGCCAGTTTCCAGTGGCCATGAGTCGCTTACCTACTACCTTACGCCTAGTTCACAGTTGTCGTGCACTTAACAAAAACGCGTTGCTCACACTCCAACCTCTTCACGTTTCAGATATATCTCCTTTTTTAAACTTTTGAAAAGCACTTTACTGTACTACTAAGGAAGGGAGCAGGAACCGTAAAAAAAAGTACTTAAATTAGGAACTGGCGACCGGATTATACCTTATGATTCCTCCATGAAATATATTTTATTCACGATGTTCGAGTAGAGGACGCTAACTGTGCCTTACAGAAACCAAATACATAGGCAACCGCGAGGGCAGTGGCGGTGTTAGAGATCACGCTGCGACTTTCTCACGCAGTGTTGGCACTACGCACGTGCTTATTGGTTCCGCACGGCAGGACACTACACGGCAATCTTTGCTTAATGACTACGGTACGGACAGATACTTTATTTTTAGATCGTCGTTGTTGGCAGCGGCCGGGCACAAATTTGACAAGTAGAATTCTCTCTGAAATATTAGTTAACAGTGGAGGCAAATGATTAATATTTTCGCACTTTGATTTTTGTTTTATGTATTTGAAGTTATTATGTCTAATGAATCGGATTTTGTTCCGAAAGCCAAGGCAAGGAGACTGGGATGCGCTGGCCATGTCTGTAGAAGAGAGGAGGGATTAATACTGAGAGAAATGCCAGAAGAAACACTAAGGACGAAAGGCTGTAGAGGAAGCCAAAAATCGATTGCGGTTTGTGGGGCCAGGAGAATAAAGGTAATAGTAAGAAGATCACATAAATAAACTGAAGGTCACACCAGTTTTTCAGACTAAATACCAAAAGGAGAGATTTCCCGTACTTTCTCGTTTATGGACTTAATGGAATTAGTAGCGCCGCGCAAACTGGTGCTACAATTCACGTTTAAATTGTTGTTGTGGATGTGAAACGTATCTGTCGGATGTTATAGCAGTATCCTTACAGATATCTAGGCAAGTCTACTGTTACTACTCTCTCTTCACACCTCCGTTTCGTCTTCACAGACAACTCCTAAAGAATTCCCACGAGAGCAAAATGTTTTGCAGAAATCTTGCCAACTTTCGTGTTCAGGAGATTAACATTGAAAAGAAAGGAAAAATTCTGCTAGCACGACAGTACTACCAATACAAATAAGGCTAATCGGATGACCATTTAGTTTTCAGTAGAAGATTGTGCGAGTTACTACGATTGATCTGCAGCGTAGGACACTTAACAAAATCTACGATGAATTTTTCTTGCACGTGTACAACTCAACTGACCCAATAAGTAGACAGCTGCAGGAAAAATATAATTATGTCGAAGTCCTGAGTAGATTCCGCAGAACTATAGGGGGCTGGGAAAGCAACGTACGTACTCACGTCAAAATTTTATATTCTTACAAATAATTATCTTGTAACTACAACTATAGTATCTCCAACATTATCGGATACCATAGGTACACAAGCTATTCCATTTTAGCTTGGCTTCTCATAAGCTGTAATCTGTTTCGTGCATTCATGCGCCACCGTTGAACTTCAACACGAAAGAGGAAATAGCCTCCAGAATTTCTCACAAATCGCCTCCGTGCCGGTCCCTGAGAACTGCATCATTAGGAAGGTAAAATACGAACGCCTGGAGCCTTTTGAAAAAGTAATAAGTTTCTACTCCACCGGATAATATGAACTTTTAAAATGAGTAACGAGATATACAGTAGCCCAGAAAAAATAAATACAGGATGCGGCGCTAAATGTGTAGGGCAGTTCTGGATAACAATAGTAAAGATCAAGTACAAATGCTGAGTTGGATCGCTTTATACAAGGACCAGTCACAGATTAACAAAATATAGAAGAGCCTGTCTTGGACATGTTCAGATGCGTGCCGGAATAACAATAAAAAAAATTTATGACTGAATGCCAACTTGAAGGAGGGGGGGAGAGAGAGAGAGAGAGAGAGAGAGAGAGAGAGAGAGAGAGAGAGAGAGAGGGTGATACACGTCTGAAGGAGGGTATGAGAACTATTCCTGTTACCGTCAGATCCATTCCCATTTAATGGTTGCCAGTTTCACCCCTTATTGCTTCTCCAGATCTCAAAATAAAATCTGCAAATTCATAAAAATGGTAGGTAGATCCCATAAGGACTTGTTTAGAAATAATACTGTCCGCAATCCACCAGGTATTCGCCTGACATCACGCTAACCACTTTGGGTCGACCTGAGTATCAGAAAATTCTTCGACACCAAATAGTGGAAAGAACGCTGTAATGAACAGCCATACCAGAAGCTTGCCTAATTCGAAACTTAACGACGGAGATGGCAGAGTTGATCTTCCCTGTCACTATTGGTCGAGACTGAATTGCACTTCAAGTGAACGCAGGTATGGCAACAGCTTGAACTGAGTTATTGTGAAAGTGCTGCGTGTGACTGGTGCTTAAAAATTGACAGCAGGACCTATTGTACCCACTCCATGCTTTTAAAGGTGGTCTGAAAGACTTGCATGAAATGACACAGAGTTCTAGGCGATCTGGTTGTCAGTTTGAAACACTAAACTGTACTCTCATTGCTTATGTTCACTATCTGATCAAAGTATCTGGACACCTAGAAATGGACATCAATATGAAGTGTGTTCACCCTTCACCTGTATGACTGTTTGAACTCTGCCAGGAACACGTTGAAGGACGTGTCTGAATATCTGTGGAGGAATGTGAGCCCGGTCTTCCTCAAGATCAGAAACCAGTGAAGGTGTCTGGGTTCTGGAGCGAAGTCGATGTTCCAACTCATCCCATAGTTGGTCCATTTGGTTCAGATTGGTACACTGTGCTGGCTAGTGCACTTCAGGTATGCTGTTGTTCAGAAACCATTGCGTCAGAGATGCTGCTTTATGACAGGCTGCATTTTCATGCTGAGACAGTCAGTCATCGTCTCGGGATTCTCGATGGGCGCCGTACGCAATGTTGCAGAATGGGTTCATATCCTTCCACATTCAGTGTTTTCTTGAGTGCGATAACTAACCACACCCTAACCTTGAAAAACGCCTTCATACCGTAAACCCACCTCCTCTGTACTTCATTGTTGGCACTACACGTGATGTTCTCCATGCGTTCACCTTTCCATCGCATTGCCCCATGGTACAGCGCGATTCATCACACCAAATCATTCGTTTCCAGGTATCCACCGTCCACTGGCGTCGCTCTTTACACTGCCTGAATCGTTGCTTGGCACTGACTACAGAAATGTATGAGTTATGAGGAGCAGTTCGACCATTTTATCCGCGTCCGGCCATCGAGTTTAAGATCTTCCATGATTTCCCTGAATCTCTACAAGCAAATGCCGGGATGATTCCTTTAAAGGGCACGGCCGATTTCGTTCCCTATCCTTGAAGCATTCCGAGCGTGCACTCCGTGGGACCTCGATGTCGAAGGGGCGTTAAACTTTAATCTCCCTCCCTTCGACCGTTTTACCCCACTTTTTTTTAACTCCCTATGGACAATAATTGTTGTGGTTTGATAGCTGGTAGCACTCTGGAACTCAGGAGCGATCCTATCCGATGATTTCGTGCTATTTTTTATAAACATACTCAGCAGTGCTCGACGGTCCCTGTTCGTCAATACATGATGTGTGCCCGTTAGTTTAGCTATGGCTGCTTTTTCGCGTTCCCACTTCACAGTCGCATCACCAATAGTAGACTTGCGCAGCTTTGGAGGAGCTGAAATTTTCCTGAAGGATTTCTCAGGTGAAATCCAGTGACTACACCACAGTAGGGGTCGCAGAGCTCTCGCGATCGACCCTTTCCACTATTACACCTTCTCTACTAACAACACAGTACTCCTCGCCTCCATTTGTATTGGTGGGTCCGCCGCTCGTGACATTTGCTGATCAATTCCGCACTACATAGAAGTGTTTGGATACTTTCGATCAGATAGTATATACGTGTATGTTCTGTAATGCCATACTGTAGTACTAATACCTTTATTCTTTTGACACCAACATCTAATTGTGCATTACTTTGATCTTATATAATTTACAAGCCTATTGTCGTAGTTGATCTGTTCACCAGTGCGTATAGAATATAGCACTACATCTCCAGCAGCGAGGAAACTATTAGTCTAGGATACGCGAATTCCGTAGCGAGCTCTCCTAGGTGGTTCCCTGCCGCTAGATAGGAGTACTTTTTGACGGGCGATGACAGCAGAGGAACGAGGCCACCAACCTGGCGAAAGTCTTTCTCGAGCCTGGCCGAGCGGTTGCGGGAGTTGGAGTTGGAGCTGGTGTGGGTGTGTAGGAGAGGAGAGGAGGCTATTGAATCAGCTGGTGCGGCGACGCGGCCGGATGCGGCCCAAGGACAGCCCACAAAAACTGTTCGCTAGCCTCGCGCGGGGCTCCGGCCGCTTCCGGTGCCCGGCTTCCGGCCGCTGCCGCACCACGCCAGCCAGCTCTACCTGCTGAAGCCGCGCCGCGCCACCCGGGACTTCCCCGTACTGCGAGCGTGTAGCAAAAGTTGCTGCCAGCAGGTTGTCCCGTGCAGAGAAAGACAGTGATCACTCATTAATCCCGGGTTGGGAGAGCGTATCGGAATTCCTTCAGAAAGTCCGTAGGATCAACCTTTCAAACAAGAGATTAGAAGCTTTTGGAATGTGACGCTACAGAGGAACGTTAATGATTAGACGGGTAGAGAGAATAACAGCTAGACTACAATAAGGGATCCATTGATACGACGCACCCTGATGGATTGAGGAATCAATTTGATAATGGAAGAGGGAAATGTGGGGGTATAGATTATAAAGGGAGGCCAACGCTCGAATACAGTAAGGAGTATCAAATAGAGCAACTATGCAGATATAAAGAAAATTGCACATGATGGACAAGCGTGGAGAACTGCATCAAATCAGTCTTAGGAATGAAAACCAACGACAACAACATGACACTGACGAATGCTCTGCAATTCCGACCAAATAAACAGAAATTTTAACAGTACACACCGAAAACCGTAATTGCTATATTCGTACCCTCTCAGCCGAAACTAAAATCGAATTTGAAATTGTTCAGTGACTAGAAACAAGCGAGCTGGCGCAGTTAATTAGCGGTCGGTTTGATCAGTAAAAGAGTATTGCGAAATGTGAGCTTAGGCGGGAATCCTGGGAGGAAAGATTACGATCTTCTCACAAAACCTGTAGAGCAAGTTTAGAGGACCAGCGTTTCTGATAGACCAGAGATGGAGTCTGTTGCCTACAACGTTCGTCTTGGGTAAGTGGAAAGTAAGGGATATTATGGCTCGTGCAGATACATAGAGCCAACCACGCTCCATTTGCGAGTGGAGCAGGAAAGGGACTGACTAGCTGTGGTACAAACCACGCCCCACCAAACACTGAACAGTGACATGTAGAGTACGTATCTAGAGGTAGTTAACTCACTGGAGTAACCTGATGATTATCAGTATTCAAATCCTCAACAGACTATCCTGGCGTAAGTCTTCAGCGATTTCCCTATACTTTCATATGCGCAAGCTATAACAATTGCTTAAAAAAGACCGTCACTTCCTAGTAGAGTCGAACTGAACATACGCTTCACACATAATGCCCTCGTCAGTACGTGAAACTTCCTGCTCGATCAGGAGCCATATCTACTGAATGTGTAGATCACATAACTAATGAGGAGGTATTGAATAGAATTGGGGAGAAGAAGAGTTTGTGGCACAACGTGACAAGAAGAAGGGACCGGTTGGTAGGACATGTTCTGAGGCATCAAGGGATCACAAATTTAGCATTGGAGGGCAGCGTGGAGGGTAAAAATCGTAGAGGGAGACCAAGAGATGAATACACTAAGCAGATTCAGAAGGATGTAGGTTGCAGTAGGTACTGGGAGATGAAGAAGCTTGCACAGGATAGAGTAGCATGGAGAGCTGCATCAAACCAGTCTCAGGACTGAAGACAACAACAACAACAACAACATCTACCGAAAGACAGCATTGTTTCCCAATCATCAGTTGTGCAACCCTGGACGTATCAATAACTGCACAAGTAAATTAAAATCATGGTTGTACAAATTAAATTCAGTGTATAGAAACCATTAATAAAATTGTCGTGTCACTTCAGCCTATGGCTCAGTAGCATGGTCGATTACTTGTAAAAGCAATAAGCTAAGGTTATTACAAAATAAATTGCTAAATAGGATTCAAATTGTCTCCAGATTCACCAAAATATAGTCAAAATACTCGATGCCTATACGCAGAAGCATTAGAATAGAGCTAAGACACACTCATCTTCACATCAAAATAGAAACATTAAAACTCTCAAAAAGACATTAGAATACGCAGGCTAAGTCTTCCTTGTGAAATGGAACTAAAGAGCAGCGCAGTACGAACAGGGAAGGCAGAAATAACGGAAAACGAGGAAAACTAAAACATTTATTCAAAAAAGAGACATCTTTAAAGGCGATTCATCACTGTCAAAACAACAGCCAATTTATGGTTTTTATGCAACAAGGAAGTCGTGAAACCTCTGTCCAATCCAGAAAAAAATAAAGCTTTCGTAACGTATGTAGGGTAACGATGCAGCTAGATGCGATAAAATTCGGTGTCTCCTTTATATGCATTTTTAGCAGCCAGCACTATTGAAGAGTTCACTTTAGAATGATGTATAGTAATCCACTCCCTAATAATAGTAAGTGGAACTCTCTTCATTGAGTCACGTATTATTTCGTGATTGCAGCTTCACATACTTCATAAGAATCGCCCAAAATGGTTTCAATAAATATGGTCTTTGCCCTTTCCCTATGTTGAAGCCGACATTTCGTAAACTGGTGTCTGAGGCGTGCGACTAGCTTTAATGTCGTGCCACCCTTTCTCCACGACTGCTCGTTCAGCAGACTCCCCGTTTCGAGTGTGGCACTGTGCCAAGCTTCTCATTCACCAACTTTTGCACCTGCGCTCAATTTGTCGGTGGTGCTACAAATTATCTAATAAATATTTGCACCCGAGCTGCTAATTTCAGCAGAAATGGGGACAAGAGAGCCTACTAACGAACTTAAAACTACAAGGAAATTCATCACATATTACTAACGCGGGCACCACAGTAGAAAACTGGTGTGCTACTATGATAATATTTGTGTACTTCTCTATATTTGCCGAGCTTACAGAATGTCATCTGCTCCCTTTTATGACTAGTAGCTCCAAACGCCTTTCTGGATTCTTTCTAGTGTCCCTATATGAAGCTGCGAGGGCGTGCTGAAAAGTATGGCCTCCGAATTTTTTATGTGAAAACTCTTCAGACATTATTAACATTCTGCATCTTTATTCGTCACGTCTATAGATTTTCAGCCTTCCTGCGTGTCACATGGCACTGTGTAACGTAACTACGTCGGTGCGCGAGAAACAGCGTGCTGTAATCGATTTTAGAATTCGAAGAATTCTTCAACACATGGAGCACCCTCTCCCTGAGCATGGCAGTGCGCAAGATCACACACGAGCGTTACGACATTTGCAACAATCCGACGCCGTGTGTTCGCTGCCATCCGATTTTCATTCGTTTCCAGAACTTAAAGAACACCTTAGGGAACTTCAGTTTGATAGTGATGAAGCGGTGCAAGCAGAGATAAGGTGCAGCTCCGTGAACTACATTAAACATTTTACGGTGACGGTAACAACAACCTGAAAGTTCCTGGCAGATTAAAACTGTGTGCCCGACCGAGACTCGAACTCGGGACCTTTGCCTTTCGCGGGCAAGGTAGGAGACGAGAGGCAGAAGTAAAGCTGTGAGTACCGGGCGTGAGTCGTGCTTCGGTAGCTCAGTTGGTAGAGCACTTGCCCGCGAAAGGCAAAGGTCCCGAGTTCGAGTCTCGGTCGGGCACACAGTTTTAATCTGCCAGGAAGTTTCATATCAGCGCACACTCCGCTGCAGAGTAAAAATATCATTCTGAGCAACAACCTGGTCTGGTTGGGAGAAATTTGTTCATTGCCAGGGTGACTGTGTTGAGAAATAAGTATGTAGACAGGAAGAATTAAGAAGCAGAATGCTAATAACTTTTGCTTTCTTTAAAGAAGATTTCTGAGTTTTCACAGAAAATTTGGGACATTACTTTCCACTACGGCCTCGTAATTGACTATCTTCACGATGAGATGTTTGTGTCGCATAGGATACGTCTCGAATACAAAGGCCGCAAGAATCACCTAGCGTGATCAATGTATGTCCAGAGATATTTCGCCCACTCACTGAATAAATACCATATGGACTTGTCCGCAGCTCGTGGTCGTGCGGTAGCGTTCTCGCTTCCCACGCCCGGGTTCCCGGGTTCGATTCCCGGCGGGGTCAGGGATTTTCTCTGCCTCGTGATGACTGGGTGTTGTGTGATGTCCTTAGGTTAGTTAGGTTTAAGTAGTTCTGAGTTCTAGGGGACTGATGACCATAGATGTTAAGTCCCATAGTGCTCAGAGCCATTTGAACCATATGGACTTCAAGCACTTCATCGTGTTGGAAGGGGCATATACACGATGTTACGCACCTGAATCTTTACTCGTACCCTGCACATAGAGTAGGAATACCTAAGGAGGCAGCGTTCAGATGCACAGAATTGAATTTTTGTCGGAAACACACACAGATACAACAGTGACGTGTCTGTGGTGCAGCGCAAAATTTGTCCGTAAGTGTTATGTCACCACTAGTATAAATGAATACCGATCAAAAGTACCTTGTAACGTGTACACGCATTTACAGGCATTTTAAAAACTGTTGTTCGGCATCTTGACTCTACTTGGGTTAGTGCCATACGTTCAGTATTTGCTCATCCTTAAATAAGCTAAACTATGAGACGCACATACTTATTTTAGTATCATAGACACTTTAACTAAAGTCTTCCTGTTAGTTTCAAACAAATGTAATGTTTCGGAGATCTTTATAATCGGCAGGTAGTGACTCAGACTTCCATAAACAAATCTTACATGCTGGCGAAAATTGCTCGAAATGTATATACATTAGACTGATTGACTGGCACCTACGCCATCGTAAATATAGGGAGATACAATCGCGTAGATTAGCCCTACAATATTAACTCTATTTTACTTATTTATTTAATCGTATGGCTAGGGGGCCCCCCGTCGCGCAGGCCTTTCGCCGGGTGCCGGTCTTTCAATCTGACGCCACTTCGGCGACCTGCAGTCTATGAGGATGATACGATGATGATGACAGCACAATACCGAATCCCTGAGCGGAGAAAATTCCCCGAGGCAGCCGGGAATCGAAGCCGGGCCCAGAGATTGACAATCCGTCACGCTGACCATTAAGGTACCGGGGGCGGACTTTATTATAATGGGTCTCGATAGTGATCAATACATAAAGCGCCTCTTACTACTACGATACATAAAGCGCCTCTTACTACTACGATAACAACAGCTACAGCTTCGTGGCACTACCTGTGAAAAGTAAATTTTCCTCCTTTGACAAATTTCGATTTCCATGTGTTGCAGCTACACTTCATTACAGTTGCTTTCACTAATAAATAAATGTGTGAAAAACGGACAAATGCGTGTAACATGAAAGTTCCGGTCCTGACGCAAAACGTCAACAGCGCCATTTGAACGTCACATGTGACTACTTTAGCTTGACGTTGGCGACATGCGCAGTAAGCTGTACTTACGTCATATATATTCCTATTTTTTGACCCCTGAAAGTTATCCGTTAAACGCAGGCCGGCTTCCGCGTTCGCCGAAATAACTGTCGCGGCCAGGCGTATACCACCTCCCAGCACCCTACCGCTGCACACTACGTATGGGAGTTAGGAATTACGCAGCTTTCTGCCGTAACCGGTTCAGCGACGCGGTGCTGGCGCCTGGATTACGAGTCGCACTGTCGCCTGCTATCGCGTGCAATGCTGCGCCACCTTATTTTTTTCCTTTAACCTGCGTGTCGGGTTTCGTCACACACTCTGGCTGTGGAAGCAGGAGAGGCCCTTCTAATACGAATCCGGCCGTTGTGCGATACATCTGCTCCTTTCAGCATACCGCGTGGATTAGTGTTCGTGCACTCTCTCCTGTAAACTGAAGCAACAGCTTCACTGCCGTTATGTTATGCTTCTAAGTCATTTTGCTGCATTACTTTTGAGAGACGTACAGTACGGCTCATGTTTGCAGCACCATTCCCTCTTGTTAAACATGATGGAGAGCATCCTTCTGTTTTGTCCTTTGCTTCACAATAGTTACTTGCGCTCGCCAATAAATTGACGCGGAGTCTTGACTGAGAGCACTAATGCCACGTACGAGTAAACAGCGTGGCAGCGGCCCTAATGAGGCAGTAGCTGTGTCTCGCCCAGGCAGCAGGTTTTCTCGCAATTACTGATTATAGGGGGAAAGGGAGGTGGAGGAGCCCTTGATGGCGTCGGCAGCCCTAATGACGCGGACGTGCCCTGCACAGCCTGCGATCATGCCGCTACCGACTTCGTTTTTTCGCGTACCTCCACACGGTAGCCGCGTTCTGCCGGGCCCACGTGGAGCGACTAATGGGATTTCACCTGCCACCTGTAGCCAGGCACATTTCTGTTGTAGGCGCAACAAAAAAATGGTTCAAATGGCTCTGAGCACTATGGGACTCAACATCTGTGGTCATCAGTCCCCTAGAACTTAAAACTACTTAAAGCCAACTAACCTAAGGACATCACATACATCCATGCCCGAGGCAGGATTCGAACCTGCGACCGTAGCGGTCACGCGGTTCCAGACTGAAGCGCCTAGAACCGCACGGCCACACCGGCCGGCTAGGCGCAACAGTCACTGTTACATTAAAGTACAGTTCCCGGTTTCTCACCCTCTCCTGAGACAGTGTGCAGTATCTAACACTCATACGTAGATGTAGAACACCAGGCAATTTTGTACCTGCATCCGTCTTAGTATACAAAACGTCAGGAGTCGCTTAGCTTTTCGTGTCGAACTAAAAGCAGCGTGTGATCGGGCTTCAAATGATAGCGGAATAGCGCGGCAGCCTACTGCACGAATTAAAATACCATTCAGCACTACGCTTATAAGAACCACGAACCACTAAGGCTTAAAATCAACTCATCCTTTTCAAAAGACAGTGTCAACTATCAACGCTGATTGCAATATTTTCTCTTAGTAGGAAAGACGCCAACACTAATGTACCACAACAGCGCACGTTGTAGACGGTGGCTAACATTCGAGTAAGCAATAACGACTCATACATTTTATGACAAGTTTTTATTGTATACTACATTGGCACTGTCTCCATTTAAAAAGTACTGCCGTATACGAGATAGTTTTGCGTCTGTCTCTGCTTCAGAAAGTCCTTGAGAGATGAGGCGTAAGACACTGGACTGACGCTCAATGATTAGGTGGTTTTTAACATCGCCCGATCATTCACACTCAAGTTGTCCTTGTTTTCCGTACAGTACTTACGTTCGATGCCGAGATAGTTACTTAAGCGAACCGACATTCGAATTTATTTCCATCCTCGTCCAATCTAAATGTGTACAGTCATTAATGACTTCGATGTGAAATCTTTGATTCTTCATTTAGATGCTCCTTCATTAGAAACAGAATTGTTTCATTTTTTCCCATATACTGCTTCGCGTTGCCCCTTGTTTACTCAGTGTACTTCTCAAACGAAATAAATTTAAAATAACCAAAACACGCGTGGCAAAGAAACAGAGCCTTCTTTATAGACATACCTTGGACGCTAGCAAGGTATCCATAATTAAGTTATCGACTAAGGAACAACAAAACATATTTTGTAATAGGGTTGATCTACTGGGAAATTCATGAAAAAATCTTAAGTCGTCTGTTTTTTCTCCTTTGTTTCTGTCCAGCAGTTTTTCATCCTTTCCCTGCGGTGTTCTCTTCTTTCTTCTGTCCATATTGCGCGTCTATTTCTTTGTTTTTCTCATGGAAGCCCTTGAAACTTTTTAATTTTGTTCTGAATTTCTCTGTTTCTCCTATTTCTTCCCCCATTATTTCCATTTCCGTCAGGTCCGCCTTAACTTCCTTCATCCACGTCATAGATGTTTTTGGATTTCTGTCAAAAAAGTTAAAAATTCTTGACGTTATTCTCTTTTTCATCTGGCTTTTCTTGGTGTCCATAGAATACAACTCTTCCTCATGGTGTCTAGTATTCGTTTTATTTTATCATAAACTTCTTTACCACTTCTTATTTTCCATTTCCTGGTGTCATATTTTGGTCCCAAGAATTTCCTCATTGCTTTCCTCCTCTTGTTTTCTGTTTCACCTAATTGTTTGGCTGTATTTATAGAAAGGCATTCCGGTCTAATGACAATGGTGAAGTGCTGCAGTTTTGTGTTTATGGACGATTTCTTGTTATTGAATAGCCACTGTCATTTTCCTTGCCCTTGGCGCAGTTTACATTTTTGTCCAAAGTATTTGGTTTTATTGTTTCATCTACATATTTCAGTTATGTAGCCTTTCTTTATTCTTCCATAATCAGTACCTATGTATTCTGGTGCCTCTTTGCATCTGTCGTATACTCTTTCCTTTCTTAAGATGACACGTAGGTCTGCTTTTGAAGCTGTCTCTTCTAGGAGATTTATATGCATGTTACATCTTCTATAGATTCAGCTAAGATGGCAAGATCGTCTGCAAAGCCAATCAATCAGTTCTCAGATTATCCCCTCTCCTCCCAGTTATGCTTTCGTTGTTGTTGTCTTCATGGTCTTCAGTCAGAAGACTGGTTTGATGCAGCTTCCCATCCTATTCTGCCATGTGCAAACCTCTTCATCCCCAAATAACTGCTGCAACCTATATACTCCTGAATGTGCTTACTTTATTCATCGTTTGGTTTCCCTCTACTATTTTTAACCCCCTCCTTCCCTCCCCCCACCCCTACACACACACACACACACACACACACACACACACACACACCTCAACATCTTCTCATTAGTTATGCGATCTATCCATCTAATCCTCAGCAATCCCTTGTAGCACCACACTTCGAAAGCCTCTCTTCTCTTCTTGTCTGGACTTATCATCCATGTTACACTTCCATACGTGACTATAATCCAGACAAACAACTTCAGAAAGTTTTCCTAACACTTAAATCTATATTGGATATTAACAAATTTCTCTTCTTCAGGAATGCTTTTCTTGCCAATGTCGGTCTACATTTTTAATGCTATTACATTCCATTACCCTTTTTTTTGCTTTTGTTGTTATTAATTTTATATCATCCTTTCAAAACACTGTACGTTCGGTTAAACTGCTTTCAGTATATAAATGAGTAATATTGTTTTTTGCACATAAAGTCCCCGAATGGCAGCGACAAACTTTCCGTAAAATGATCGAAACTCTGTTTGTAACAGAATTTTTTTCCTTATCATTGCCGTATACATTTCCTTGCGTTGTTATGACTACTTGGAGCACACGAGTAATAAATGACACAGATCTGCAGTTTGTAGGGAATATTTTTCAGTGCTGCGTGTGGTTCCTGACCAAAACGCAGGTATATAAACGTTAAAATGTGTGGACAGAAAAATGTTTCACAAAAAGAAATCTGTCTGAAAAATTCTTGATCGTTCTATTTTGATATGAGTCTCCATTTTTATTCTATTCCTGTTTTCTTCCCTGTTTAAATGTTACATTGCACGTTCTCATTAAACTTTACTTCATCTGTCAGTCTTTGACATCTTCAGGGATACTAGTTAATTACGAACATCATACGTTATATCTCGGCAACAACACGTCATGATTTCAAATAATTTTCTCGTCATCATTATTGCATTGAGTTTCTTCCTCCCTGTCATAGCCTCGAGTCGGTTGCTGCCAAACCATACCCTAGTGGGGGGTTGTTTTGTAAGATGCAACCACACCGCATCTTTCGCCCTAGGAAGTAAAAGAAGTGATATTTACTATAGCCAAGGCCGCTACAGCCTCATTCTGAAGATTATCTGACACTTTTGCAAACTCTGCGTTTTGCACGGCAGTCATGGCTTCGTCGCTCTTACTTCGTTTTGCACGTTACGCAACACAAGAACGCTCCCACAAGACGAGGACGGTGAACTATGTGAGTGCCGTTTAGTGGTTGTTCTATACACTAGTTTTACGTTATCTTGAGTTTCGTGTCGTGTGGCAAGCATCGTCAGCGCGTTGCCGCTTCCAGTGCGCACAATATCGCCAACAACAGCTGAAACAAAGTCAACAGCCGGGAGTGGAATCAATTATTATTCATCCGTGCACGGGTAAATCTCGCCGTGCAGCTGGTTGTAGCATGTAGTATCAAGTAAAGGTAATCATCTCATCGAATCGTGTTATTCAGTTCGTCATTTCTGGTAGATGCAAACACTCGTCTGCGACACATTTTGACTGTAGTTTTTGTCCACTTACGTCTTTGGATCCTTCACATTTAACGGGTAAGTAGCCTGTGAACTTCACCTAAGTCCGATACCTAAAATATTCCTCTCTTATGACTCAGTTGTTGATGAATTATTAATAAATAGAAACACGAAACTTGTCAGTTCTAATATAATGGACATGTACAACGAAAAATTTTGGTAGAGACGATAGTGGTTACCTGGAAATAGTGCGTGGATGTCTGCACAATGCTGCTAAACATCAAATTTTAGCAATAAAAGTGGGTCTCGGAAACTGTAACATTAAAACAAGGCAACTAATAAATAAACTCATCCTATGGTAACATTAATTTGGAATGCAGCTAATTTCAGTAGTGAATTTGTTTGCCATTTTCTGTGCTGCAGTACTTATCCGCCAACAGAAGACATGTTGCGAAAATTATAAATATCAGAAATATTTTAGACCTTTTCCGTGGTTATAGGTTCGTAATTGTTTCCTTTATAGCGATTTTACATCCATCTAGTTTACCATACCAAACTTTAGTATAACATTTCACTTTTTCCCGAATAAACACAAGTTACCCAAACACCAGAGACAAGTATGTATGTGTACAAGTACATTCCATATAGTATAAGAGTATGACTCGGTATTGCTTTTTTTGGTGTACAAGCATAAAAGATGTAATTTTTACGTTCTATGTGTGTGGCAAGTGTCAGATATTTGCAAAGAGTTTGATGTAATCCTTTGACGAACCGCCTTACTTGAAGTAGAGGTATTCCTGCGAATAATAGAGACAAGAAAACTGCGAAAGTCTCTGCTAAATATGTTGCTAAGTGCTGCCACGCCTTGGGATCAGCGTCATTATTATCACAGTGACCACAGCAGGAGCAAAATAAAGAAATATATAGCATCAAGCAAGAGTTCAATTTTGATTAAGCTCAAAACCTCCCGCTTGGTCAAAATAAAACTCCTGTGTTACCTATTTTCTTTGTATTCAGGTGCAGAGTCGTCGATGGGGAGCAGAAAAGCTTGGTGACGACGGACCCTGATAATCTGATGTATTGCAACGGAAAACAGAGACTTAGATTGCAAGGTTTGACTTCCGAAAAATACGAATGTGCATCTAATGACGCGCAATGGACACGTCATCCAACCAATCGCCTTCCAACATTATTAAAAAGCTGAAACAGAGACAAATTCAGAACACAGATGCGAGCGTCAATTATTTTTTAAGTCGGAGAACAAAATTTAATCGACGATTTTAAGCAGTGACAGTAATGTAAATTATAAGTGGATTCTTCACTTGTCGCACCAGGTTAATTTATTACAGTAAGGCATAGTCATTAGAAGCTTCAGTTTGATAGTGTGTGTGTGTGTGTGTGTGTGTGTGTGTGTGTGTGTGTGTGTGTGTGTGTGTAGCATGATGAGCGCGTGCTATTTCGATCTTGAGGGAATAAGGCCTTTCATGCCTACATCAGACGGATGTCCGTCCTTCAGAAGCATCACCTGAAACTGACGAACTGGTTTCATGACGTGTACAAGGCTAATGGGGAGTGTGAGAGGTACCGGATCTGCATCCTAGCAACCAGTCACATGTCAGAGTTCAGTTGCCAAGTTCTAGATTCCCAAGAGAATGAAGGAGAGGTATAATGCGATACTGAGTCTTTGATAATGAGGTCTTTTCATAGACTTCATTGGTCTCATACTGGTCGTTTAATGCAGCATGATGAGCGCTTGCTATTTCGATCTTGAGGGAATAAGGCCTTTCATGCCTACATCAGACGGATGTCCGTCCTTCAGAAGCATCACCTGAAACTGACGAACTGGTTTCATGACGTGTACAAGGCTAATGGGGAGTGTGACAGGTACCGGATTGATGTCTCCTCATCAAGACACAACTTGCATCTTCTGTTTCCAGTTCCCCGGTCGGTGGATCTCTGTTAGCTATTCGAAAATAATATAACCTCGCTTCTTAATTTGAGTCCATTTGTCTACTTAATGAGACACAAAATGCAGATTACGTGGGAATTTTGTGTAACATGTGACTGAATAAGAGATGCGGCTGCTAAATTACGCAAGCTGTTTCTTCGGGCTACTTACCATAAAATTTCTCCTCATTTATCTTCCTGACGGCAGACAGCTACGTTTTCCGTGGTCGTGCGGTAGCGTTCTCGCTTCCCGCGCCCGGGTTCCCGGGTTTGATTCCCGGCGGGGTCAGGGATTTTCTCTGCCTCGTGATGACTGGGTGTTGTGTGATGTCCTTAGGTTAGTTAGGTTTAAGTAGATCTAAGTTCTAGGGGACTGATGACCATAGATGTTAAGTCCCATAGTGCTCAGAGCCATTTGAACCATTTTTTTGAAGCTACGTTTTGTTTACCATATCACCGCCCTGTAGCCATAGGGGGTTAATCTTTGTGAAGCACAGTTGCTAGAACAGTCTTGTAGTACAACTGCACTACTTACCTTTCAGTTTTATAATCCTGGTCTCTACGAATAATCAGCACAAATTGACTTTTTCAGCCGTTATAGTTGTATAACTGAATTAATTGCAGTGCGGTCTAGCGTCATGTCCCTATCGTCGTCGATCTAACTTTCGTGAGATACAACTTTCACACCAGAATGACAATATCTGCTCACTTAGGCTGTACAGATATTGTCATGCTGATGTCAAATATTGCATCTAACGCAGGCAAGATATCCTCGGGACTGCCCAAGGGAAATGTGTTAGGACCGCTCTTGCTCTGTATACAAACTATCTGACAGATAGGATGAGCAGGAAGCTGCGAATGTTTAGTGATGGCGGTGCAGTGTACGGGAAAGTGGTCGTCGAATGACTGTAGAAGGATACAAAATGATCTAGGCAGAATTTCTGTTTGCTACGATGAATGGCAGCTTGCTCTAAATATGGAAAAATAAAAGTTAAATGCATATGAGTAGGAAAAACAATCCTGTAGTGTTCGAATACAATATTAGTGGTGTGCTTCTTGACACAGTCACGACTATTAAATATCCTGGAGCACTGTTAGAAAGCGAGATGAAATGGGACGAGCACGTAAGGTCGGTAATGGGGAAGGTGAATGGTAGATTGCAGAGTTTTAGGGAAGTGTAACTCACCTATAAAGAGATCCATTCTTGAGTGCTGATTATGATTGGGATACCCACGAGGTGCGATTAAAGGAAGACATTGAGGCAGTTCAGAGACGTGCTGCTAGATTTGTTACCGGTAGGTTCGATGCGAGTATTACGGAAATGCTCCGTGAACTCACATGGAAGATGTTCTTTTTGCGAAACAATGTGAGAAAGTTAAGAAAACTGCCATTTGCGACAGAATGTAGAACGGTTCTACCACCACTCACTTACTTTTCGCCCAAGGATTTGGGAAGAAAAGGCAAGAGAAACCATGGCTCATGCGGAAGCACATAGACAGTCGTGTTTCACTCGCTGCATTTGCGAGTGAAACAAGGTACTCCCCGCCATGCAGCGTTTGGTTTGCGAACTATATATGTAGATGTGGATTATGACTCCATGGCGTGGAAACTGATATAATTAGCAAAACGTATTGACTAACATACCAAAATGTGATCATTTCTTGCCAGCTGTAAAAGCGGTCGCGTAGCTCCATTCTGTGATTTGTAAGACATCTAAAACGAAGTCGGCGATACCTCGGTCGACGGCCGTCTCCTCCGACGCATCCGGTGATTCATCTAGAAGCGCTATTTATAAAGCCATTCACGGGTCACCTGGACAGTCCCCTACATACTTTCCATGTTGCACCGTTCTGCCTGGATATTCCGGCTAGTACTATTTTGTGCTGGCATTTTCAGTCTTTCTGCAGTACTTTTAATACTTTTTCTTGTTCAGGAGCACTCACTGAAAGAACTGAATACGTACTGCTCTGCTTTAAGAGACAGACATGGTGCGTTTTTGGTGTGAACTGACATGTTTATACTGAGAGCAGATGGAACAATTTATAGTTCACGCAAAATTGTCATATTTTAATAGTATTATCTAAAAGAGACACAAGAATCTTCAGCGTTTTTTTAAAAAAGAAAACCTCTATGCCCTTTGTAGTTTTAACTTCTTTACCGATATCTGCCCTGTTAGCGAAAAAACTTTGGAGAGTGCGTTAGTAAAGAATAGAGAAGTTGGCGTTCTCCCCACTTGAGTACGAAGCACAGAACGTTCATACGTACAGAAAAGTACTGTTTTCGGAAATTGCTCAACTCGCGCGTCCCTTTGGCATGAATACCAGTTATGTCGTCTAAGCGTTGATCCTTCTTGTGAATTTCTGCACATTATACTTTTTTGGTAGGCTCGTAATGATAAAGCCAAGCTTCGATTTTTTGAGAAAAGAACTGTCCACTTTTTGTACTTCAATCATGTCGTGTAAGGCGTCCGTGCGTCGTTGTTTTTGTCTGGTAGTAAAGGGATGCGGGAAAAACTTTGCACACACACTTTCCTCTTCTTCAAAACATTCTGGAGTACGTTTTGAACACTTGGCTCTGAGCGCTATGCGACTAAACTTCTTAGGTCATCAGTCGCCTAGAACTTAGAACTAATTAAACCTAACCTAAGGACATCACACACATCCATGCCCGAGGCAGGATTCGAACCTGCGACCGTAGCGGTCGCTCGGTTCCTTACTGCAGCGCGTAGAACCGCACGGCCACTCCGGCCGGCTTGAACACTTGATTTAGAGATATTCGTGTCGTTGCCCGATTGCGATTTGTGATAACAACGTTGCGAAAGGATGGCATCACGTGCAGTATTTAACACTGCCTGCTCACAACTGACTGCTCGAATGAACATTTGTCGTTTACAGTTGTTAGTTCAAGCTACTACTTCAGTGACTGTACTGACGTCGCTTACACGCAAGGGATAAACTCGGCCTCTGAACCTTTTGGATGGACGGAGTGTGTTACGAGTATATCGCTGCATCTTCAATAGGAATGAAATACGTTCGATAAAGCAAAAAAAAGTGATATTCCATACTTTATCTCCGGAGAAGAACATCTCCGTCAAATGCGTCCCCTTCTGATGGTTATGATCATATCGGTTTTGTGGCGAGTGAGGGAGACATTTTTCTGCAAGTTGTATTACATATTCGTCACGAATGTGCAATAAATGAGAAAAAACACATTTTATAATTGCTGCCTTTGAATAAACTCATTAGCTACTCATGACAGATTACACATCATGCCCACTAAAGAGTTGAGAGCGTCTATAGTGATATTCACGGGCTGGTGCAATGCCCTTAACGATCTTGCAACTACAGACGCTGCCCTGCAGTCAGTGTGCTTTCCGCAACATCTTGTTCCCTGTGTTAGCGACAAGTATTAGTCAAAAAGAGAGCACGCGTCTGTGGTTTCTCAGCAACAAGAATATGCCGTGCCTTACTGTGATCTGGGAGGGAACGCCGTCGGCCCTACCAGGAAGGTGCGTGTAGGCCCTTCTGAGAATAGCTCGCCGCCGCTTCTTGTGAGGGACCTGCTGTTGACTGCGTAATGCATTACTGCGCAGCGTTTCAAGGTTATCACTTGCGCCAACCGTCCCGAAAAAATCCAGTCCCTGCCAGTTGCTATGGGCTGTAAGAGTAAAAGCAGCTGAGGAGTCAGCTGATCTTTTATGATTGTCTTGGTGCTCTAACTAGCTAGTGGGCGGAGAGCAACTGAATCAGATAAAGAAAGGCGTTACGAATGACGCAGCGTTCGGGGAACTCGTGCGAAGTAATTCGACCCGAATTGATTCCGCGGGGCGTCACGGCGCTTATGCCCGGTCTGGTGTCCATGAATCGCTCCTTGTGTGTTGAAACAATTCACAAATTAACGGAAAATTGGGTTAGTTTTTTTTTTCAGGCATCGGCCATTTCTATTTCACATCCATGGTGGTACACTGTGAATGATATGATGGACTATTCTACAAGAAGTGGAACTATATGGAGACAACATAGCGACACATGGGTACACTCTAAATTCTTTTCTACAGTGTTTTGGTGGACACACTCTGTCAGAGTACAAATACAGAGATTCGTGATTTAGCCTTTGGTGTTTTTTCATACTGTAGTTCTAAAGCTAGACTGATTTGACAACAGCTTTACCTTTAATGTCTTGGCGTTACTGCTAAGTCGTCAGTGAACGTTCATAATTGACTAAGAGACTAAGGTCGTGCAGTGTACTTCTAATATTTGGTAAACTCTTTGAAATATGTATACAGTGTTTCCGGACTGATTTCTGTAACATCGGGGCAATGACACACACAGCTGAGGTCGTGGGTTCGAATCCAGCATTTGTCATTGGTGTGTTTTGAGCGTTCTGTTACTTCGCGTGCGGCATTAAACTAATGATAACTTTTTCATTTTAGTTCAGTCTACCCATTTGACTCTTTGCAACGGATCGGTGTGTTGGAATTAGTACAGCGTAACTATTTCCATTGGTGTTCTGTTCTGACACCCGCTGTTGGTGCTCCATTGCAGTCAAGAACTTAGTTCGAAGGTCATGTTGGGCTTTTTACCTGTGGAGCATCCCGATAGCTTGAGACGAGTCAGCCTCCACCTTCCGCCTCACGCCATTGTCTGGGCCACGGAAATTCCGTGAGCGTTGCACGCGACACGTGTCTGGAGCCGGGAGCTGTTTACCAAATTTCTCCGTGGGGCAGACATCCCATTGAGGCGGCTGACGTAGTACACGCGGTCTCTCGCCGCCTCTCCGTTGCTCTCCCGCGTATTGTATCGCGTGGCCTCGTTCCAACCTGCCGTGTGGCGGCTTTTGTTCCATCTACGTGACAGAAAGATCACTTCAATGTTTCTGGTACTAACGAGAAAACAAGCGACATCTGTCTTCTGATGCAAACCGTACCAATGTTTCAAGCTTTTCCTCGTGGCACTGTTTCATTAATTGACGGGACGTTTTTGATGAAGGGCTGCTTCTACACAGTAACTCTTAAGACAACATACACGGTACGATCAGCTAGTATTTCCATCATATTCGTCAATCATCCGTGCCATGTATATTTGGGGAAACGTCGATTTATCAGTAACTGTAGGTTCTGTGCACGAAGGATGAAAATTAAAACAAATAGTGTCACAACATCTAAAGACATTCCTTTTTCCCATTCTCTTTGATGAAATAAAAACCAAAAAGTTACACATAAAATTACACTGCATGAAAAAAAGTGAAGCACCAACAAGGGGAGGAAGACAGATTCACAGGGTATGTTACGTTGCTTCATTGATTACAAAATCAAGTCAGGTTGACTAATAGTTGCCCAGTATGGGCCACCTTATCATTATGTAGTTTTACCCCTCCCCCCAACCCCTCTGTGCTGGATGTTGTTACTTGACCGTTTTTTTTCAATACTGACCCGTAAATTACATGAAATCCATAAGAAAGCGTCAAATCTAATCGGAATAAATTACTCCCCACTGGACAGTGATTGCCAACACTGCTGCATAGATCACAATTTCTTGTGTTATGTTGCATGCATAGCTAAATGAGAAGCCATTGTGGAAGCAAGTTGGACTCCACGGAGAGCAAGGGAAGCGCGGCAGGGCCATAAATGCAGGTAGTCAGTTCCCCACCCCAATTCGCAGAATAGCTGCTCGCCGCCGTCTGAAGGGACCTGCCAGACATTTATCAGAGTCGGACCCGGCTGTGTTTTGAAAGGAGGCCGCCCTGGTACCGACCGGCCAAAGTCATACAATGCAGATTACAGCTCCAGGACGTGCGGGGACAGCAGAGACTGTTTTTAGCGAATGGTGTGGCCACGGGGTGCGTACTGCTTAGCGGCAGACTCCCGGAACATATACCACTGTGGAGACAATCAGCGGGCAGCCAAAATTCGCTCAGAAACACGTGCTCTTAAGACAACATCTTAGAAAGTGGAATGCGAACAGGCCCCCTCTGAAGATCGTGAGATGCCGAGAGCTCGCCCAGGTACCACAAAGAAAAGTAATTAAAGAAATGTAAAAACGCTTACCACTGATCCACGTAAATAATTTAGATCTGAGAGTGGGGAGTGTGACTGTGCTTATAGAAATCTGTCAGATCGGCTAGTCCACAAAAGTAGGCAGACAGAGAGAGATAGAGAGAAATTCGGATACATTTTGTAGCGCCAAGACCAACAATTTTTTTAACTGGTTAACCACCTGAAACGTGAATACGGGAGGGAGACCAGTTTCTTGTAAGTTAACATAACTTATTACCTGTTGGCACTCACAAAATTTATTATTTCGCCAATCACAAATTACGCGAGACTGAAAAACTCATAGCTCAAAATTTGTCTTGTCGGAAGAGCACTGCAGAAAGTTACTTCTGGGCCACGTTTAATCCCAGCAGCCATCTTGGTGGGCAGACTTCACTTCTAGACGACTTCCTCAGTCTCATCTGGGACGAGGTGAACACAGACCAGGCAGTGAGGCGTTCTTGGTACAATAATTTCAAGCTTCATTCTTAAGACTAGTTTGCACTTACAGGTTCAACATGCTTTCATCTGCGGCAATTGATGTACACACACATCCTTCTGTATTATTTTCTAACTTTATACACTAACCTTCGGCAGTCACGGCATGACTCCCGCATGTGCAAATGTTTTGTCCAGAAAAGTGTTCACCTGAAAGACATTCCAAATCCCCTGTCCACATTGCCGAGTCATTAGTCTATTCATGTAATGTTTGTTGCATTTGTTTACTGTGAACGTGTAATTAACTGAATTCATTCAAATCCTTGTCTAATTTCATAGTCAAATGAATTCCTTTATCATTGTTTTGCTGGGTGATGATTTACTTGTCAAATATACAGGGCTACTTCAAGATATTTAATTAAAGATTCCGATCATAGTACTCCAGCCATAAGGCACACGAAATGTGTAAACTTACTACGCACACACTGACTGGGTTGGGAAGGATTTCATAAGGCTGTAACTCATCTTTGATATGCAGGATACTGGCACTGGAACAGAGGTCATCAGAGATGGTCCCACACACGTTATGTGGGAGACAGATATCCGGATCTTACTGGCGATGGGAGAACATCATGATCACTCGAGACAGTTCGTAGAGGCATGTGCAGAGGAGCATTGTCCTGTTGGAAAACGGTATCACGATACTGTCGCATAAAAGGAAACACAAGAGAAAGCAGGGTGTTCGTGACGTACTGTTGTGCCGTCAGTTCCCTCAGTCACTATCACCCATGGCATGAACTCTTACGCGATGGCTCCCCTCACCTTGATGTTAGGAGTAACACTGTGGTGCCTATCCAAAACTTTGGAAGAAGGAGACCTCTTTCTTGTCGCCGCTATACTCGCCGAAGATGGTCATCGGGGGGTAGCGCCGAACGGTACTTTATCGCTGAACACTGTGCGACGCTATTCATCAGCTGTCCGTGCTTCCCGGTCGCGGCACCACTCCAAAACGCAGCTGTGTGTTGTGGCGTTAATGTCACCCTACGCAAGGGATGGTAATTTCCTTTTCCGCTTCTGCTAATCTCGGACCAGTGATGTGGGATGACACAGAATGTTGCAGGGAGTCCATAACTTGTTCTCGGATGGCAGGCGGAGATGTGCAATGCTTAGGATGTGCTTGGTGCTCAAGAAGGCGATCCTTTCTTGTGATGGTCCGACGTGGTCGAGAAGAACCTTGACGACGAATATGCATGCCCTCACTTTCCCTTGCAGTCCAATATTGAGGCACTATCACATCCAAATTCCCCACAAATCACAATATTGTACGTTTCGATCAGGCGACGAAATGGAGACCCACAATGAAGTCTCTTTCAATCCCTGTCAAGTACTGGTAACGCTGTCTAAGACGGATATGCGGCATGTTCGTGACTTCTATAGTAACCACCTAACATCTGACGCAGTTCACGTTCCTGACTTTTCGCGGATGATGCTACAATACATAGAGAAGTTTCAACGCTAGAAAATTGTAGCGAAATTCAGGAAGACCTACAGGGGATCGACGCTTGGTAAAGGGAGTGGCAATTGGCCCGAAATGTAAAGTACAACGGATACATAGACACAAAGATCCTTTATTTTGTGAATACACGATTGCAGAACAATTACTGGAACCAGTTACTTCCATAAAATATCTAGGAGTATACGTATGGAGCGACTTGAGGTGGAACGACTACATAAAATAAATCGCGGGTAAAGCAGATACCGGACTGATTCATTGTAAGAGTTCTCAGAAAACGTAATCCGTCAACAAAGGAAGTAGTTTACGATTTACAAAACACTCGTTCGACCAACACTTGAATATTGTTCGTCTATGTGGGATCTCTACCGGATAGGATTGACAGAGGAAATAGAAAAGATCCAAAGAGCAGCAGCACATTTCTTGACAGGTTAATTTAATAACCATGGAAGCTTTATTGCAGAAATTCCGAAAACGTGCGTTCGTAGAAGAGTCAACGGATACATTTCTGCTTCCTATCTCGCGAAAAGAATATGAAGATAAAATCAGAGGGATTCGAGTCCACACGGGGAATTACCAGAAACAGTTCAACGAACCATAAGCGACCGGAACAAGAGGAGGAGGAAGTGACACTGGTATATTGGTACACACCTGTAAGGTGGCTTGCTGAGTACAGATGGGATGTGGAGGTGTAGGCGGTTGTACCTTTCACAGAAAAATCCAGCTCTAATCATTCACATAATCGCCGATGGCGTTTAGTGTACGGAGTTACGTTGACATGCGACCATGTCTTCTAGGTGCTTCACTTTTCTTGATGAGGCAGCGTATTTGTGTCCTGGCTGCAATAAATGGCTTAGTCTGCAGGTACTCGTATCTCGTTTTGGTTGCTATCTTCCTATCGGCATTAGCATAACCGGAGGAGTTATTCAGACTGAGTAAGTACTGTAGCTGACATCAGCAACTGCATCTATTTAGCAACTATTTCCGCATTTTCATGGACGGAGTTTAGTGTAGGAACGAACTTCTTTCGCGACTCATTGATCACTGGCCTAGTTACTTGGTTTCAAGATATGTGCATGTTATCATACAAATTCCTATAGAATTCTATTGAAATACCTGAATACTGTTGCTGATGTTGGTCGGTTGAAAGCCTAAATGTTAAACAACTTCGTGAAATAAGGAATCGTCCAGCAGTCCTTGTGGGGTGTAGAAGGTCTGTGGCCCCTGGGGCAGATGTGGTGTATTCGTAGTGTAGTTTGTGATACTTTGTGGTCAACAAAGTTGTTTCGTGCCGTGCGGAAAACTGAGAGACCTTTGTTCCTCTGCGCGAGCGTGGATTTCTGGTTGGGTCACTTTTGGTATTCTAAGCGAGTCAGGCAGAGACCTTAGCGTTGGTTGTGGATTAAAGTAGCTAACTGGACGGAGGTGTTGGTGAACGAGACGCACGTGGCAAGGTTTAGTTGATGTCAACAAATTATTTCCCTTTCCCTAGAAATTTGTGTACGTTAGTATGACCTCCCTATTGACTTTAAATTGTAATCTTATTTTGTTGTGTGGAGCTTAAAGGCGGTAGTTGCGATTTTCCGTCGAGTGGTCCGACCTTGGAATTTTTGTGGAAGTAGTTAGTTACTGGGTTTTAATTATTTAAACTGGAGTAATGCGAAGTTTAGCTCTGTCTCACGGCTCGAAACGAGGTTAGCGTCCCCCCCCCCCCCCCCCAATATTCGGACTGAAGAAGGTTAATTCGGATCCGACAATAAACATTTCAGTGTAATTCTTGCGGATCGATACATCGCGTAATTTGTCTCTGGCGCCGCACTTTGCTCGAGATGCGAGTCCAATGCGACGACCAAGCCGTCTACAGCCGCCGGCCGAAGTGGCCGTGCGGTTAAAGGCGCTGCAGTCTGGAACCGCAGGACCGCTACGGTCGCAGGTTCGAATCCTGCCTCGGGCATGGATATTTGTGATGTCCTTAGGTTAGTTAGGTTTAACTAGTTCTAAGTTCTAGGGGACTAATGACCTCAGCAGTTGAGTCCCATAGTGCTCAGAGCCATTTGAACCATTTCGTCTACAGCCACGCGATCCGGTACATCTGATCAGAGCCGCGCGTTGCGAGCCGACTGGTCAGCTTCCTGCTTCGCGACTTCTATTCGCGGCACACTGCCTCAAAAACAATAAACAGGCTGCGGGACTGCAGCATTTGAAACATACGCAGGTAAATACTGAAACTGTCCAGAATGTTCATCAAACCACTCGCGAACAACTGTGGCTCCAAGACATGGTGTATTGTCATCCATAAAAATTCCATCGTTATTTGGGAACATAAAATCAGTGAATGGCTGCAAATGGTCACCAAGTAGCCGGTTCAGTTGAATCTGAGAACCCCGTCCTTTCACTTAAATTCAGTCCACAACATTATGGAGCCACCACCCGCTTGCATAGTGACATGTTGACAACTTGGGTCCATTGCTTCGTGGGGTGTGTGCCAAATTTGAACATTACCATCAGTTTTTACCAACTGAAATCAGGACTCGCCTGACCAGGCGACGGTTTTCCTGTCGTCTAGTGTCCAACCTGTATGGTCACGGGCCCAGGAGACGCGCTGCAGTGGATGTGTTCTTAGCAAAGGCGCTCGCGTCGGTCTCTGCTGCCATAGTCCATTAACGCTGAATTTCGTCGTACGTCCCACATTGATTTCTTTGGATACTTCACGCAGTATTGCTTGTCTGTTAGCACTGAGACCTCTGCGCAAACCGCGCTGCTCTCGGTCATTCGGTGAAGACTGTCAGCCACTGCGCTGTCCGTGGTGAGAGCTAATGACTGAAATTTGGTATTCTCGGCACACCCTCGCAGTATTGATTTCCCTAACGATTTCCGAAATGAAATGTCCCATGCGTCTAGCTCCAACTACCACTCCGCGTTAAAAACCTGTCAATTCCCGTCTTGCAGCCATAATCACGTCGGAAACCTTTTCACGTGAATCACCTTAGTACAAATGACAGTTCGCCAATGCATTGCCCTTTTATACGTTGTGTACGGCATACTACCGTCATCTGTATATGTGCGTATCGCTATCCCAAGACTTTGTCTCCTCTGTGTAATTTTGGGACAAAAAACGGAAAGCCTAATTTATGAGAATTTTTTCGTATCTTAAGAGTGCGCGAAGTTCAGCGACAGCTGACAGTGCCATTTCGTACCACACTACGTTAGATCCGAAGGCGGACGAAAGGAAAGTTTCAATTTTTCGTGAGGTTTGTAGGTTGTCATAATGAACGAAAATAATAGTTTTAATAGGATTAGGCTTATACCGGTTTTCCAAAGAGTTTCGACGGAAGCTAGCGAGTGCTTGCCGTAAGTGTGAGAAGGCGCGATGAGAAATTGGCTGCTGTCGACCGGTGACCAGACGCGGCGCCGCGAATGGCTAGGCTGCGCGATGCTGGGCGACTGCGTGGAGGGTGGGGTGGGGGGATAATTGCGGGGCAACTGCGCGTCGCGATCTGTGCGCCGCCGTGCCGCGCCGACCCCTTCTCCCAGGGCCGGCTGCCGGCGGCTCAATTGAAGGGCGTTACGACACGCCGCCCCGGGCAAATGCCCTCCGCCAGGACTTTCATTGAGTGCGCCGGAGACAATGAGCGAGCGCCGCCAAGAGAGCAGCTCGCGGGCCGGTCTCTGGCCAGCTGCTGCTGTCGCCGCCGCCGCCGCCGCCGCCGCCGCTGCTGCTCCTGTCGCCTTACTTCTTGAAGCCTCTACCCCGCTCTGTCCTCTTCCACATATGGCGTCACTCTACTGCAACCGTACCAAAATGATCTAGCACCCGTCACAGAACTGACCACGTTGCCCTCTCCCTTCCCCTACAATTAAGTTTCTGCAATTTTTATGTGCAGATTTAGCAGATTTTGTGTGTCTTTTTAAGTAGGTTTACTAAAAAAAATCATGCGGTATTGAGCAATATTATTTGAATTACAATATCGATAAAAATATTGCACACACCAAAATCTGTAACTTCTTGTTCATGGCAGTACTGTACATAGTTTTTAGTGTCAGGTTACGAAGTTAAGGCACTGGTTACTTTTTGACAAGATTGAGTGAAATTATGGCTTCGGTTACTGAAGGGATTGTTTTATCCACCGTGTGAGGAGGCGGAGTGGTGAATATATATGTAGTAGAAAAAAGACTGGAATCTCTGTTTGTCCTTAAAACAGGCTTTCTCTGCTTTTCCTGTGTCACGTAAGACCAATACCGGAAGAGCTCTTATGAGAAGCCCATAGTGGATTTCTCCGTCCGTACTAAGTCAATTCGGCAAATGAAACTTCCTGGCAGTTTAAAACTGTGTGCCGGACCGAGACTCGAACTCGGGACCTTTGCCTTTCGCGGGCAAGTGCTCTGCCAGGAAGTTTCATATTAGCACACACTCCGCTGCAGAGTGAAAATCTCATTCTGGAAACATCTCCAGGGCTGTGGCTAAGTCATGTCTCCGCAATATTCTTTCTTTCAGGAGTGCTAGTTCTGCAAGGTTCGCAGGAGAGCTTGTGTAAAGTCTGGAAGGTAGGTGACGAGGTACTGGTGGTAGTAAAGCTGTGAGGACGGGGCGTGAGTCGTGCTTGGGTGGCTCAGTTGGTAGAGCACTTGCCCGCGAAAGGCAAAGGTCCCGAGTTCGAGTCTCGGTCCGGCACACAGTTTTAATATTCCAGAAAGTTTCATATCAGCGCATACTCCGCTGCAGAGTGGAAATCTCATTCTGGAATTCGGAAAATGTTAAATTTCTAATAAGTATGATGTTGTCATGACATGAACACTCTTTCCTTCCTTCCATTTCTTCATGTGGCTAAAATGTTTCGAGCAAAATTTGGAAACCTTAACCCGAAATCACTTGATGAGCTACAGAAACATCCTCATATGGTTTTAATTATTGTAGAATTTCCAAAACTCAAAGTGTAAACCATCGCTTTCCGTACGGACCTCGTCGTCGACGGGTTGTCGTACATCTGAATGAAACACGTGAAACAGTTTTTTAAAGACTGCCTGTGATGTAGTACTTTTCATAGTTACCTTCTGAAGAAACCAATCAAAGTATCGAAGTTGTAAGGCATTGGACTCGCATCTGGGAGGACTAGGCCTCAGTTTCCAATTCGCGTATTCAGATTTCCGCGTTCTTCCTAAAACCACATAAGGAAAACCAAGGGATTCCTAAAACCACTTAAGGACGACATGGATACGGTTCCCTCGAAAAGAACCCAGTCAATTTCGTTCCTCAATCCGGGGGTTTGTCTCTAATTACCTCGTCATCGACGGACCCTTAAATATTTATCTACTTTCTTTCCCTCCCTACTTCCTTCTTCAGAAACCACTTGGTCTGAGACGGCGGAATGTGTCCGCTGCTACATATGGGAGTCGGTGGTTGAAAGCCTCCAGCCGATTTTAAGACCCATTATTGTATGATTGCATTGTTGCAGAACATTCGCTGCCAGCAGTCGTATCTATAAAACATCAACTAGTATGCTTACAGAGCGACTAGATATGGAACGACCACATAAAGCTAATTGCCGATAAGGCAGATCAAAGACCGAGATTCGTTGGAAGAATTCTCAGGATTCCATTCACAGCTGTAACAGGAAAGTGCCGTTTGTACACAAGCCCACAAGGTGCTCTGTGCCATACACCATGAGGTGGCTTCGGAGTAAAGGTGTAGATATAATATAGTAACTTGTTCGTTGCTCACTGTTTTGAAACAAAATCGTGATTAGCTTTTTAAATCGACCTACCACTGTTTGTACGGTGGTAAATGACATGCGTCTAACAAGAAATAGAAAAGTTAATGTATCAGTAGAAGTTTCTGATGAGTCTGCCTTTCTTCAACAAAGCGCTGTTTTGACCAGTTTTACACTCTTGATAATCGTGTAAAGTCTTAGAGAGCGAGAAGTGCTTGCAACTGCCTTGGATGTTAATCCCTGTCTTTTACACGAACTGTCTCTACACTCTACCCTCGTTATCTTCTGTACCCTCCCGACTCCCTTACACACTTGTCCCTGGGCGGCAGATATGATTTACTTGTAATATAACCGTCCACAGGAAAAATATTTGACCTCCGGCTTGAATTCAGTTTCACTAGTTTGAGCTTACTCCGTGCATTATTGCCTGAGCCTTCTGAAGGGTCTTCGGAGAACAGTTCTACAACTTACGTTTGTTTGGTTGTTTAGAGTGCGCAGTCACAGTTGGCGTGTTGTGGCAGCGAGTTCCGCCAGCGCTCTCGGCAGCACACGCACTGCGCAGCCGCTCTCCCACCTCGTCCCGTCCCGTCGCGTCCAGTTTTGTTTTGTTTCGCCGCTGATGAGGCATTATCATGTGACTCACCCACTGCCAGAGCGAAAAACAAAAGCAACAACTATTGTCCGCGCCGCTTTCATTCCACTTCCTGCCATCTCTCAATCGTCCACAGTGGATGCGGTCCTGTTGCCGTGACGGGATCGTTAGAATAGATTGTACTCATTATTTGCCACTTAGCCTTTTCAGACGGGTAATCTGATGACAGTAGTTTCCAGGGACTTTCTTCCCCCTTGCAGGTATTTGTTCATTTGTTACGGGATTTGCACGTGGTAATTTTGCAGTTGCGTCATGTAGTCTAGTACCGAATAGAGCCCGTTCTTGTACTGCATTGCTCTTGCAAGAACGATCATCATTTTTTGAGTGTTTTTTTAAGTGTGGGGACTGGCTAGTTGATCTGTTTTGAAGTGTAGTGACGAGTGGTAACGGTGCTCGTAGTGGGCAATTCGCAAGTATTTCTGACATCAATATTTTACATTTCACGCATATATATATATATATATCATCATCCAGTTCTATCACTTGGTAATATGGCCTGTTTGAGTTGGCTCGCAACATGTGATGCGTGGAGGTTCTTTCCATTTCTGGCGATCTTGAACTTCTCGTTGCCAATTTAATCCGGCTGTCTCTAAGTCCCTGTCTCATCTGTCTTCCCGTGGATTGGCAAACTGGGCTCCATTCTGGTACTTCTTTTGACCAACTGCCATTTTTCTTTGAACGATATGACGAGCCCAGAGCCATTCCTTATGTCACTGACCTTTGTTGTCGTATATGAAACAGCTATTGAGTGGTCCTCATATTGTTACAAAATGCTATTTTCGATCGGTTCTGTGTCAGTTCATCAGCTTCGCTAAAAAGTTTTAGGATTTGAGAAAACTACTAGATAGTCGATAAAATTTTGTAATCAGTAAATATATTAAAATGTATATGGCTGTAAGGATAATTCGAAAGTATCCTCGGAGTCTTTCGCTGTCCCATGCTTCAGTAAAATCTTCTCGGTTTACAAGCGGCGTTATGTGGAATAAAACACTCAAGCTTTCGATAACTATCTCCTCCATCGTCATCAGGAATTGAACTCACTCACTACCGGGGCTGCAACGGTTTTCTACTTACATAACGGGTGGTTATAATTAAACTTTCCCTTTAAAACACGTTATAACACGGAAACTAGTCACCGTACGAGCACCAAACTTAGTAGCATTGATGTCAAGAACATGGAGAAGAGAGATAATGCAGATTTAATTTAATTGAAACACTTTCAGTGTGGTGCTACGGTACATCATACTACTACATACCGGTATCATTACTGCTACAAAAGGGACACAAGATGGCGCCCGTCAGTGTCCAGAAGAGTCTGAAAGCGCAGGATTGCATTCTGTACAGCAGAACGAAGCATGTCCGTAGGTATACCCTCTTGATATGCTGCGCTTCAGATCAGCACATGTGTGAATGTTTCCCTGGTAAACCCTTTCCTTCAGATAGTCCCACAACCAGGAATCATAGGGAGTGAGGTCGGGTGATCGTGGCCAAGCATTTGGAAACGACCGGCTGATAATTCGATCGTTTACAAATACGTTTTGAAGAAGCTGGTGGACGTCATGAACGACGTGTGGTGGAGCCCCATATAGCATGAAAACTGTTGCGTTCAATGCGTCTCTCTCCTGTAGGGCGGGTATGACGTGCTGGCGAAGGATATCGCAGTAACGCTAGCCAGTCACACTGCACGTCTTTGGTGCTTGAGCGCCAACCTGTTCAGAGAAGAATGGGCCAATGATGAACGTAGCCTTGAAACGACGCCATGCGGCGACACGTTCACCATACAGAGGAACTTCATGCATGGTGAATGGAGCTGAAGATCCACGCACGCGGCAATTCTGCGTTTTCACCTCACTCGTCAGAGAAAAATGCACTTCTGCTCATAGGACTTAGGAGAAACTGGAGAGCGAAGTCAGCACGTCGTTGTGCGTCCTGTGGTGCAAACTGCTGTATTATATGGATCTTCTACAGATACCATTTGAGAATGGTTCGATGCACTTTCCGTACAGTGGGCACGGGATATTCAACTGTCGTGACACAGCACGTCCACTGCGTGACGACCGGGAATTGCGCGCAGCGTTGTCTGCCTTAGCAACAGCGATTTCATCAACCACCTGTGGTGCAACCGGTCGTCGGCCTCTTCCTGGAGGGACGCCTAGTTCTCCAGTTGATTTGGACTTGATCGTGCTCCGCACAGTAGGTGGAGAAAGATGACCCTTCCGAAAGTCCTTTCAGCCGGAGATATTCTCGAAGTGCAGCTGCAGCATTAGTGTTGTTTTGATAACAGAGCTTCATCAATAATGCCGTGCCGCTTTTGTCCAAGCTCATGTTGACACGTCAACAAGTATACTGCGACTGGTCAGGTGTGAGAGACTGTGAATCATGATGACTGATCACGGAACCTGGTGGCCATAGTCGGAACTGGACGGTGGCGCTGGAAATCATGTACCCCATGCCCTGGACATTAATGCTACGAAGTTTGGTACTCGTACGGAAATTAGTTTCCGTGTTATAACGTGATAAGTAGGGAAAGATTAATTATAAACATGCGGGAGATCTAATGACAGCATCTGGAACGTTCCAGAGAGGACTGGAGTCGCATATATGTGTGACATTTTAAAAGTACTCGTCCTCGAGCATTAAATTCATAGTGAGACGTTTTAGCAGTAGTTGTTCATCGTTTAGGTTACTCTTATATAGCAGCCACCCACAGTCCGTCAGTACTATCTGTAGAACGTATATGTTTCCAACGTATGGCTAAAACGGGAAGTAGTAGCTCATTTAATACGAATTGTCAACTTTCTACGCTAATGCATCTTTTTTGGTGTTGTACTACAGAAAACATTTACTTCTTGGCTTCTGTAGAAATTACATAAAGCATAAATGCCCTTTAGCAATCTACTACTTTAATTTCAGCCTCATGTTAAGGACTATTCGGAAAGCCCTTACTGGTTCTGGGTTCTGCAAGTCACAATTTACGGATATGTCGGTGCGGAGAGAAAATTAGCGAAGCAACTACATTCGTGAATCACCTGTAAGCGTCTCTCTGCTGAATGAGTTAATCGCTTTGGTTGTTTTGCGCTTACAACCTGAACTCAGGAAATGAAGACACAAGATTACAGTAGTTAACTTCCTTGCCATCCATTACGCCGTTGTCTGTTTAAAGCGTAACCAAGAGCGCGAGAGGCAATTGAAAAACTTGCTTTTAATGTCTTGAAAGTCTTGGGACGGCTGTTTGTCAGTTGTAGTGTTGGAATTCTGCGGCGTAAATTCATGGCTTCCTTTCGCAATTTCCCAGCGGATGAGCAGTCCACCGCTGGGCTAGTGCACGTTTACTGCCGATTCACCCAGTATCAGGTGATATCACACGAGTGTAATGAAATTCTCTTTCGTCTGAGATGGCCTTTTTCTTACTTTTTTTGCTCATACATCTGTTGCATCATTCTTGAACGATAAACAGTTGCGTTAATTGCTACATGAAATATGTGTTTGTCAGGAAGTTGCAGCATCAAGAGAACTTTTGATTCATAGGACGTTAGCGTTAGGGTAATTTCTTGCTTCTTATCATTCACCTCGCTCCATCTCCGCAACTCCATCCTACAACAGGTCCCCTCTCGTATTTTCGTAAAGAACGTTTTCTTAATATACCGTTTTTTTATACTTTATTAATAATGTGACTAAAGCATGGGACACGGTTACGTTCAGTGAATTTATTTTAATGATTTAAATTTATAAGTTCATGTAATTGTCAACGTAATACAGTCGCAAAGTTCAGTACGTCATCCATTAAAGTGTTTCAAAATTCTCATATTTTTGTGGTCGGTAATAATAAATAAGAATTAATAGTGAAAATGTGACTTGATTCATTCGCCGTGAAACACTAAGACGTGTAGGTAATGAAAATGTACCAGTCAGATTTACGTCAGTTCTTCTGTTTGATATGTATGCCCATGTTTACCTTTCTATCGATGTTAAAACTCTAGATGTGTTGGAATAAAGTGTTTTAGTCTAGTCAACGTCTGTTCTTGTCGGTATTGAATTAATCACCTGATGAGGAAAATCGGTAGTACTTAAAATATTTAAAAAATCTAAAATCCCTTGCTGTCCTCTTCCAAAATACTGATTCAATACATAGACCATTTTGATTGTTACCATTTGATACTGATTTTTCTTTTAGTCACATTCTTACTCTTAACCTGAACAAATTTTGTTCGGGTATAAGTACGCTCTAGTCTTACGTTTACCAGTTAATGCTGCCTTGTACGGGCAGATAGAAGCTAGATTGTTTGGGATGTACTGAGGGAAACACTGGCAAGTCATCACACACCTCTGCTTTCGTAGCGTTTTCAGATGCCTGATGATGTCTCTTGGTCAAGGAATCGCAGAACCAATCCCCGAGCCAATTTGTTACATGTGCACGTGACTTGAAGCCCTCGGAATAAGAGGCAAAGGGACCACTAATATTGAGAAACTCAGGCAGTGCTTGTCCATACTCCACAATTTTTTCTGTGAACTTGTTGTTTATGAAACGTCTTGCTTTAAGGTCCGACGCTTCACAGGTAAGGCGATCGTATGTTTCAGTAGCCAAGACATTTCATTGCTCGTGACACTTCCTTGTTATCGCCCGCATTTGTATTCATACATTATCGATTATTTTTCGGCCGGAACGTGTTCATCAGTTTACTGGGTGCCGCAGAAAAAATAGGACACGCCTCAAGAAAAAATGTTTCGGTGGTGATCAAAGGTCCAGTTCTTGTCATTGCCACGAGATGAAAGTTTCTCGTAGCGGCTGCCTTTGAGCGTAGATACAGTATGTGCCTGTTTCGACGCGTCCAATGCAGCAGTTCCTTGTGTGTTCGTCGTATGCTCACACGAAATAACCAGGTATGTTTTTGACGGTGAAATGTTCCACGTTTGCACCTGATTTACGTCTTCGCAATCTACGTCTCCCTTTTGCATTATAGACAGGTAGTGCTGTAAAGGCAACGCAAGTTATGTTTACAGTTGATACAGTTTGTCCTTTGAGGACAGATTTCTACCACAGCAACGTCCAAACAGTTCTGGCACAGCTGTTTGAGAAGTCACATTGGCAACGAAAGGGACCTAGATATGAATGTAACTAGTGATTTTGCACAGACAAGTTGTCGAGTCCCCCAATACACTCATCGCGCCAGCTCACAGCACGTGACATACGTCATCGGCTACGCGAGGCTGATGATGCCAAGTGCAAGGGGGTACTGGTAATGACGAGACTGTCCTGTGCTTTTGATCTTGGAAGCCAAGTGTTGCCACTCTGTCGGAGATTACCCCCCCCCCCTCCCTCTCTCCTGCATTTGTCGGGCGACAAAGATGCGGCACCGACGGTTCCGTTCCAAAGTAGCGAATACTGCGAGACGCGGCCTGGGCCCAGGCCCCCGCCCCCGCCATCGGAATGCGCGCGCCGTCACGCGTCTGCCTCGCGCTTCGCCAGGTGTCGGCCAGCCGGCCACTGCTAATAGCAGCACGTACTCCGTGACGCTTCTCTGCGCCTGCGTGTTAGGCCGCTCAGTCGACGCGCCGCTGGGCGCCGGCCAAGTGAGCGGCCTGACCGCCCCGCCGCCTTCCTCATATCGCTGTATGAATGCGGCGGAGACGTGACTCAGCCGAGCACTTTACATCGGAAAGATGCTTGAAATATGCCTCGTACGAAGCGATCCGTCTCCGCTGTGGAGTTTCTTTGCCAATAGCCGAGTTCCCGTAACGTATATCTGCAAATGGTAAGATTTGGCATCGCTGATAATCGAGGGAGGTGTATCTTGGGGGCTACCAACCTGTCGCTGTTGAAGAGTTGCAATTCTCAGAATTGTCCTACCCATCTGTTCACCCTTTCACAAACAGTCAAAAATGATCTGGTTGTGAGGTTAACTCGCAGCTTCCTAGACGGACAAGTGAGCCAGACCTAGTCGAATCGGCGCGGCGGATTGACGAGTTTTTGTCCGGAACACCAATCAGCCTGAGTGTGGTTTCTGAATGGTCTTCCATGCATTTAGGCAAATGCAGGTCTGACTCCTAATCACCTAAGAAAATATGATACACAAACACTTAAAATACGACTGCAGCACTAAATAAACTGTATTCACGTCCTAAGTATATAAGAAAACAGAACGCAAATTACATCCACGTAGACTCCTTCATAAATAATTCATGTATTAGTGACTAAGATTTTTTGAAAGTTCGTATAAGTACTGTGTGTGAAATGTTTTTTTTTCATCGTGCAAATTCGCCTCGGAAGCAACGTAATAAAGGAATGTATTTTTAATTAAAGGTGAGTTATCATTCTTTAGTATTTTGTCGTATTCATTCTGAATTCGGTTCTAGGCGCTTCAGTCTGGAACCGCGAGACCGCTACGGTCGCAGGTTTTATTTCGGTGTATTTTTGAGATGTTCAATCACTGTGACATCAGGCAACACACCACTATTCACTCGACTGAGGCCGGACGCGGTGGCCGTGCGGATCTAGGCACTTCATCGGGAACTGCGTGATTGCTACGGTGGCAGGTTCGAATCCTGCCTCGGGCATGGATGTGTGTGATGTCCTTAGGTTAGTTAGGTTTAAGTAGTTCTAAGTTCTAGGGGACTGATGACCTCAGATGGTAAGTCCCATAGTGCTCAGAGCCAAGCCATTCTGAATATTTATGATAAAAATTCAAAGAAGAGAGCACGTATGAACGAAAATATTTCAGTTTACCATATGTTGCCTGCTACTGCAACAAATTATGTATTCACTAAGAAACTTTGTTTTTACTGCTATAATTAGACATTTTTGAACTTGGTGTATAGATAAAAAAGAATATTTTGCAGAAAAATACGGGAACTGGCTGTTTGCACGTCAGTTTACAAGTAAAGTAACCATCATTGTGCCTCGTTCGGTCTATGTTATTCCATTTCTCTGTAAGACAGTAATATGACAACAACCTGAGGCTGGTTGAACGTAGCCCTTATTACAATGTGCGGCGGAGCAGGTTCGACACTATGATCGCTAGCACTGAGTGAAGCAAGCTGCAAAATTAATGCCCACCTACCTCAGTATAGCCTTCGTTCAGCATCCGTTACTCTGCGTTCGTAGGTATTATGCAGACGATGTTAAAAGCAGCGTTGAACAAAACCATCGTCCATACTTAAGATTGCACAGTCCGCGTAACTCAGGTAACAAAATAAACCTGAAAATCTCTGGTAATAACGGGCAGAAGGGGGTGTTTCCTTCCTTCCTTAACTGAAAATGTCCGCTTATCGATACTAATATTTTTGTATTGTCTTTCAGCTGTGCTGTGTCCGCCCCCGGTAGCGGAGTGGTCAGCGCGACAGAATGTCAATCTTAAGAGCCCGGGTTCGATTCCCGGCTGGGTCGGAGATTTTCTCCGCTCAGGGACTGGGTGTTGTGTTGTCTTAATCATTGTTTCATCCCCATCGACGCGTAAGTCGCCGAAGTGGCGTCAACTCGAAAGACTTGCACCCGGCGACGGTCTACTCGACTGGAGGCCCTATTCACACATGTAAATTTAGCTATGGTGTCAACAAGCCCACATTTACGTCGATAGCACATCCACTACTAGTTCATGCAGCTTATGTCACATGCAAGACAGCCAGAAAGTCCAACCGGAAATATTACGAGATTAATACACTCCTGGAAATTGAAATAAGAACACCGTGAATTCATTGTCCCAGGAAGGGGAAACTTTATTGACACATTCCTGGGGTCAGATACATCACATGATCACACTGACAGAACCACAGGCACATAGACACAGGCAACAGAGCATGCACAATGTCGGCACTAGTACAGTGTATATCCACCTTTCGTAGCAATGCATGCTGCTATTTTCCCATGGAGACGATCGTAGAGATGCTGGATGTAGTCCTGTGGAACGGCTTGCCATGCCATTTCCACCTGGCGCCTCAGTTGGACCAGCGTTCGTGCTGGACGTGCAGACCGCGTGAGACGACGCTTCATCCAGTCCCAAACATGCTCAATGGGGGACAGATCCGGAGATATTGCTGGCCAGGGTAGTTGACTTACACCTTCTAGAGCACGTTGGGTGGCACGGGATACATGCGGACGTGCATTGTCCTGTTGGAACAGCAAGTTCCCTTGCCGGTCTAGGAATGGTAGAACGATGGGTCCGCTGACGGTTTGGATGTACCGTGCACTATTCAGTGTCCCCTCGACGATCACCAGTGGTGTACGGCCAGTGTAGGAGATCGCTCCCCACACCATGATGCCGGGTGTTGGCCCTGTGTGCCTCGGTCGTATGCAGTCCTGATTGTGGCGCTCACCTGCACGGCGCCAAACACGCATACGACCATCATTGGCACCAAGGCAGAAGCGACTCTCATCGCTGAAGAAGACACGTCTCCATTCGTCCCTCCATTCACGCCTGTCGCGACACCACTGGAGGCGGGCTGCACGATGTTGGGGCGTGAGCGGAAGACGGCCTAACGGTGTGCGGGACCGTAGCCCAGCTTCATGGAGACGGTTGCGAATGGTCCTCGCCGATACCCCAGGAGCAACAGTGTCCCTAATTTGCTGGGAAGAGGCGGTGCGGTCCCCTACGGCACTGCGTAGGATCCTACGGTCTTGGCGTGCATCCGTGCGTCGCTGCGGTCCGGTCCCAGGTCGACGGGCACGTGCACCTTCCGCCGACCACTGGCGACAACATCGATGTACTGTGGAGACCTCACGCCCCACGTGTTGAGCAATTCGGCGGTACGTCCACCCGGCCTCCCGCATGCCCACTATACGCCCTCGCTCAAAGTCCGTCAACTGCACATACGGTTCACGTCCACGCTGTCGCGGCATGCTACCAGTGTTAAAGACTGCGATGGAGCTCCGTATGCCACGGCAAACTGGCTGACACTGACGGCGGCGGTGCACAAATTCTGCGCAGCTAGCGCCATTCGACGGCCAACACCGCGGTTCCTGGTGTGTCCGCTGTGCCGTGCGTGTGATCATTGCTTGTACAGCCCTCTCGCAGTGTCCGGAGCAAGTATGGTGGGTCTGACACACCGGTGTCAATGTGTTCTTTTTTCCATTTCCAGGAGTGTACATTCAATACTCTGCTACGAAATGAATTTCACACTAGGTCCTTTTCAGTAGATTCTTCAAATGAAGATGCTCGCCAAAAATGTACTGTAAGTGCATACTGAACACGCCACGCAGAATTCTTTACAGAGGCCGACAGTTTAGCACGCAGTTTTCTCTACAACAAACACTCCAAAATCTTCCAAACTTCACAGAACTGTTCGTAATTGCATCTACCTGCACGGCGATACAAACTGAACGCGATATAACAGTCTTTTCTTCATTTTACAAATAATTTTTTTGGACACGTCTAACATGACCCCGTCCGGAAGCTAGTCCACGACTGATTGACTGACTGACTGACTGCCAGCCATTGCTTTCAGGGCATATAACTCATCCCAGTGTGCGGGAAAGACTTTCCTGTCACTGGTTGATCAAAACGAACAGCCAATCACATTAATCTTTCATGATATCTTCGCGCTCAAACTAATTCACTCCAATCAACATCCGCAGATGCATCTACGTCGTTTCATGCTGCAAGTATTAACAAAATGTTCCACCGAACCAAACCAAACGAAAGACTAAGAGAAAACTATGCTTGAAATATACTTTAGAACTCATTATCCTCATATTACCTTTCTGGCTGCATTATTACAAAAGCAAACGCTCATAGACATACGTCACCCGCCAGTTAGGGGGATTCACAGTTTTTCATGACATCCTGGTGGCGTAACACTTGCTAGTTATGTAAGGTGTAATACAATATAGAATTGAAATTTGACGTATGTCCCACATACATACTCACACTCACTATCATTTACTCTCAACCTAACACAAAATATAAATATTAACTTTTAAACTGTTATTTCAATCACGAATGAAAGTTTATCGAAAGTTTAGAACTGAAAATCTTTATAAATTAAATCATCACACTAAGAATGTTATTACTGTTTTCATATAACAAAAGAAATATAAACTGTGGTTTTTACTATCTAAATTTATTTTGTTAAGTGTCGGTTAAGTACTTTTTTAATAGGTTTTTTATATCTCTGAAACTATTATAGGTAGCGGTATCAAATTTCGACACAAAGCTCGTCTGAATAACAAAAGGTCATGTACCAAATTTGGAATAAAACAGCTAATATTTAACGCAGTTATTTAGTTTTTTAGGTGAGGTGAATAAGTGATTTTAGTACGCACCATAATGAGCATTTTCCCGGTCCGCCTTAGCGACAGGCGGGCCTATGACGCATACGGTAGGCCACATGCCGCCCGCCACCGAACGCTACTATACTGCAGGCTCCCGAAACAGCTCGCCATAACATAACAAACTTACTACAATAATCTGCAGTCGCGTAATAGCTGCGACGCTGCAAATGTACGTGTAGGGGCCTGTGTGTAGAGCACGCTTGTGGACACTCCACTTCGCAGCGTGTCGGGGGCGGGATGAATGAAGACGGTCTCCCTACCTGCCTCGTCGCAACAATGCAAAGGTTCTTGACCCACCTACCGGCGGGGACACCCGGGCTATTTGACACTTGCTACATCCGGAGACATCCGTTTGTCGTCGCATTCGTATTCATGCCTCCACTTTCGGAGCTTCTGGAACGCTGTTCTCCTGTGTGAATCAGCCCTTATTCGGAGTGCCGTGGTTCCCATGTTTTAAATTTGTTCACGAACATTTATACCTGTGAAAGGATGAGGAACACATTTGCGGCAACTGCGAGGAGTCTAGTCCTTGCATTCCCGGTGGCGGCAACATAAATGGAAACGAAGAAAAGAAATAAGTAACTGGTGGCACTATCACTTCGTCTCAGTGTACAACGTTCATTTTCTGGAGTCGACATCGAACTCGATACTTAAGAGACCACATTCCAGCGATTTATGTTCCTTCTTTATGTTGATACATTATGAAGTAACGGAAAAAACTGAAAGTTTTCCCGCTTTTGATCTTCTATAACCTTGGTTTCCGTCGCGCGTTAAAAGGTGAAAGTTCCTATTTTGTAGCGTGCACTTAAATAGCTAAATGCAGGAATACTTCATTGTATGCAGAACTGTGCAGCAAATTTTGTTTGCTTGTAGTCTTCGCACAAAGCTAAGAGTCCACTATACGTTATGTGCAGAAGAAGAAAGCTATCTAGATATTATCCTTCCTTGTTCGACTCGGAAATGAAGCAAGTAAATATTAATCATTTTGCGCCTCTTCCATTTTGTTATCGAAAAAGCGTAAACATTTATGCGACACCTTCATATTGTAAAAGGTGGTAGGTTTTTATACTTCCGGTGCTCCTTTATTGATGTCCATATTGTCCCTTCGGAATAGGGATACGAGTGCCGCAATAGTTCACAAGTGCGATCAGTAGAACAGTTTCTAAGGTGTAACTTCGCAGTTGATCTTCGACGTCCTAAAATTCACGCTTTTCACGTCACACCAGTTTCGCTGGATCTTTCCACTTCATGTCGGGAAGTACAAACGCTGATGATGTTCTGACAGAAAGCTTTGTACTTCTAGACGTAGTTGCCTTCGTGTGCACAGCGCATGGATCTTTCTTCTGGATAAATCGTAATTGTTATTCGATATTTTGCCGACGGGGTCATTTTAGACTGTATCGGAACACACAGTGAATAATGTAGTAGTTCTGTCTCTCTGACAGAACAGATAGGAACTTGGCGTCCTAAGCCACATACTAAATGGACTTTGGTTCTGCCAGACGTGAGGGTAGCTACAAACAAGGGCACGAAAGGCCCAAGCGATACAAGCAGCCGCTTGGGGCGCCAGACTGAGAGGAGCGCCAGAGGCTCCCCTAGTACAAAATGTGTATATAGGCTAAAAAATAACTAGTGGCGCCGCGCGGTTTGAGGCGTCAGGTCACGGACTGCGCGGCCCCTCCCGCCGGAGGTTCGAATCCCCCCTCGGGCGTGCGTGCGTGTGTGTGTGTGTGTGTGTGTGTGTGTGTGTGTGTGTGTTTTGTTGTTAGCATAAGTTAATTTAAGTAGTATGTAAGTCTAGGGACTGACGGCCTAAGCTGTTTGGTCCCTTGGGAATTCACACACATTTGAACACTTTTTAATTAGTAGCGAAAACTGACGGGATTGAAAGTAAACGATAGTATTCGCTGAAGCAAATATATTCCAATGAACATGGGCCAGCGAAAGAGCCGTTGGCGAAATAATTGCGGATGTGGGCTACTGAAATATTTCTGTATAAAATATGAACACTTCGTGGATGTATCCTCATCCAGTCGGGATCAAATTTCGCCTAGGGCTTACCTCGACAAGGAACAAAATGTTAAATCAGCACGTTGCACTCGTGTCCCCGGATCGTAGCGTAAAGCTTGACAAAAGTTTGCAATTCACTGCTCCAGTTCCTCAGCCGTATCAGCGGTAGTGCTTTACACTTCAGTTTTGAGATGAACACAGACAGAAAAATCTAAAGAATTGAGATCAGATGGCCTTGAAGGCCAAGGTACATGCTGTAGTCGGCCTATCCGTCTTGGACCCTATTGGCGTTAAGTCAGTAACAAAATGTCCCTGTGGTGTACCATGCACGTACCACATTCACCAACGTTGGGCAAGGTAAGGTAGTTCTAGGGTGAAACTGGAGTCCAATTAAATGGGGACTTACTGGAAAAGTTTCGTTTCAGGTAGTTTTGTGCTAACTAGGACAATGCTGCGTGGTGGCACATGCATAATTTTCTCGCAAACCGCTTGTCTGCAGACCCATGTTTACTGGAAAGCTTTTCCTTGTGTTGTCGCATACTTCCACAGTGTCAGTTTTCACTATTACATGTGATCCTCCTACGTAGCGGGATAGATAATAACAGAATTTTATTCAGTAAAAGCTGTTAAAGATCTCAGGGTTTACCTTAAATATAAATGGTTTCTTCTCGTAATGTTTAGCACTGGACGCAGATTTTTTTTTTAATTCTATTAGAGGGAAACGTCTGTGTAGTACTTATTTTAAAACAAACAACAACTCACTTTCACTACCACTGTATTTAGAGTTTTTTAAAGGTTTTATGAAGAGCCCGCTTGGAGTTGGGGCGGGGTGGGGGGGGGGGGGAGGAGGAGGAGGAAGTCGCAAAATGACACATAGCTCGTGGGGAAAAATGTTCTCGAACTTACCCTGAGTACAGAATATGATAGTACTTCCAGTTGGCAATGAGGGGTACGTCCCAGACACATATCTAGAAACCTAGGGTTATATGACAGACGAATGAATGACTGAACAAGCGATCAAACGACA